>NW_004444032.1:5343611-5352020 GCF_000243295.1 Trichechus manatus latirostris | reverse complement strand
GTTAAATGAGAAACTATTTTGTTCTGTAAGCCTTCATCTTAAGTGAGAATAACAGCACAATTCGAAGAGCGTAGTCAATGTCACTGACCTGTGCATGTAGAAATTTATGAAATGGTGTATCTTTCGCTATGTGTATTTTCACCAAAAAAATAAAAAGAGGTTGAGAAGTTAGAGGGTTGATATGTTGTGGGGTTGTTAACTAATGTTATAAAACAACATGTGTACTTCTGTTTCATGAGAAACTATTTGTTCTGTAAGCCTTCACCTGAAGTAAAATAAAAAAAAAAAAAGATCCTCAAGGTCGAGAAGGGAGAGTGTTGACCTGTCGTGGTGCTGTTAACCAATGTCATAAAACAATATGTGTACTGACTGTTTAATGAGAAACTATTTGTTGCGTAAACCTTCATCTAAAGTACAATAAAAAAAAAATTATTCCAAGCTCTTTTGGAATCTAAGGAGAAGATTTGTTGTAGAGTGAGATCTGCACTGAAAGATTGCAATATAATAGGGAGCTGAACTTTCTGTTGATTCCATCCTTCCTTTTGCTCTCTTCCTTGCAAAGAGTTCATATGCTGATAAACATAAAATACTTAGGACAATTATGGGCCAGAGGGGTTCCAGTAAGGACATTCTTCTTCTAATGTTTAGAACAAATTGAGAGACAGACACAGGCATCTGACAAATACAGATAAAAGCTGCAAATAAGGAAATACATTAGATGCTCAGCTAAATGGGCCTCCTAATACAGATCTCCAAAATTAGACATACTTATCCATCCAAGCACAGGCAAGATCATTTGCAAAGTCTTCTCCTTCAGAGTCAGAATCTTCTCTGCAAATTAATCAGCTGGCAGAGAGGAGACAAGTGGATGCTCCTCTAAAATAAATTGATCAAAGAGCAACAGTCAGAGGAAGACACTGAGCTACACATTCTCTCATCAAACAGACCATCCATCCCTCATCCCCTGGGGAAGAATGAATGCTGCAAAGTGCTAGGACTGTTACTATCTTCTCCTATGAAATCAGGAAATGGGGGTGAGGAGGACTCTTGCTACTCCTTAGTAGCACTTCATTGCACCATAAAACAATTGGTAAAAAAAATGTGTGGTAGTACCATCCAGTCTACTGACCTCTATAGAAATGGCTAAGAATCACACACAAAAAATGATCTTTTAGAATTTTGAGTATCTTAAAATGCTAATTCCCAAATCCATATGGATGGATCAGATTAACAGGCTAAAATTCATTAACAGAGAATAAAAAAATTCCTCTGTTTTATGGAAATTAATATTACTGTTGTCTAAATATCTCTGAGCATGCAGGATGTAATGTCCATAACTATCATCTAAACTGAGTTAGGGTTTGCCCATTCTAACTGAACAGAAATGCATCCTGGAAGGAATCGATTCTCTGTCTCAATTACTAAATATTAAAAGGTCACAACCTTAAAAAGGTATAGTTGGGCATTCATGGTTTTAAACATCAGTTAAAATTACTGTCTGAATGGTTTCAGGCTACATTTATATGATGCCTTATATATGTAATTAATTAATAGAATATGGTCTTTGGTGACTATTCAGTAAGTTCCCTCTATGTGAGTGTAGTTTTGTAATTCTATCTACCTTTTTTTCCTTTTTTTTTTACTGCCTCAACTATGTCCTGATTTAGAACTTCCTACACTCAGCCATTAGTAACTGGCTGATTTGCATAACCTTAGATCTAATTTATCTTTTCCACATTTTTTTAGAGTTCTGTTTGTGATATATCACTTTAAATGAGGAAAAAGGAAAATAGCTGTCTCCTTTTCCACAGAGGAATGCTGTAATATTTTCCTCTTGTATAAGCAGTAAAATTCATAACTTTTATAATTCAAGTAAAATATTAAGTATGTTTCTGTTTACTATGTACCATGAAACAGAGATAACTCTATACAAGTGACCAAGAACTGGCTAGAAGAATATTTTTTATTTACTAACTTATCTTTCAAAGTATAATAAAGTAATTAATCCTTAGTAATTAAATTCCCACTCCTTTAAGGAACAAACAGGGCAATAAGACATCAGCCTTCCCTTTCTGATAACAGAGTTGAGGAAAGATGACCACAAAAGTTAGTCTTGCTCCTCTAGAGAACAAAAGGACACACATCAAGACTCCAGTACCATATTTTTACACAAATAATGTGTGTCTTCTGTGTTTGTTTGCCAGCCATGCTCCCCCTCCAATGAGGTATTTTCATAAGTGTGCGAACTTTTTTTTACAGCAACATGTGGAAGAGGATTGACGTGGTGGTGCTTGTGAGGATGCCTCGTGGGGGAAAGGCATGGTGGGCAAACAAACCCAGAAGGTGCATGTTATTTGTGTAAAAATACAGTATTTGAATTTACATCCACCATGTTCATTTGATACTCATAAAACCTACAGTTCATCTTAATCTTTAATATGGCAATGAATATGACAGAGACTATATGATAATCTTCCTCTGAGTACAGAGTTGGTAGAACGGGAAAATTAGTAGTTCTGTTACTTCCTTTTGTTCATATTATCCCAGTATTGAATTTTGTTTTTTTTTAAGTGTCAGTTTAATATCTAGAATATATAAAGAACCCCTACAACTCAACAGCAAAAAGACAAACGATCCTGTTTAAAATGGTCAAAGGACTTGAGTAAACATTTCTCAAAAAATATATACAGATGACCAATAAGCACATGAAAAGATGCCCATCATCATTAGTCATTAGGGAAATGCAAATCAAAACCACAATGAATACCACTTCATATCCATTAGGATGACTATAATAAGAAAAAAAAAAAGGAAAATATAACAAGTATTGGAGAGGATGTAGAGAAATTGGAATCCTCATCCATTGCTGGTAGAAATGTAAAATGGTTCAGTCACTATGGAAAACAGTTTGGTGGTTCCTCAAAACTTTAAACATAGAATTACCATATGACCGAACATTCTACACTAAGATGTATGCCCAAAATAATTGAAAACAAATAGTCAAACGAATACTTGTACACAAATGTTCATAGCAGCATTATTTACAATAGACAAAACGTGGAAACAACCCAAATATCCACCAGAGAATGGATGGATAAACATATTATGATATATAGACGTACATTGGAATATTATTCAGCTATAAAAAGGAATGAAGTACAGATGCATGCTACAATGTGCATGATTCTCAAAGGCATTATATTAAGTAAAAGAAGGAGTGACTGCTTAATGTGTACAGGGTTTTATTTAAGGACGATGAAAATGTTTTGAAACTAGATAGAGCTAGTGGTTACACAACATTGTAAATGCACTAAATTCCACTGAGTTGTTTACTTTAAAATTATCAACTTTATGTTCTCTGAATTTCACCTCAAAAGAAAAATCTTTATTTATGGAAAAAATTAAATCTGCTACTACTTTCAAAAATAAACAAATAAAAGTGAATATTTGGAGGGGTAATCATAATCAACACCTGACAGAAACCTGAAAAGCTACAGCAAGATTAGTACCATAAAGAAAATGTACTTGGGAAAATTTGAAATGCGTTTGGTTTGAGGAAAAAGACAAAGGGTATCAAAGTAAGATACATAAGGAAAGACTTTTTATAAGGGAAATGAAACGTCAAGAGCAATATTAGCCTGCAATAAAACCTTGGATTGGTACTATTCAAAGCATAGAAAAATATCAGTGTTTAATATCATTATGAGCTTTATTTCAACTTATCAGTACATATAACTCATTATAAAGAAGATAGTCAGACTTTTCCTTGCTCCACTGGTTAATATACACAACTTCCAAAGAAAAAGGATATGACATATGTGGGTTTTCCCCCCAAAAATGTACAATGTCTTAGTAAAAAATGACAGTAGAAAAATGAGAAGCCGTGATTGAAAATATTCAATCAACAGCTTCCATACTCCAATTTCCATATGCCACTTTCTATTCCCAAAGTTAAAACCTCAGAAACTCACACCTTATACTTCTCCTATGACACTGATTTCATGAACACTAAAATGATTTTCATGTATGTGCATGCATGGTCATACAAGCACACAACCAGAAAGCAACAACATTCATTCCTATTGAAGAAGCCTTCTAAGTACTATACAAACTATTTAGGTACTTTTGTCCAAAAAAAATTATTAAGTCAGACTAGAAATTGGCACAGATGCAGATTATAACAGTCAATCCAGACACGACAAATGAGAAGACTTAGGTTAACTCCCTGGAGAATTTAAGCAAGACAAATTACAGGCTTCTTGCAGAATGCATTAGAGATACGTCAGCAATCTGCACACGCTTTTAATATGAAAAGCTTATTCAAAATAAAGAATCTGTGTGATTCTAAAAGGATTCCAATGTGCCCTGGAATTGTAGACACTACTTTTATCTCAAGAGTGAGAGTGGTTGGCTTCCTGAAAAATAAGTGGTTTTATTATTTAAAAAAAAAAAAAAAGTTATTGGAAAATTATGGGAAGAAAAAGAGAACAGTACAACATATTAATGTTCACCATATGACAAACCATATGCCATCTACTTTCCTCTAATCATATTTCCAAGGAACATTGATAGAAGAACCATTGCAGAATATTGGAGCACATTTTGTTTAGAAAAAGTCATAGAACTAAATTATTACCTGTCACTATGGTTAGGGTATTCTAAAGAAGCAGAGAAATTTGTCTGGTAATAAGCTATCATATTAAACTTCTATTTAAAACTCTAAATCATTTTTCATCACAAAAACCAGGACTTGCCATGAATTTTAAGCTATAAAAGTGACGTTTAAAACTGAAGGAAAAGATCACCTAAATAAACTCATCTGCTTTAAGTCTTCATTTCTTTCAAATGTCCATTGAAGTAACTGTAAGGAGGGAAAAACAGTAACTAGACAATAGGTAAGTGGTAACTTGGATGAAGGGTAAGATAATACAAATACTGGGAAAGCCAGTATAACTTGATCAAGGCAAAGTCATAGAAGCTTCATAGACATATCCAAACTCCCATAGGGATTGAGTTACTGGACTGAGGGCTGGGGGACATGGTCTCAGGGGACATCTAGCTCAATTGGCATAACATAGTTTATAAGGAAAATGTTCTACATCCTACTTTGGTGAGTAGCATCTAGGGTCTTAAAACCTTGGGAACAGCCATCTAAGATGTGTTTACTCGTCCCACCCCATCTGGAGCAAAGGAGAATGAAGAAAACCAAAGACACAAGGGAAAGATTAGTCCAAAGGACTAATGGACCACAACTACCACAGCCTCCACCAGACTGAATCCAGCACAACTAGATGGAGCCCTGCTACCACCACGGATAGCTCTCACAGGGATCACAATAGAGGGTCCCAGAGAGAGCTGGAGAAAAATATAGAACAAAGTTCAAACTCACCAAAAAAGACCAGACTGGTCTGATGGAGATTGGAGAAACCCGGAGAGTATGGCCCCTTGACACCCTTTTAACTCATTACTGGAGTCAATCCTGAGGTTCACCCTTCAGCCAAAGATTAGACAGGCCCATAAAACAAACAATAATACATGTAACTCAACCATGTATACGAGACTAAATGGGCGTACCAGCCCAGGGGCAAGAATGAGAACGCAGAAGGGAACAGGAAAGATGGAATGGAGACGAGGAACCCAAGGTCAAGAAGGGGAGAGTGTTAACATGTTGCAGGGCTGGCAACCAATGTCACAAAACAATGTCTATTAATTGTTTAACAAGAAACTAATCTGCTCTGTAAACCTTCACCTAAAGCACACACACACACCCATCAAAAATAAAAAAGAAAGAAAATATCAGGAAAGTATATATTGCCATTCTAAACTTAAAATGGGGAACATCCACATATGAAAAACTCAACAGTATTGTATTAGTTTCCCTTGCTGCAAAACAAAGTAGCACAAAGTTAGTGACTTAAAACAATGCCCATTTGTCACAGTTTCTGTAGGTCAGAAGTCTAAGGTCAGCTTAACTAGATTCTCCGCTTTGTGTCTCACAAGGCTGAAATTAATGTGTCATCCACTCTTCATTCCTTTCTAGAGTTTGTGGTCTTTTTCAAGTTTTTTAGAGTTGTTGGCAGAATTCAGCTCCTTGAGGCTGTAGGCTGAGGTCCCCATTTTCTTGTTAGCTGGCAGCTAGGGGTCACTCTCAGCTCCTGGAGTCTACCTCATATCCTAGAGGTATGACCTTCTCTACAGGCATTTCACAACATGCTGTTTTCTTTTTTCTAGGTCAGTGTAGAGAGTCTCTCTGATGCTTCACTTTCTTTTATAGGGCTTCTCTGATTAGGTAAGTCTCACCCAGGTTAATCTTACTTTTGACTAATTCAAAGTCAACTGATAAGTAACCTAGTCATAGGAGTGATATCCTAGCATACTCACAGTACTTAGCCTAAAAGGGAGCCAATCACACAGGGTGTGTACCAGGCAGTGGGAATCTTAGAGGTCATCTTAGAATTCTGCCTACCACAGTTATTATTGTAGAGTGCAAGACAGGTAAAACAGCACTTGGAGAAGAATTAAGTAGTCTTGAATTCATCATATTTGAAAGAATAAGTAGTGGTATCCCATTACAAAATGTAAGGGGCCATATATGAGAATGTATTACTGGACCACTGACAAACGCACCACATGCTAGTGCTAGAGTACACACAGAGAGAGGATTCCTCAGTAGAGTGCATTGTTTTTCCATGATCCTGGGGACCTACAAAGGGGAGTTGGACTGATGAAGCTGGATTATTTTAAAAGCATTCTTCTTTCTTTGCATAAGAATGATCTCCCATCACCTCCCCCATGATAATTCTAAGAACTCCAGAGTTTTATGCCTTAACTTTATCTTGCTTTCACTGAGCAATGACTGAAAGAGGGATGGATAAAAGAGTTATTCCAAGGCAAGGCCAAGATGGCGAAGTAGTCAGACGGCTTCCTATATCCCTCTTAAAATAAAGACCAGGAAAAACAAGTGATTTGATTGTATATGAAAATCTAGGAGCCCTGAACAAGGCAAAGTTGAGGAATCGGACTGAGTGGCAGGGGGAGAGGGAGATGGTTCGGAAGAAGTGAGAAGTGCCAGACTGGCTTGGCTCAGGCCTCAGCTCTTCAGCCCCAATGAGATCGGAGGTGTGCTGGGAAGCAGGCACAGAGCTGCGCACATTCGCTCAGTAGGCAGTTTCCACATTGAGAGAGATCCGGCAGCAGAGATTCTGCTTGGACACTCCAAACCAGTGAAAAGCAGCTCCAAAGTAGCTAAAGATAAGTACATGCGTGTGGTCTTTCGCGGGGACTTAAAAAAAAAAAAGCCCATTTGGGAAAAACCTCTCTCCCTTTTACCTCCTCCCTCCCCGCTCTGCACTGGTCCAGCCTTCTGATGTCTCTGAGTCCTCTGGGCTGGAAGTAGATCCCAAAAGTCACCCTGACCCATTCTCCTGGGCCATGAGAGGGAACAAATAAGCTACTGGATCCCCTAAGCCAGGAACTCAGGTGCAGCACAGCTCCTTTGCTAGGCACAGGCCTAAGGGGTCCGCAGACTTTGAATGCCTTCCACCCCTGTATAGACTTGTGTGGAGCCATCTCAGCAATGTAAGCCCTCACCACCACAGAGTAAACACCTGAAGTCTAACTTCAACTGTTTCAGCTGTAAAGTGGCAGATTTGTGACCCATGACACAGCCCTGCCCTTTAAGCGGGCACATTTATGGGTCCGCACCAGGGGCTTGAGGACCGGTGGCTCCACCTATGTTACCTAGTCACCTGTTACAGGAGTCCAAGAATCAGTGGTGCCCCCGAGTCTTTAGAGCCAACAGAGTAGGGGGCTCATAGTCAGGCCACAAAACTCACCTACCTACTTGCTCTAGGGAGTAGGAACACGCTTTCCTTTCAGACACTCAGGGGCAGCCAACTGCCACCTGCCTTGCTCAGAGCATGACACCCACTGCAGCCAGGTACCTATGCCTACGTCAATCACACATGCCTCTCTAAGACTGTAGGTGAGAGCCTGCACCACACACTTGGTGACTCTTAGTCATCTAGTGCTGCTATAACAGAAATACCACCAGTGGATGGCTTTAACAAAGAGAAGTTTACTTCCTCACAGTCAAAGTAGGCTAAAAGTCCAAATTCAGTTCCAGAGGAAGTCTTTCTCTCTCTGTTGGCCTTCTCATTAGTGTTCCCGCGGACTAGGAGCTTCTCAGCGCAGGGACCCCTCTCCAAAGGAAGAGCTCTGCTCCTGTCACTGCTTTCTTGATGGTTTGAGGTCCCCTGTCTCTCTTCACTTCTTTTTTTTATATCTCAAGAGATTGCCTCAGGACACAATCTAGTCTTGTAGATCCAGTCCTGCCTTACTAACACAACTGCCACCCATCCTCCCTCATTAACATCATAGAGGCAGGATTTACAACATACAGGAAAATCA
>NW_004444032.1:5342478-5343511 GCF_000243295.1 Trichechus manatus latirostris | reverse complement strand
AGGTATGCAGGGATGGTTCAACATTAGAAAAACAATCAATGTAATCCATCACATAATTAAAATAAAAGACAAGAACCACATGATCTTATCAATCAATGCAGAAAAGGCATACGACAAAGTCCAACACCCATTCATGATAAAAACTTTCAACAAAATAGGAATAGAAGGGAAATTCCTCACTATAATTAAGGGCATTTATTCAAAGCCAACAGCCAACATCATCCTAAATGGAGAGAGTTTGAAAGCATTCCCCTTGAGAACGGGAACCAGACAAGGATGCCCTCTATCACCTCTCTTATTCAACGTTGTGCTGGAGGTACTAGCCAGAGCAATTAGACTAGAAAAAGAAATAAAGGGCATACAAATTGGTAGAGAAGGAGTCAAAGTATCTCTATTTGCAGATGATATGATCTTATACACAGAAAACCCTAAAGAATCCACAAGAAAACTACTGGAACTAATAGAAGATTTCAGCGAAGTTTCAGGATACAAGATAAACACACAAAAATCAGTTGGATTCCTGTACACCAGCAAAGAGAACCTTGAAGAGGAAATTGCCAAATCAATACCACTTACAATAGCCCCCAAGAAGATAAAACACTTAGGAATAAATCTAACCAGAGACGTAAAAAGATCTATACTTAATAAGTTGGAGAAACAAATCACCAACTTTATATGGAAAGGGAAGAGGCCCCAAATAATTACTCAAGAAGAAGAACAAACTGGGAGGCCTCACGCTACCTCGTTTTAGAACCTATTATACTGCCTTGGTAGTCAAATCAGCCTGGTATTGGTACAACAACAGATACATAGACCAGCGGAACAGAGTTCAGAATTCACCTAAGAGCAATTGATTTTTGACAAAGGCCCAAAGTCCGTTAACTGGGGAAAAGACAATCTCTTTAACAAATGGTGCTGGCATAACTGGATAGCCACCTGCAAAAAACTGAAACAAGACCCATACCTCACACCATGCACAAAAACTAACTCAAAATGGATCAAAGACTTAAATATAAAATCAAAAATGATAAGG
>NW_004444032.1:5337569-5341257 GCF_000243295.1 Trichechus manatus latirostris | reverse complement strand
ATCTAAGATGCATCAACTGGTCCCAACCACCTGGAGTAAAGGAGAATGAAGAACACCAAAGACACAAGGAAAGTATTAGCCCAAGAGACAGAAAGGACCACATAAACCAGAGGCTTCATCAGCCTGAGACCAGAAGAACTAGATGGTGCCCGGTCACCACCAATGACCACCCTGACAGGGAACACACAGCGATTCCTTGATGGAGCAGCAGAAAGATGGGGTGCAGAACTCAAATTCTAGTAAGAAGACCAGACTTAATGGTCTGACTGAGACTGGAGATCCCCTGGAGAGCATGGCCCCTGGATTCTCTATCGGACCAGAACTAAAACAATTTCCGAGGCCAGCTCTTCAGACAGGGATTGGTCTGGACTTTGGAACTTAAAGTGATACTCGTGAGGAGTGTGCCTGTTAGCTCAAGCAGATACAAGAGACCAAAGGGGCAGCTTCTCTCCAGAGGTGAGATGGGAAGGCAGAGAGGGTTAGGAGCTGGTTGAATGGACATGGGGAATCAGGGGTGGAATGGAGGAGTGTGCTGTCACAGAATGGGGTGAGCAATTAGGGTCACATAACAATGTATGTATAAAATTTTGTATGGAAGACTAACTTGAAATGTAAACTTCATTTAAACTACAACAATTAAAAAAAAAAAGAGTTATTCCACCTTTGGTCCATGCATTCCTTGGTGTATTATGCTGAGATGGAATGAGAGAAGGTAGATGATTGCTCATTGCAAATAACTCTAAAGTTCCCTTGTTTAACAACTAACTATAAAATGTTTATGGCTTTAAATTTTGCAAGATTCATTTTCATTCTAAGCCTGTTAAATTTGCCTGCTCCTTGAATAAGCTAAGATGCAATTAGCTATTTTAACTATATAAATAAATAAACAGAATATCTGATCCCAACATATAAATATATTATTAGGGCTTAACTAGAGAGAGAACTGATTTATAAATAAATTTTGTTTAAATTAAAACCCTTGTATTATTTCTTCTGGAGAAAAAAAATGGCTATTTTTTTTAGTATCTTATAAATCTCCTTTTAGAAAGCAACCATTTGAATTGTTTATCTTCTCTTTTTTGTTTACAAATACTTCTGTGCAAAATTAAAATAATAGAAGGCTAATAGAACAATCTTCAACTGTTTATATATCACATTACAGAATTATAACTATAGTATGAAATTATTAAAAATAATCAACTGCAAATTTCTGACTTGATATAAGAAAATTTAAATTCAAATAATGGTAAGCTCTTCAAATGAACACACTGAAAGATCAATGCACATATGTGGAAATTAGTCATGTCTAATTATATTTTCTAAAGAAAGTCATCTTAAGATACAATCGTGCAATTAAAAACTAATAAAATATCTTGAAAAATGTCAATTCCATCTTATTCTGCAAGAATGATGATTTCCTGATACCGTTTGAACCTGGTCTTGAAAAATCTGACAGTCAAATGGTTGAATCAGTGAAGAGAAGAAATCCAGCCTATCACCATTCTCTATGCATGCTCATGATCCAGAGGAAAAGAAGAGTATTACTAAGTAACCAGCACAATTTCAGTCTCTAAATAGTGGCATAGGCGTATATTCTGGGTCAACAAGCAAAATTCTGCCAAGGCTCATCACTCCCCATCCCTCTGCCATCAGAGTGAGGTCTGCTACTGCCATGAGGTGGGGGATGGGCAGTTTTTCCTGAGTCCACATACACTCTGAGGTGTGCTGAAGGAGTTGGGTTCTGACAGGTCCTCTCATGAAATATTTCTTCTTGTAATAACGTAAGATTATATATTGTGGAATGATAGTTCTGTAAGGCATAGATAGGGTCCGAGGCCACAGTTTCTTTCATCCTCAAAGGCTAGTAGATAGCCTTCAGAGATGTCATTGGCAAATCATCAGTAGTAATCAAACAGGAAAGATTACTGTTGACTCAGTAGGAAAGATCTATTTCATTTTCTAAACAAGAATCCATAGGACTTAGATAAAGTCAACTCTTCTGAAGGATTAGAATTCTTTTTGTGGTTCTTTATTGAACTCGTTTTCAAAAGGCTGCTTGATTTCTAAGCTACTGTTTCCATACTGTTGTTTTTACATGCACTGATTTATCAGCTGCCATGTGTCCTTCAGATAAATTTAAAAATTGTTCCCCATAAGAAGCAGAGCCTTATTTTTAACAGAAATAATTGAAAAGGCACCAGGGGCTCCTTGAGAGCTCTGACTTTGCCATTTGCTAGAACACCATTTCCTGAGTCAAGACAGTAAGAGAGCAACATGAGGAATAGATTTGGAGCAATATAATTTTGCACAGGAACAAGCAGATACCAAGTAACGTTTGGAGTGTACTCTGCGATGCTCAGAAAAGGGGAAGGATATAAAATGTTCTTCCTAACCAAGCCAGTTGTTTACCAGCATCATATTAAGGCTCCATCTGTTTGTTCGTGATTCCAATTATCGTAGCAAAACAACTAATGCCCTGCTCATTCAAACTCCTGTTTTATTATATAGTAACAACATCATCTATCTTGACCAATTCACAATTAATCCATGCTGATCTATGGGGCAATAACAACTATCATAGAATGGGAAGAAGGTTTGACATAACATCCTTATTACTTCAAAATACATGTGTGTGCCTTTTGTGACTCATTTATTTCCACTATTCAAGCAAGCAAGCGTGTACTCTAAATGTGTGAGGAGAATGAATTTATTTGAATGAAAATTTAATGTTTTGTAACAAAACAAAAGAATGAGATTGTTTCTGGATATTTAGTTATTTATGTGAAGAAAAATGTGCCCTTGAGACAACTGGTAATGGGGACAGGTATAAACAATACATGGGTAGCTTAATTCTAAAGCTACAGCTTGAATAATAATTGTTTGTATTGACTCTTGAACTTGAAAAGATGTAGATCTTGGTTTATTGAAGATCGTGCCCTACCTCGTTTGTTCTGTCACTCTTTTCTCTATTTGCTTTCATTTCCCTCAGCCTCTCCCTCTTTTCTTTTTTTTTTTCATCCTGCCTATTTCACTGTAAAGTCTTGTTACTGGAAAAGAAGATTGTAAAATGAAAAATGCTGTTGGTAAGAGTGAGAATAAGTTTCTTTTTCCTTCCTTAAGGCTGAATTGTGACTTCAGTGTGGCATAGGATAAAAATTTAGGAATACCTTGGCCCAGTTTTCTCAGACAATTACTTTGGAACATTTTCTAAGGTCAATTCATTAGTAGCGGAGCTTATTAAGAAAGTCTCTGCTACGCTTAGTACACAGTCTTTTTTTTTTTTCCAGGCAAAAATGGTAAATTATAAAGTTTATTTTCTTTAGTAAACCTCTTTTTGCACAAACAGCCTCAACCAAATGCTTTAACCAGAAACAGTGCAGCTAACACACGTCCAACTGGGGCTCTAAAAATAAAAATTTCACAACTATTTCATAGCTATCCCCTCTGAAATTATGTTATTTTAGCCTGTTAACACTGGTGTTGCAAATTGGACACATGTACATTTTATTAATAAAAGTATTTTAAAATTTTATTTTATATTTTAATTGATATTATACCATGCTTATTTATACTGTTTCTAAGATTTTGTGTTAATTTTACTATCATCCCTAAATTGCTCATGCATGTTTGCTTAGAAAATCAAATTGATGACAAAAACCATACTGGAAAGACTCCAGGTGACTTCTTG
>NW_004444032.1:5332537-5337469 GCF_000243295.1 Trichechus manatus latirostris | reverse complement strand
TATTTTATATTTTAATTGATAACTATGTGTGCTTATTTCATTCCTCATAATGATTTTGTGAGTATTTTACTATCATCCCTAAATTGCTCATGCATGTTTGCTTAGAAAATCAAATTGATGACAAAAACCATACTGGAAAGACTCCAGGTGACTTCTTGGATATGTAAATAGATGGCTGCATTAGTGTCTGACCATCACAGTGATAAATTATGTTCTTTTATCAAAGGCTTTAGGTCAAGTAAACAAAGTCCTGTTTGTTCTATTTCTTCTCATACTTTGGCTTCTTTCTCATTAGCTCTAATTCATATTATTAGAAAAAAAATTAAATTATTCCTAGATTCTAAACTATTCAAGTTATAAATTATATTTTGCCATCATTTTTCCAGGACTTCTAGATAGATTTTAAAAGTAAATGTGTCTTTTCCTATCTATGGTATCAGTTACATATACTAATTTTTTGTTAGTATTCTCTTTACTATAGCAACAACAAAATAAAAAACCCTTCTCTTTTTCTGACAAAGTTAAATGTCTGCCTAGGCTTTTTTTTTTGTGAAAAGTTGTGCTTAAGCTCATGCTCTTAACAATTTGTTGCTAGTTAAAACAATGCTATCATTGTTTAAAAACAAAAAAAATACCTGTTGCTGTCGAGTTGATTCCGACTCATAGCAACACCAAGACACTCAGTTTCTGTGAATGCTGGTGGGATAATTTGGAAACGGATAGTAGTAAAGGTTGTACAACACGATGAACATAACAAATGTCACTGAACTGGACATATATTTTTACCACGATAAAAAATGAAAAACAAAACAATGCTACCAGTAAATATGGATATTTTATCACAGTACATAACACGTATTTATAGACATCTTGTGTATGCCTCATAACAACCTTACAAGATAGGTAGGTAGTATTATTATACCATCTTACGAATAAGAAAATTGAGATAAAAAGTCATTTTTTTCAAGGATGAGAATTCTCTAGCCCTCTTACAGTCTACTTTGGCACTGGTAGTTTTTCCTCCCAGTTTGAAACTTGGAATGGAGGCATCATGGTCAGTAGGCAATTATTTGGGGTGGGATAGTTCTACTGGGGCTCCACCTTTCTCCTCCTCTGACGGTGGAGCTCGGACACCAAGTCAGGGAGTCAGAAGCAACCTGCAGCTCATATTTGTATAAATTACGATCTGTGCATCCCAGTACACACTGCTCCAGGTGTTCTTCTTGCCTTTTTGCTTTTCAGCAATGTTCTCCCTGTGTTGACTTTTTCTCTTAGGAGTCGCTGCCATTGTATTGCCAGCTATTTCTGTTCTTGGTGGGCTCTTTAATGGGTATATGCCGTTCTTTTTGGTTGCTCAGCACCTGAAATCCCTGCTACAGACAGGAAATTCCCTACCACTTGAATCCTGGTGGGAGGCAGAGCCCGTAATTTCTGTTAAAGTTGACAATTCTGGATACCTGTTCTCCCACTGTTCAGATGACTTGCCTGTTTGCTCTCAGATCCATTTCCTCCTTTCCCTGCTTAACTCTGTACCACAGGAAACAACAACTGACTTCTGAGAGGTAGATTTGGCCAATGGAAGGCACTGATAGATGTGTAGAAGTTGGTAGGAACAGAAAATCTAGGTCATGGTATTGCTCCCTCTCTAATTTTGTCTCAAGTAGCATCTCTGTTGCAGCTCATCTTTGACTCTAGCTCCTGGGACAATTTCTTCGTACATGATCCCAACTTTCTCTAGGCATCCTCCCAATTGTAGTTATTGTAGTTCTACTTTCAAGCAGATCTCCTTCTCTTAAAGACTTTGGTAGCACCTGTTGTTCCTCTAGCCCCAGAAGTGTCAGTAACTTCCTACTGCTGCTAATCTCTGGGATGGCTCATTGTTCTCTGCTTGTCTGCTCAGCTTACCCAGAATCTGCATTACCTATCCACTATGTTTGTATTACCAAGTGGTTTCCTGGTCATACAAATGAGACTAGACTCTACTTCACTCTGTCTTCTTTATGGTTAAGAAGGTCTGTGTCCCAGGTTCCACCAATCAAAAGCACCCACTTTAGACTTTGGAAAGGCAGTTGTGGCCATGGTAAGGAGAGTACTCAACCACAGAGAACCTTCTCAGGAAGTCAAATGGATTATAGTGGAGGTTTCTGTGTCACTGGTACTACTAATGGTATCCATTGTCCCATCCCTGAGTTTCCAGGGGTACAAGCTGCAATATCCAGTGCTTAGTGGAAGCAGCAGCATTTCAGAAGTGTGATTTGGAGCATTGATTCTGGTTACTTACTAGCTGAGATCCTCAGCCTTCCAGGAAATTCTATACACAATTCATTCACTTGCCTAAGACAAGCGAATTAGTTTCTTTTGTTTGCAACTAAATACACTTACTGATACATGTTGAATTCTAGAAGTTACAATCTTGAAACCAACATAGAACAAGAAAATGTACGGTGGTAGTTGTAAGGAATGAGCTTGATTCTGGCCACTTCAGACAGTTCCAATGTAATTCTGCTTGACATCACGCTTGAATCCGAGATTTAGGGACAGTGATTTAGGGATGTTCTGGGTTAGAGGGTAGAGAGATATATTACAGGGATGTCTGTAAATCTCATCAGTCTTCAGTTTAGTTTTTCTCTTCAGCTTGCAGCAGTGTTGCCAGGATTTGTGTATCCATCCTCAGAGCTGTTTCAATAGAGCTTGGGAGATGGTTTGGCACTGTTCATTAGCCAAAATGTCACCACAGTATCCAGTTCCTGTAACATCATGCTCCGATTGATTGTTTATTTGCCTGCCTCTCCAGTGGGAGACTGAGTTACTTAACTGGCAAACACTGTCACTCTGCTACCTATTCCAAGACCTAGCAGAGAACAGGAAAGGCATTTGGCAAATGTTTATTGAATAAATGAATGGATTCTGAACCAGATTAAGAACTAAAAATTTGTTCAGCTTTTTTTTTTTTCCCTGAAAATAAAATCATGGAATCTAGAACCTTCCGTTTGGAGAGAATACACAATGTTATTTAGTTCATCTCTTTTATAGCCTCTTCCAGACTTTCTACCTGAAATCTCTATAACATCTCTACCATGATTGCTCACAACTATGACATCTTGGGAAAAACTTCCTTGTAAACGGTCAGTTATTCCTTCCTCTGTGTACAATATCACTTTGCATTTATCTGTACTATAATAATTACTGTATTGTACTGCAGTAATTTGTCTATTTGTCTTATCCTCTATCAGATTTGGAATACTGCAAGGGCTAGAACCATGTGCTATGAATTACATCTGCCTGTCTTAGTCATCTAGGGCTGCCATAACAGAAATACCACAAGTGGATGGTTTTAACGAAGAGAAGTTTATTTCCTTATAGTAAAGTAGGCTAAAAGTCCAAATTCAAGGCGTCAGCTCCAGGGGAAGGCTTTCTCTCTCTCAGCCTTCTCATCAGTGTTCCCCCAGACTAGAAGCTTCTTGGTGCAGGGACCCTTGTCCAAAGGACACACCCTGCTTATGGCACTGCTTTCTTGATGGTGTGAGGTTGCCCTGTCTCTCTGCCCGCTTCTGTCTTTTATATCTCAAGAGATTGCCTCAGGACACAATCCAGTCTTGTAGATCCAGTCCTGCCTTACTAACACAACTGCCACCCATCCTCCCTCATTAACATCATAGAAGCAGGTTTACAACATACAGGAAAATCACACAGTACCAGGAATCATGGCCTAGTCAAATTGATACATATTTTTGGAGGGACATAATTCAAACCGTGACACTGCCCCAATTCTTTACATAAACTCTGGCATATTTTAGGACTAAAGTTCTTCCTAGACTGCTTGGAGTGGGGCTATTACGCATAGTTTCAGTGAGACTTTTTTTTTTTAAAGTGCATATAACATTGCATGTGGAAACAGTTTTCTTTTGTATTTATTTTTTAAATTTATTTTATTTTTGTTGTTATTGTTGAGAATATGCACAGTAAAACATATACCAATTCAACATTTTCTACGTGTACAATTCAGTGACACTGATCATTCTTTGAGTTGTGCAACCATTCTCACCCTCCTTTTCTGAGTTGTTGTTCCTCCGCCATTAACATAAACTCACCGCCCCATAAGGTTCCTATCTAATCTTTCGAGTTGCTGTTGTTAATTTGGTATGTGTGTGTGTGTGCGTGCGCATGCTTTAAGTGAAGGTTTACAAAGCAAATTAGATTCCATTCAATAGTTTATACACAAATTATTCTATGACATTGGTTGCAATCCCCACAATGTGTCAGCATTCTCCCCGTTACCACCCTGAGTTCCCCATTTCCATTCATCTGGTTTTCCCTCCCTTTCCTGCCTTCTCATTTTTGCTTCTGGGCAGATGTTGTCCTTTTGGTCTCTTGTAGATGATTATTCTAAGGAGCACTTTCCTCATGTACATGTACTTTTCTGAAGGAAAGGTCCATAGGTGTTTGAATTTAACTTGACCAAACTACATATTAAATACTATTCATGACTATTCATGTTTTATTACATCTTACTTTTGTGCAATACATCACAACTATATCAGATCTGATACAATGCTATTGCCGTGAACATTCTTGCCATAATAAAATATGAAAATATAAGAAAAGGGAAGAGAAAGAAAAGCATGGAAAAAATAATCTTCTCTCTGAGTAACGTTCTCTTCCAAATCATTTTTCTCCATTAGGCAAGAGATTTCCCCACATCCTATGATGGTATTTTACCTGCAATGGAATGAGAAGGAAAGGATAGCACCGAAGTAGTAATTCTGACTTAATCCCATTGAAGCATTAATATCACTTTAAGAAAATACTCTGGAGGTCATCAATTTAAAATGTATATTGCTAAATTTTTCTTACCAGATTTTTTTCAGTCCACGATATTTTATCTGAATTCCTTGGGGGCCATGTAGGTTTTTTTAAAGTTCAGAATTATCT
>NW_004444032.1:5326833-5332437 GCF_000243295.1 Trichechus manatus latirostris | reverse complement strand
AAGTCGATTCCGACTCATAGGGACCCTATAGGTCAGAGGAGAACTGGCCCACAGGGCAACAAAATAGTTGCACAAAGTGAACACACTATATAAAAAAAAAAAAAAAACCAAACCTGCTGCTGTCGAGTCCATTCTGACTCATAGTGACCCTATAGGACAGAGTAGAACTGCCCCCATAGGGTTTCCAAGGAGTGCCTGGTAGATTCAAACTGCGGAACTTTTGGTTAGCAGCCGAGCTCTTAACCAATGAGGCACCAGGGTAAGAAGGATAAATAAGGACTATAAATAAACTTATATCATTCCGCTCAGATTCTGCAGCCAAATAAGTTCTACCAGGTCAAGTTTTGCTGGGGGGGGGGAGAAAAGAGAATTCTGCTTTTGGAGTTGTTTGGCTCTTAGATTTACGGATTTGAGTTGGGCCCGCACTGCTCAGCTCCAGTCTTCTTACTCCAGTTCTCTGCTAAGCATCTCAACTTGGGTCTCAAAATTAACACAGCCCCAAAATGAACTTGTTATTCTTACTTTTTAACCTACCAAACATGTTCCTCTCACAGTTTTCCCCTCAGTAAAAACTGACTCTTCTTCTAGTTAGTCCCTGGGTGGCACAAACAGTTAAGTACTCAGCTACTAGCTGAAATGTTGGCAGTTTGAACCCACCCAGAGGCACCTTGGAATACAGGCCTGGCAATCTGCTTCCTAAAGGGCACAGCCTTGAAAATCCTATGGACACATGGGATCTCCATGCATCGAAAGTGACTGGAAGGTGACTAACAACAACAAATTAGAATTTGTTAAAACGTATTTGATAGTGACAAACTGATATCTTTTCTCTTAGTCTTCTCAGCTGAACTCTAAATCTTTGCACTTGAACATTATCTTCTACCAGATATCTATGCCTCTTTCTCTGCCTTTCCATCTCTCTTTAATATTCTTTGTCTCAGATATTGGAACACCATTGACAAGTCACCATGACTCCACATCACTGCTCCACGCGTACTCTTCTACCAAGCCCTGCCCAGTCTTACCTACCTTCTCTTAATGTTTAAAGTTTTCTGTAGCTTTATATTCTAGTAGCTAGAGAGCAATATTCAAGATTTGAACATCTGAAGAAGCTACACAGTTAATAAGAATAATAAGTTCATAAATAGAACTAGCTCATTATGTCCTTCCTTCAACAACAGCATCATAGTTCATCTTGCAGCACATTTATCTCCTTTCTCTCATGGGTGTTAAACATAGTTTTCCCTTCCTTCCTAGGTCCTCACCCACTTCTCTTATTCTCTCCCTGTCAGAACCAGTATATACTGAGGTTTAGTAATAGTTGCCAATTAATGGCATCTGAAAGGGTAATTACACATCTTGATAAATGGCCTCAAATGAATTTCAGCATCACCTTGGTTTCAAGAAAGACAGACACGGAAGGTCATTACGGCAGAGATCTTTTCCTAATACATATCATAAAGAAGAGCAAAACAACAGCCCTCTAGTATAATATTACAGTCTACTCACTGGAATTATTTTACTCATTGTCATCAGAAAGACCATTTAACAAACCGGGGCTTAGCTATTTTTTTAAATTATGGAAAGAAGCAAATATTAAAAGTTGGAAGCAACAAAAAATTGGGTATAGTTCACTTATAAACTTCAAATGAGAAAAATAGATGTAAGAATGTTTCATATTCTGAAAGGTCAATGTATTTTCTAGTATAGTAAGTAGTATTTTGATTATCAGTGTTTAGACTTGAAAAAATCAGATATTGCAGTAAAGTTTAAGTATCCTTGTTTTCACTTTGAACTAGCTTCAAATCTCCCTAAATTGTCTCTGAAATTTTCAGTTTGGTAGTCTCATTTTAGGTTACTGAGTTAAAGTCACTATTTTACATAAAATTGCTTAAGAGAGGAGATTTTATTAAAATATGGGATAAGACTCATGTTCTTCATAAGTCTAAGGAACAAGTATAAAGAAGAGCAGGATAAAGTACACATAAAACATGAAAGGGTTGGAAATTATGAAGTGACTTGTAAGGGATTTTAAATCATCCTATAAAAGGGAGCCTTGAGTTAAGAAAAAAATTCAAATTAGTTATCCTATTAGAGACACAGCGCAGTATAAAATTGAAGATAGGGCAAATATTTTATTCATCACACGCTAACTAATTTTTAAAAAAGCTGAAGTAATATCTTATACACATGCTTCAAAGATAAATATTAATGAATAAAAGACATTTCCATAGTAGCAAATAGGAGAAAATCTATAGGAGCAAATAGGCCTGGGATCTTTTTTTTTTTTTTGTCTGCTATATGACTTCAGTGAAATTAGAACTCTTGGAGCATTTTTCCTAGGTTCATATTTTGACAATTTCTAAGTGAAGTGCTCCTGGCGAATTCCAAGTCCACAGCATTCCAAGTCCACAGCCAACTTTGATCACACCAATGAATACATACAGCCTTTCTTCTTCCCACATCTGGGTAGAATCTCACCATTTATTGGAACAACACAGAAATATATCAATACCTTTAGAACGTGATTTATATACCGTTTTATTCTTTTATGTACCTGTTTATATCATATTTCTTTGTATCCCCTAGTGTCAAAACAGCGATTTAATTTAACACTCAACTCTTAATCAATTAGTATTTCTAATTGAATTTAATTTCTGATGTGTAAAAGATCACAGTCTCTTCATTAACTGATTGTGTTTGTGTGTGACACTTTTATGAGATCTCTTGTAAAATAATTTTGAAATTATAGTTCCTTTTAAATTCCTAAAAGGAAACAGCCTCAGTGATAAGAACAGAAGGGTCGATGAAAAACAAGGTTGCCAGTGTTTGACTAATGAAAATGAAAGAAAGCAAGTGTCAGAAACCCTAAAGACTGGGCCTCAGAATACATCATTTTGTTTGAAAATTACATTATGTTTAAGATAAATGGCCTGATATCAAACTATATTTGATTTACAGAGTTTAAAATTTAGGCTTTGGTTGATGGATTCCAAAGGGGTTTTATAAAACATTATTTTTTAATTTAGGAAAATAAGAAAAATATAATGTTTTTCGGATAACATGTTTGTTACCATGTTATTTTTTACAGGACTATTGGATTAAGGTATGAAATGAACAAAAATTTAAAATGTCATTTTCAATCAATATCTTATTTATCTTTACACTTCCTCTTGCACAGTACATAGCACAGTTTGTTGGCCATAGTATTTACCTCTAAATATTTTAAAATTAAAATCTGTTTAGGGAATAGAAAAAGTTAATTTATTATACATGGTCAGAGATGGAGAAATTTTTATGACAGTTTGTGTACTAATGTGACTGGGAAATTGAAAAAAATCTGAAAAAAAAAAAAGTTTTCTGGTGGACTGTTTACCCATTTTTGCTCAGCCCTAGGCCATCTCTTCCATATTCTGCTTTGTTAATCTATGATTGAGAATCTGCAAACCATATTTCCCAGACTCACTGGAAATAGGAGGCACTAGAAGGAGATTAAAAGGTAGGAAGAGGGATTCTTTCCTCTTTTTTCTACTTCTGTCAGCATTACTACTGAAGGAGATGGAGCTCCAGCATTTATCTTCTTTCAGTACCTCCAATACCAACGGCAGGTAGGTGGCACTTCCTCCTAAGACATCTGAGCGCCAGCTACATGAGGTCTCATGCCTGACCCCCTAGGAATAGGTTACACCATCTCTCTTCTGTTATACTCAAAGCCCTAGATAGCTGCTTCCTGTAAGTATTGCCTCTGGGTACTCTCTTACTGCTCTTTCCATCCCCTGAGTATGCAATTCCCATTATTAAATTCTCAAAATTTGTAATATCTAGTATGGTTTTTGTTTTAATACATGAGGTATCCACGAGTAAGAATCGACTTGATGGCAACAGGTTTGATAGATCCATCTGTCTATCTCACTAGCTAGCTAGCTGTCTTTCATGTACTATGATTTCAATTTTCCTCTATCCATATAATTTTGGTTTCTTAGCAACAAGACTATCATTAGTCAACTATGCTATTAAAACCAAAACCAGATGATTTGGAGTCAGTTCTGACTCATGATGACCCCATGTGTGTCAGAGTAGAGCTGTGCTCCACAGGGCTTCCAGTGGCTAATTTTTGCAGAAGTAGATCATCAGGCCTTTCTTCCAAGGCACCTCTGAGTAGAACTGAACCTCCACCCTTTTTCCATTAACAGCTGAGAACTTTAATCACTTGCACCACCCAGAGACTCCAACCATTCTATTACCTTCCCTTTAATAGGACATTTGTTGGCCTCTGTTGGCTTGCTAGGCAGTCTATTATTTTCTACAGATGAGGGGCAATGCAAATTACCAGTCAGAAGATAAATATTGCAATTTTTTACTTTCTGCTATTCTTTTAAGCTCTAAATTATATACACTCACTACTCAGATTATCTAAGGGGAGAGTTCCCATACTAGGTAGAGACTGCAATCTATCATTAAGCAAGGTCTATGGAGCTACTAAAGCATCTCTACACCAAAACGCTAAGATTCATGAAAACATTAGCGTTGTTAGCTATTATTGCAGTTGTGAATGGAGACTGCACGTAAGTTATGTCTGCTTCAAGATGGTTGCTCAGTTCCTCTATAGTGCACAATTGAGAAGTATCCTAGAGTGTTCTGTTAGTTTCTAAGGTCCATAGTTCAACATGACTTGGTCTTTACTAACTTCATTCTGCTCATTCTGGTATTGTTTCTCAAATTTTTGCCTCCTTATCCAGTTCTCATTATGGTTTATTGGAGCAGTTTATCTTTCTCAAATACTTTGAAAAATACTTTTGAACTGTGTACAACTGAACTGCTCGTGGTCTCTGTACTCACGGGCTTTAACACTGAAACATTTTCTGTATGATTCTTAGATAAAGAAAGATAAATATTATTTCAGGGTAACATTCATTTATTTATAGTAGCCCCTCTGCTCCTAGGAATTTCAAATAGTGTATTATTTATCTCTTGCAATAATTTTGTCACACATTTGTGTTTCCTTGTTCAGAGCAGATTCTTCTTCAGCTGAATTATGTTAAGTCTTTTTGATTTTTCATAGCCAACATTTCACCATGGGGTTCTTTCAATGAGATCTATCCTAGGCCTGTTGAATGAAATTCTAGTGAAACTTTCTCTTTGATATTTTTCCTAAGTAAATGTTTTGATTATATAGGCTGTAATGCCACCAAGAGATGGCTATAATCTCATAAATAAACCTCCATTGTTTATCCGAAGGCCCTTCCCCCAAAATAAACCTTTGATGTGCATGTAAATGTTAAGCTTGCTATGCAAATTATCTTCTAGATACATTCCTTAGTGATACATCTTTCCAACTAGATTATTACCCTCTTTCCCTTCAAACATATGCATCTCCTTCTATGCATTCTTTCCTCTGAAGAGTATGAAGAAACAACATTTTATTCAAGTGTTTGCCTATCTTCTTGCACCTGTCAATATCAGACATATACACCGGACACTCAATAGTTGTATTTTGAATTAAACTTTTTTGAAGAAGTCTCATTTTTCCTTTTGGCTGATAAATTGTGTGTGTGTGTGTGTGTGTGTGTGTGTGTGTGTGTGTGTGTGTGTGTGTGTGTGTGT
>NW_004444032.1:5317304-5326733 GCF_000243295.1 Trichechus manatus latirostris | reverse complement strand
TGTGTGTGTGTGTGTGTGTGTGTGTGTGTGTGTTGCTTTATGTGTATGTTTTTGAGCTGACCTTTGGAGTAGATATAATTGGACATAAAATGTTAAAACTTTTCTTTTAAAATAATCCTTAAATCTATTGCTTCCAGTAAGCGTAGTATAAACACTAATCTTGGTGTAGTGACCACTAATCTTGGTCAAATTATCATCTTTTCCCACTATTAATATGTAAAGCCATTAATGAATCTTTAAGAAGTGTGAAAACTTTTCAAAGCTGCTTTTAAATCGGAATTAATTACGTTGCATTGCTGCTGGTAACTTGGTGTCATTGATCTTGTAATATTTCAGGTTAGTAATGAGAGAGACCTGAAAGAATACCAAATAGAGACATAGGATCCTGAAACTTCACCTTGAAAAATAAGAATTCCTTTGTCACTGGTTGATCCATTTTTTTGGTGTATAATATCTTGTTTCTGATGCCTGGAATGCCTTCTGTCTACATCTTTCCTTGTGAGGATTAATGTTTCTATGCTATTATGTATACTTTAGACCCTGATTAAAGAACACCTACTCCAAGGATCTTTTCTTAATTCTTTGTATTCACTTTCTCTTATCTCAAACTCCCCCATCCAGGTAAGTGTGGACACCTCCTCCAGTACATTCCCATAAAACTGTGGTAACACATACCCATATTTTATTAGAGATATTTTAGATATCATTACCAGAAGCTGTACCATTACCCAGAAGCTTGTTGAGATTAGTGATTTAGTCATATTTTCTTTATATTCCTAAAGCCTTGACCAATGCCTGGACAACATAAAGAACTCAATAAATATTTGTCATAGGCATATCACTTAACATAAGTGTGAATATTTTGGAAAGTTAAGCTAATACTATGTCCAAATTTAAAGTATATGCATACACAGTGATCTTTTAAAATGTCACTTTAGAAGTACCCTGACAATAGGTGTCAAGGGTGAGTTGGTGGATTGCTAGTTCAGGAGAGATTTCTGATTTCAAAATAAGATAATTCATCCTTGTCATTGCAAAGTAATTAATGCAAATTTATTTGCATATTCTTGACTTCATTTCTTTTCATTCTTTAATCTCATAATCACTGATAGTAATACTCTGAAAAGGTGACCTTAAGAAGCAATTAACATATTTGTTTAGAATAATAGACTAATTGCTTATTAGTGTACTGTTTGAACAAATAAACCGTACATTAGGAAGAATGTTTCTCAAAATGGAAAATTGGTAGATAATGCTAGCACTCATAAACTTTTAAAAGAAGATGTAATGCGTTTATTTTTATTTTATTTTATTTATTTTTATAAACAGGTGAAAGTTCATGGCTTAGGCTAATTTCTCATTCAAAAATTTATATACATAATGTTTCGGGACATTTGTTGCAATCCCCACAATGTGACAGCAAGCTCTCCCTTTCCACCCCAGGTTCCCTGTGTCCATTCATCCGGTTCCTGTCCCTTCCTACCTTCTAGCCCTGCTTTTGGACAGGAACTGGGCAATTGGTCTTGTATATTTGAACTAAGAAGTATGTTCATCATATGTATTGTCTGTTTTATAGCCTGTCTAATCTTTGTCTGAAAAGTGGGCTACGGGAATGGTTTCAGTTTTGGGTTAGCAGAGCGTCCGGGGGTCGGTTTCTGGGATTCCTCCAGTCTCTGTCAATCAGTAAGTCTGGTCTTTTTACACAAATTTGAATTCTGTCCTACATTTTTCCCCTGCTCTGTCAGGGACTCTCTGTTGGGATCCCTGTCAGGGCAGTCATTGGTGATAGCCAGGCACCATCTAGTTCTTCTATTCTCAGGCTGTGGAATCTCTGATTCATGTGGTCCTTTAGTCTCTTGGGCTAATATCTTCCTTGTGCCTTTGGTTTTCTTCATTCTCCTTGGCGCCGGGTGGGATGGGACCAATAGACATATGGCCACCCAAAGGCTTTAAAGACCCCAGATGTTACCAAACTGGAATGTAGAACATTTTCTTTATAAACCATGTTATGCCAATTGACCTAGGTGTCCCACAAGACTATGGCCCCCAGACCCCAGCTCTAGCTTCTTGGTCCCTCAAAGTGTTTGGATGTGTCTAGGAAACTTCCATGCTTTTGCTTTGGTCCAGCTATGCTGACTTCCCCTATATTGTGTGTTGTCCTTCCCTTCATTGAAGTTGATACTTGTCTACTATCTAGTAAGTGATTTCCCCTCCTCCTTCCTCCTCACCCTTGTAACCATCAAAGAATGCTTTTTTCTGTGTGTAAACCTTTCCTTGAATTCTTATAATAATGGTCTCATGCAATATTTGTCCTTTTGTGACTGACTTATTGCATAATGCCCTCCAGATTCATCCATGTTGTGAGATGCTTCACAGATTCTCCATTGTTCTTTATCATTGCATAGTATTCCATTGTGTGTATGTACCATAATTTGTCTATCCATTCATCTGATGATGGGCATTTAGGTTGTTTCCATCTTTTTGCCGTTGTGAACAATGCTGTAATGAACATGAGTGTGCATATATCTACTCACGTGATAGCTCTTATTTCTCTAGGGTATATTCCTAAGAATGGGATTTCTGGATCCTATGGTAATTGTATTTCTAGCTTTTGAAGGAAGTGCCTTAACATTTTCCAAAGTGGTTGTACCATTTTACATTCCCACCAGCAGTGCATAAGGGTTCCAATCTCCCCACGACCTCTCGAACATTTGTTATTTTGTGTTTTTTAAATTAGTGCCAGTATTGTTGGAGTGAGATTGTATCTCAAAATAGTTTTGATTTGCATTTCTCTAATGGCTAATGGTCAGATCATTTCCTCATGTGTCTGTTAGCCACCTTAATGTCTTCTTTGGTGAAATGTCTGTTCATATCGTTTGCCCATTTTTTAATTGGATTATTTTTCTTTTGGTGTTGAGGTATTGCAGTATCCTGTAGATTTTAGAGATTAGACCCTTATAGAATATGTTGTAGTCAATTTTTTTCCCCAGTCTGTAGGTTGTCTTTTTATTCTTTTGGTGAAGTCTTTGGGTGGGCATAATGATTGATTTTTAGGAGCTCCCAGTTATCTAGTTTCTCTTTTGTTGTTTGTGCATTGTTAGTTATGGTTTGTATACAATTTATGCCATGTATTGGGGCCCCTAGCGTTGTCTGTATTTTTTCTTCCATGATCTTTATTGTTTTATATTTTATATTTAGGTCTTTGATCCATTTTGAGTTAGCTTTTGTGTATGGTGTGAGGTATGGGTCCTGTTTCATTTTTTTACAGATGTATATCCAGTTATGCCAGCACTATTTGTCAAAGAGACTGTCTTTTCCCCATTTAACATACTTTGGGCCTTTGTCAAATAGCATTTATTAATATATTAAAGAAATTTAAGCTTTTAGTAAGTAGCTCTGGTGGCACAATGGTTAAATGCTAGGCTCCTAACCAAGAGGTCAGCAGTTCAAACCCACCAGCTGCTCTCCAGGAGAAAAAGCTTGGCGATCTGTTCCCATAAATATTACAGCAAAGGAAACCCTATGGGGCAGTTCTACTCTGTTTTTATAGGGTCTCAGAGTTGATCTCTATAGGTTTAAGTTTTGGTAGAAACTAACATTTAAAAGTTGACTTCAATAAAGTATTGCTTTATTATCTTTTGTTTCACTGAGTCTGGTATCCTTTTTTCTGAAAATACTCATTTATACATTAGGCTCTCCCATGTGTTTTATTTATGCCTTTTGCTATAATACTTCCTGTTTGCATAGACTCTACAGTCTCTCTTCAATCCTTTCCTGCTTTCTCATTTCTTCTTTCTCTAGTTCTTGTAGACTTCTTCCTCAATTTAACTTCCTGTAATGATTTTTACTTTGTTCTAGCATCTCTACAACACTTGTCACATCCACTTTTTCTTCTGTCTCCTATCTCACACTTATAGTTCACACTCATCTCTTCACTGTAACTTGCACTTCTTTTCCATTAGTACGCTTCTCCTTTCTGATTCATCTGAGCCTATTAGTCGTTCCTAATACTCAAGAATCCTATCATTTTTTAAAGTAAAATCCTAATTCACTCTCCCATTCTTCTAGAGGCCACATATAACTGCTCCTCTCTCATTTAGAAGAGATAGCTTTGCCCAGGAATTGTTCATGTATTTAACAGACCCAAACTTCTTCTCCATTTCTAACAGAAAGTCAGTTAATTATTTTAAGATTAATCTGGAATATAGGGTATATATTCTATCTTTAATCACTCCTTATCTTAATCATCTTAATTTTAATTCCTAGAATATAATCTTATTTCCACTATTAAGAATTATTTATGTAGGTCTTCTTGAGAGGCAGAGCCAACATGGCACTATAGACAGAAGCACCACACAATCCCTCCACAGCAAAGACCTGAAAAACTAAGTAAAACAGAGATAAATGTCAACACTGGAACTGTAAGCATCAAATGAAGAGATAAAGAACTCAACCAAACACTGAATGGAATAAGAAACTGACAGAGAACAGAAAGCGAGGAGAGATATGAGTGGAGGTCCCTTATCAGCTAACACAGCACAGATTTGCCATCTTGGACTCCTACTGGAGATTGGAAAACAGGAAGTACAGGAAAACAGCTTCACAGAGTTCCCAGCAGGAGACAGAACACCCGGTAACCAGCAATACACGTTTTCCCACACCCTACCCTTCTTCCTCCTGCTCGGCCTCCGCCGCTTCCCAGTGGGCTGAGGTTGCTGGACCAGGAGGTGTCAGCTCTATGCTGCTTGGATTCACTCTGCCCACACTGGCTGGCTCCTTCATTACTATCTATTTGTTGCTGGTGTTGCTCTTTTTGGCTTCTTTTGGTTTCTTCCCTGTGTCACACCTTCTCCCCCTTCTTTCTCTCGAACACCTGGCTCCATGTGCCATCTTTGCTTCTTCTTGATAGGCTGTGAAGTGCCACTCTGCTGGGGAACTGCTTCCCTGGTCCATGCTGCCATGCTGGTGGGATCCCTGGGGTTTTTTGGTTTGCTTGTTTTCTTTTTCCCCTTTTATTTTTCTTCATTTCTCGATTTCTTTTTTTGGCTTTGCCTTTTTTATTTTAGTTTTTTTTCATTTTCCTTGTTTCTTTGTTTTTTCTTTTCTCTCCCCTTCCCTCCTTGTATTTCTTCATTTCCAGTCTTGTCTCCCCTCACTTACCCTCTCTTACTATCTCCTGAATAACTGGCACTGTGTGACACCTCTACCCTTTCTAGCCAGGTGGTACTTCACAGCCTGGTAGCAGCTTCCCCAGTCCCACCAGCTGCACCAGTGGGATCCCTGGGGGCTTTTCTTTTTTTTCCTCTAAATTTTATTTATTCATTTATTTTCCTTCAACTTTTTTTTCTTTTTGTTTTTCTCCATTTCTCAGTCTCTCATCTCTCCACTCCAACAGCAAGCTCCCTCAGCACTCCTTTTTCATTTGTTTGTTTGTGTGTATGTTTTTCGCTCCTGCTTCTTTCTCGTCTCTCTCCTCCATCCCATCCATTTCTTGATTTCTTGTCTCTTTCTACTTACCTTCATTTCCTGTCTCCTGAATACCTGGCACTGTGTGCCGTCTCCATCCCTTCTAGCTGGGCTGTACTGCGCAGCCTAGGAGCTACTTCCCCAGTCTGCACAGCCACGTCAGTGGTATCCCTGGGGGAATTTTTTTAAATTATTTTTTTCCTCTTTCTTTTTTCCTTTTTGTTTTTCTTCATTTCTCAGTTTCTCATCTCTCTCTACTTTCCTTCTCTTCCTGTCTTCTGAATACCTGGCACTGTGTGCCATCTCCACCCCTTCTAGCCAGGCTGTACTATGCCGATTGGGAGCGACCTCCCCAGTCTGCGCAGCCAAGTCTGTGGGATTGCTGGGAGCGCATCTGTTCTTTTTTTTTTTTTCCTTCAATTTTTATTTATTTATTTTCTCTTTTTCTTTTTTCCTTATTGTTTTTCTTCATTTCTTGGTTTCTTGTCTCTCTACACCAATGGCAGGCTCCCTCAGAACTTTTTTTTCCTGTATCCTGTTTCTCTCTCTTCTCTCTTTTCTTTCCTATACTCTTCTTAGCTCTACACATCACAATCTCCCGCCTCCCTCCTGCCTACCTGCACTGTGTGCTGAACATCGCATCCCCGAGCAGCACAGGTATAGCCTACTGGAACCTGCTTTGCACTGACCCCTGACCTGCCCCATTGGTCCCAAAATGTGCCACAAACAACCCATCCCAGGCCCTCTCCTTCTGCTGGACCTTTCCTGCTGCAACATAGCTGAGTGACCAGCCCATTGGACAAAGAGGTGAAAACTATCATGCTCAGAGATGAGCAAACAACAAAGAATGCACAGCTGGCCTGCTCAGACATAACTAAATTAAAAAAAAACTGGAGAAAACAAATCTACAATCAATAAACAAACACAATTACTAATAAATGCCCCTAAGGCAGCAGACAATATCAAAACATATTAAAAAAACAGGACAGGATGGTTGCAGTAGGCATCCAAAATAAAACACCGCATTACTTTCTGGTAAAAGAAAAGGCACTGGAACTACCTGATAGGGAATTCAAATCTCTAATATTCAGAGTTATCCAAGAGTTGAAGCAAAAAGTAGACAAAAATGAGTGAAAAATAGGCAAATTCATGGAAAAGGCAGACAAATTCATGGAAAACAGATGAAACAATGGAAGAATTGAGGAAAATAATACAGGAACAAAATGTCAAAATAAATTCACAACTAGAAATCATACAAAAACGACAATTAGAAATCCAAAAGATAAACAATAAGATTTCAGAAATCGACACTGTCATAGAAGGTCTTAGGAGCAGGTTTGAAATGATGGAAGACAGGATTAATGAAATTGAAGACAAATACTTGCACACCACTTAGTTTGAGGAAAAATCAGAAAAAGAGCAAAGAAAATTGAAGAAATCCTGAGAATGATGTCGGATACAATCAAAAAAAAAATTTGTGAATGATCGGAGTTCAAAAACAGGAGAAGAAAATGGAAAACACAAACAGGATCTTTGAAGAATTACTGACAGAAAACTTCCTTAATATCATGAAAGATGAAAAACTGATCATCCAAAAAGGTCAACAAACCCGTATACAATAGGACCCAAAAGAGAATCACTGAAGTGTAACATAATCACACTCGCTAGAACTAAAGACAAAGAAAGAATCCTGAGAGCAACTCAAGAAAAAAGAAAAGTCACATACAGAGGGGAAACAACAGGACTAAGCTCAGATCACTCGACAGAAAACATGCAGGCAAGAAGGCAATGGGATGACATATATAAAATCTTGAAAGAAAAATAATTGTCAACCAAGAATAATATATCCTGTAAAACTCTCCTTCAAATAAGATGGTGAAATTAGGATACTTCCAAATAAACAGAAATTAAGGGAATATGTAAAAACAAAACAAAACCTACAAGAATTATTAAAGGAAGTCCTTTGGTTTAAGAACAAACAACATCAGACCACAGCCTGAATCTAGGGAAGATCTCACCACCTAGATACCAACCTAGGAAATGAATTCTCAAGGACTATTCAAAACCAAAAGATTTACAACAAGGAACAAGAGAGGTTAATCTTTAAATGACAACAATGTCAGGATAGTAAAAGAAAGAATAAATGGTGCAGGTATAGACCTTTCTAATGGAGAGTAAGGCAAGACAATACTGATTAATAATAGACTAATTCAAACCTAGGAAGATAAGGGTAGATTTCAAGGTAACCACAAAGCAAGTTAGCAAACCTACTTATCAAAATAAAGAAGAAAAACATAAAGTCTCAGTATAAAAAAAATCCACAAAAACAAAAGAAATGAAGAAAAATCCACAAACAAAAGGAATTCAGCACAGAAGAGTAAGAGGAATAAAGAAAACGTCAGCATCACAAGAAAAGAAGCACTATAAAATGACAGCAATAAACTCACACCTATCAATAATTACACTGAATGTAAATGGCCTAAATGCACTCATAAAGAGACAGAGAGTGACAGAATGGATAAAAAAAAAAAAAAGAAACCATCAATATGCTGTCTACAAGAGACACAACTTAGAAACAAAGATGTAAATTTATTAAAAATCAAAGGATGGAAAAAATATATCAAGCAAACAGCTACCAAAAAGAGGAAGAGTGGCAATACTAATCTCAGATAAAATAGACTTTAAAACAAAAGCCACCATAAAATACAAAGAAGGATGCTATATCATGATTAAAGGGACAATCCTTCAAAAAGACATAACCATAATAGTAGGAGAATTCAACACACCACTCTCAGTAAAGGACAGAACATCTAGAAAGAAAATCAACAAAGATACAGGAGATCTAAAGGATACAATCGGCCAACTTCAACTCATAGACATATATAGAATATTCCACCCAACAGCTACAAAGTACACGTTTTTTTCCAATGCACGTGGAAAGTTCTCCAGAATAGACCACATCTTAGACCACAAAGAACCCTCAACAAAATCCAAAACAGTGAGATAATACAAAGTATCTTCCCTAACCACAGTGCCATCAAGATAGACATTAACAACAGGGAGGGTAAGGAAAAAAAAAAAATTACATGGAAACTGAATAAAGCCCTGCTTAAAAATAGAAGAAATCAAAGATGGAATCAAAAAGTTCCTAGAATCAAATGAGAATGAAAACCCATCATACCACAACCTTTGGGAGAGAGCAAAGGCAGTCCTCAGAGGTCAATTTATAGCAATAGATGCACACATCAAAAAAGAAGAAAGGAACAAAATCAAAACATTAGCTACACAATTCAAACAAATAGAAAGAGAACAGCAAAAGAAGTCCACAGCCACCAGAAGAAAGGAAATAATAAAGATCAGAGCATAAATAAATGAAACCAAGAGTAGGAAAACAATAGAAAGAATCGCCAAAACCAAAATTTGGTTCTTTGAAAGGCTCAACAAAGTCAACAAACCACTGCTAAATTGACAAAAGAAAAACAGGAGAGGACATAAATAATCCAAATTATAAATGAAATGGGGGACATTACAACAGACCTAACTGAAATAAAAAGGCTCATAACAGAGTATTATGAAAAACTATACTCCAACAAATTTGAAAGCCTAAAGGAAATGGGCAAACTTCTAGAAACACACTACCTACTGAAACTAATACAAATTGATGTTGGAAATCTGAAGAGACCCATAACAAGAGAAGAGATTAAAAAGGTAATTTAAAAAAAAAAAATCCAAGCAAAAAAAATGCCCTGGCCCAGATGGTTTCACTGGAGAATTTTCCCAAACATTCGGAGAAGAGCTTACACCAGTCCTACTCAAACTATTTCAGAACATAGAAAAGGAAAGCATACTTTTGAATTCATTCTATGAAGCCAGCATAACCCTGATACCAAAACCAGGCAAAAATGCCACAAAAAAAGAAAATTACAGACTAATATCTCTCATGAATATAGATGCAAAAATTCT
>NW_004444032.1:5295992-5316096 GCF_000243295.1 Trichechus manatus latirostris | reverse complement strand
AAAAGACAGTCTTTTTAACAAATGGTGCTGGCAAAACTGGATGTTCATTTGCAAAAAAATGAAACAGGACCCATACCTCACACCATACACAAAAACTAATTCAAAATGGATCAAAGACCTAAATATAAAACCAAAAACTATGAAGATCATAGAAGAAAAAATAGGATAAATGCTAGAGGCCCTAATACATGGCATTAACAGGATTCAAACCATAACTAACAACACACAAACTCCAGAAGATAAGCTAGATAATTCGCATCTTCTAAAAATTAAACACTTATACTCATCAAAAGACTTCACTAGAAGAGTAAAAAGAGAACTTACAGACTGGGGAAAAATATTTGGCTATTACAAATCCTACAAAGGTCTAATCTCTAAAATCTACAGGAAAATCCAACACCTCTACAACAAAAAGACAAATAAGCCAATTAAAAAATGGGCATAGGAAATGAACAGACATTTCACCAAAGAAGACTTTCAAGTGGCCAACAGACACATGAGGAAATGCTCACGATCACTAGCCATTAGAGAAATGCAAATGAAAATCACTATGAGATACATCTCACCCTGGCATTACTGGCATGAATAAAAAAAACTGGAAATAACAAATGTTGGAGAAGCTGCAGGGGGATTGGAACTCTTATGCACTGCTTGTGGGAATGCAAAATGGTACAACCATTTTGGAAAACTATATGGCACTTCCTCAGAAAGCTAGAAATAGACATACCATATGATCCAGCAATCCCACTCCTCGGAATATATCCTAGGGAAATAAGAGCCATCACCTGAGTAGACATATGCACACTCACATTCATTGCAGCATTGTTCATAGCAGCAAAAAGATGGAAGCTACCTAAATGTCCAGCATCAGATGAATGGATAAACAAACTATGGTACATACACACAACGGAGTACTACGCAACATAAAGAACAACGATGAATCTGTGAAGCATCTCACAACATGAATGAGTCTGGATGGCATTATACTGTGTGAAATAAGTTAGTCACACAAGGACAAATATTGTATGAGACCACTACCATAAAAACTCATGAAAAGGTTTACACACAAAAAGAAACAATCTTTGATGGTTATGAGGGAAAGGAGGGGTGGGGTGGGGCGGAAAAAACACTAAATAGACAAGAGATAAGTGGTAACCTTGGTGAAGGGTAAAACAGTACACAATACTGGGGAAGCCAGCACAACTTGTACAAGGCAAAGTCATGGAAGCTCCATAGACACATCCAGTCTCCTTAAGGGACTGAATTACCAGGCTGAGGCCTGTGGGGACCATGGTCTCAGGGAGCATCTAGCTAACTTGGCATAACATAGTTTATAAAGAAAGTGTTCTACATTCTACTTTGGTGAGTAGCGTCTGGGGTCTTAAAAGCCTCTGAGCGGGCATCTAAGATACTCCAGTGGTCTCACCTCTTCGGGAGCAAGGGAGAATGAAGAAAACTAAAGACACAAGGGAAAGATTAGTTCAAAGGACTAATGGACTGCAGCTACCACAGCCTCCACTTGTCTGAGTCCAGTACAACTAGATGGTGCCTGCCGACCACCACTGACTGCTCTGACAGGGATCATTATAGAGGGTCCCAAACAGAGCTGGAGAGAAATGTAGAACAAGATTCTAACTCACAAAAAAAGACCAGACTTACTGGCCTGACAGAGACTGGAGAAACCCTGAGAGTATGGCCCCTGGACACCCTTTTAACTCAGTTGTAAAGTCACTCCTGGAGTTCACCCATCTTCCAAAGATTAGACAGTCCCATAAAACAAAACTAGACTAAAGGGGCACACCAGCCCAGGGGCAAGTACTAGAAGGCAGAAGAGGACACGAAAGCTGGTAACAGGGAACTCAAGGTTGAGAAGGGAGAGTGTTGACATGTTGTGAGGTTGTTAACCAATGTCATAAAAAAAATGTGTACTGTTTAATGATAAGCTAGTAAACCTTCGTCTAAAGTACAAAAAACAAAAAGGCTTTTCTTGAAATTTCAAGAGAAAAGCATGGTAAAAAAAGGAATTGTTTAATGATTTTTTATTTGTTTCATATTCAACAATAAAATTATACTAGTTAAAACTAAACAATCTAAAATATGTTCTTTTTTATTCACAGCTTATCCACTTTGTTGAAAATTAAAATGTCAGGAATAGCAACACATGTAGCCAGGGATGCTCATCAATGTTCAAACTGACAGCACTTAATTACTCTTAAGAGGTTAGAAAATGGAAAAGATTATTTAAAAATTTAAAAAAAAATTAAAACTTAATAGAGCATTTTCTCGTGCGAGGAACTATTCTAAAAGTTTAAATGTTAGTCCTCACTACAACATTATGAAGTGTACACTATTATTGTCCTCCTTTCTACAGATAAGAAAACACACACAGCCTGACTAACTTCTCCAGAGTCACCCAAGTAGCCTGCAGTGGAGTCATTATCCCAGACCCAGGTCTCTCACATTCAGACTCTGCACTCATGAGTTGCTCAGAAACCTGTCTGCCCTCTGATACAGTCTATAGAGGTTGGCAAGTATTACGTATTCAGTCAATGCTCGCTCAGTGAGTAGGTGCCATGAGTGATAGCAATGAGGGTTAAGAATGTGTTTGACCATAAAGACACAGGATTGGTTCGTTTAACTTTCCTTATCATTGTCAGCATGCCCAATTGTTGAAGGTCCCTGATGATCTCTATGGTGCAATGAATTACTTAATATGGTCCTTCTAGCCATGGTCTTTGTGAGTAAAACAATGATTGAGTGGGACTATGCAGATAAGGTATATGGAACCTGTGATGGTTGGGGTTATGTGTGAGCTTGGCTGGGCCATGGTTCCCAGTATTGTGTGGTTGTCCTCCATTTTATGTGTTGTAGATCCTGATTCCTACATGTTGATGAAGCAGGATTGGTGTAAGATGTGTCTTGGGTCACAGCCTTTCAGGAGGGTGTGACTCAAGTCCTACCCTTACTAAAGTTAAGTCCTTTCCTGGGTGTGGCCTGCATCTAAGATATATGTGTGTGTCCTGGAGAGGATCTCTCTCTGCATCTGTGTCCCGTATCCAGTTCATGATCAATAGACCTCCCCAGCGGCCTGTTGTCGGACCTGCCGATTCTGGAATTCGCTGGCCTCCACAGACCCTTGGGCCAGCAGCCTATCATGTGACCTGATTCGCCAGCTTCCACAGCCTTGTAAGCCAGCAGCCTATGGTCTGATCTGCAGATTTGGGTTCCTTTAGCTCCTGAAGCCTATGCTTGACCACAAATTTGAGACTTGCCAGCCTCCACAATCGCTTGAGCCATTTCCTTTATATGGTTCCTGAGTTCTGTGAGATGTTGCAGTGAATTAGGGAACCCAAAGGCAGGAGGAAGAGTGCTGAGGGGAGAGGGAGTAGTTGGTGTTAGAGATGATGGAGTGGTACAGATCTTGGAAAAGTTGGACATTTGGGACCTCTTTAACCTCCGCCTCATAGGAACCAGCTTTGTGCTGATCCTTATAAAATGAATTATTTGTTTAACCTCTCAGAGAACTTAGGAGGAAAATATTTTCATGCTTCATGTGAATTTGTTGACACAAATCAGGTAAGCATTATATATAAGTTAAATCATCCAAGGTAACCAATATATATCCAAGTTTGAATTATGTACTAATTCCATAAAAATTTTATCAATAAAATTACACTTATAATCTTGCATTGATTATATTAAATGTTTGTTTACATACCCACGTATTTACACACAGAGAATTTCTATGCAATATTATTTCATTTGAGTACAGTTCTTGGAGAAAATAAATCAATTACAAAGATTTCTAATTGTGCATTGTTACTTATTTTGGACTTTGTACAATCCAATATATAGCCAACATAAATCAAGTATTTTACATTATTCTTCATTGACGAAATCCAACTGAAGATACCAAAAAAAGCTTGTTCACTATATGTTTATAAAATTGATATATTTATTTTTTTGCAACTATACAGATTTTAAAAACTTTGCATCTTAAAAAATACTGTAATAATCATACCTAATATTTATGGAGCATTTACTGTATACTAGGCATTATGCAGGAGCCCTGGTGATGCAATGGTTTAACACTAGGCTGCTAACCAAACGTTAGAGGTTCAAACCTACCACGTGCTCCACAGGAAAAAAGACGTGGTGATCTGCTCCTATAAAGATTACAGCCTAGGAAAGCCTATGGGCAGTTCTACTCTGTCCCATAGTGCTGCTGTGAGTAGGAATCAACTGAAAGGCATGCAACAACAGAAACAGGCATTATGTAAGTACTTTGCATGCATTGTATAATTTCATTCTCAAAACAACCCTTTGGAATAGGTCATATAATTATCACTAAGAGGGATACTCACAGTATTAAACAACAGGCATAACGAGAGCATGGATCACTCAGAAGTCAGCCCCTTGCTGAGGCCAGTGTTACCTTTTTTAGTTGCTGGATTAGGGGAGGACTAGGAGGCACTTAGAGGCACGTGTCATCTAGAGCTAATTCTTGTTCTACAAGAATTAGTAACTTTGAAATGTGGGTTCACTTAAAATCGAAATCATCCTTGTGTCTTGTTTACAAATACCTGTATAAATTAATTCAAAGACATGGGCTAGGCAGACTCAAAGGAAGAAAGGTAGGAAGGAAGTAAGATAGGGAAGGAGGGAGGGAAGAAAAATATTTAAATATGAATGCTGTGAAATTCACAATTTCTTCTTAAGGATCTCTGCTGCACACTTCAGCTTTAAACTTCTGCTGTCACATTATTCCCCTGTGTTATGGGATTTTACTTGCTAGCGCACATCCTGAATGCTGAGCCATTTAGAAATCATTCATTCATAACTTGGAAAGCAAACAAGGTCAGAACATTTTCAGAGTGCAGATAAATTATGACTACCACCTTACAGTTGTCTCCGCTGGACTGCTGAGTGAATTTAAATTAATCTATCAGTTTTAACCTACAGCAGATATGACCCTTAGGCTTTCGTTCAATAAAAGTCAGTTGCAGCAAAATGACTTCACTTCGTTAGTAAATAGTCATAAAGTAAGTAATATCTAGCTGCTAACTAATAAGCAATTTCCTGTGCTAAAGGTTGGCATAGCGCATGTCAAAACATTGCAATTTTTTTCTATTAGTTTCATTTCAACATATGTCTAATTTTAAGGAGAGTATATAATTTACTAGTATCTATTACTGTGTTGCATTTACTGTAGCCAATACTTTTACCTTCATTTTAATATCATAAATATCCCTTAGACTTGAAAAATGGTGACAATGTGTTTAAACATTATAAAATATAAAACACATGATTTAAAAACTCATTCTAGTAAGAAATAAGATAATACTTTATTCACTGATGTACTTCCCATTTAAGTTTTATTATACAGTAATTTATTGATAATGTTAATTTTAAATGTCTCCAGATGTTTATAGCTGTGCACCCCCCCACTTCTTCCTCTCCCCTAAATTTCAATGAAAAAGGTTATAGAACAAAATGTAAAATAATATTTAATTTTTCTTCCAATATTGACCATGAGAGAGGAACTGAGAATACTCATTAGAGCTAATTAGAAATGATATGGAAAATTGGTAACTCCTTGAAAAGAAGTTCTTGTTCCTTTAGACAGAAAGTGGAGGTATTTAAGGGAGAAAGAGACTTTTGTTGTCCAAAGATGTCAATAAGATATTCTGTTAGTGATAAGTACATGAAGCAGGAGTTGATTAGAAAGGCCAGTGATCTGTCCCAAAAAATCTTTTCATGGTTTGCAAAGCCAGAGACTGCTAAATGTCATGGATTATGTCCCCCCAAAAATGTGTGTATCCATTTGGCTGGGCCATGATTCCCTGTATTGTGTTGTTGCCCTCCATTTTGTGATAGCAATTTTATGTTAAAGAGGATAAGGGTGGGATTATAACACCCTTACTAAGGTCACATCCCTGATTCAATGTAAAGGGAGTTTCCCTGGGGTGTGGCCTGCACCACCTTTTATCTTACAGAAGATAAAAGGGAAGCAAGCAGAAGAGTCGGGGACCTCACACCACCAAGAAAGCAGCGTGTCCTTTGGACCTGAGGTTCCTGCGCTGAGATGCTCCCAGACCAAGGGAAGACTAATGACAAGGACCTTTCTCCAGAGCCGACAGAGAGAGAAAGCCTTCCTCTGGAGCTGACAGCCTGAATTTGGACTTGTAACCTACTAGACTATGAGACAATAAATTTCTCTTTGTTAAAGCTATCCACGTGTGGTATTTCTGTTATAGCAGCACTAGATGACTAAGATGCTAATGAAGGCCTGGGTCCCAGGATATCTATTGTGTTCATACTTGACCTTTCTTCTCTCTTGAGTCCGTAGACCTACCAAAGTAAGCAGGAATTAATAATACATGTAATGTGTTCCCTGAATCACACTTTATTGTGCAATTGAATCATTGTATTTCCAGAAGGTAGAAACACTCATTGATGGCATCTTGGCAAAGTCAGAATTTCCCTTGAAATGAATGTGGGTATAGTCCATGACTTAATATATAATTCTTTTATTTGTACGAAGCATATTTCTGAATTACTGATTTCAAACTAAGAGTCTGCAAATATAAAACTTGTGGTTTTTGCCTTTTAATTGTGTGTGTGTGTGTGTGTGTGCGTGTGAATTGTGGTGTGACATACAGTGGCATCACTGGGGGGGTTGCGGTCTGCACTGAGTGACATCAGAATGACTGTCTATAAAATTTTGTGCAGTGTTTCAGCAGAAATTTATTATTTTTATAAAAATATCCCTGTAGTTAGTTATAACAACACAAAAAATTTTCCATAAGCCCAGTTTACATGTAGGGCTAAAACTCTATGCTAATTTACTTTTTGAATCTTCTAATGCCCTCTAGTCAGTCATTATTACCCAATTACAATGGTGCTTTGAATCACATGGTTTCATCTGCAGGCGAAAACTGCTGTTTTTGTTGCTGCCAGTGTTTTTATAGTTGCTGATTTTGTCAAATTTTCTGGTGTTTTAGCTACAAGATTAGGGTAATTAGCATGGGGGGGTAACACCATGAGTTACTGCACTGGGTAACACCAACCCTGGAGATGCCACTAGGACATACACACGTAAGTATAGTGTGAAAATATTAAGCTACATGAGTCATTTTTTAAAGATTTTAAATGTTTTGTTCCAATTGGATAAAAAGTTCAAATTTAATGTGTTTGATTACATATCATGTACAAATACTATCCTTAACTAAGATCAAGCACTTAGTGATTTTATTTAAGATTTTCCCCAAACAAATTCAAAATAAGTAACAGTTTTGAAAATGTGTTTAAGATGCCAAGCTTGTTTAATATGTATTTTTCTGCTAAGATGTGGGTAATTGGTGGTCTCTCATTTTTCAATATAAAATCTATATAATATTTATTTAATCTGATTAATGTCCCTGTGCTAAAGTGGTACCTGGACTACTTTATAATCCATAAAGCGTCATGCTCTAGCCAGATAAAAATATGCATAGATTCTTGGTAATATCTGTAAGGAAAAATGCCAATCATGGGAAAGTCAGCCCCTGTGGCAGTCCCAGCCAGGGGAAATATTTTTGCTATTTTTACACAAGGGCCTTCTTGCATCACTCAAATCACGCCCAAGTGGTGACTTTCTATTCTGCTTTCTCCTAGGATACCCTGGATATATCCCTCAGAAGGGCTCACTCTTAAAATAAATTGCTTTCAGCTGTGAAAATTTAATTACAAATAATGAGCAGCAAAGATGGGATAAAATATCTGTTGCTGGTTAACCATAATATAAGTGTGGTCTGGTATCTGACAAATGTTGAAATCAAGACTAAATCATCAATTAAATAGTTGGAAGGATAATTTAAACAAATGCTTGATTGAATTAAAACAAAAAAAAATTCTGCATCAGCTATAGAATTGAATAGGAAAATACAGGAAACATTGAGCAGAAATCCTTTGTTATATAGTTGTGGGCTATGGCATTGTGTAGTTAGGGAAACCAGAACTCCCTAAAGAAACTCTCACAGGATTAATGTAGAGAGCTCCCTTTTCAGTTAACAAGGTGAAGCATCCTTAAGAACAAAAGACAGATGTGGTATGTCTGCATTGGCAGCTAGAGGACCAAGGGGTTCATCTAGGTTGACAAGGCCTTGGCAAGGTGTCAGTAATGTGTCGTTACGCAGCACCATAGGCCAAATGAACACACAGTCCTAATACCCTTCAAGAGGTCCAAAAGGGGACAATTGTATCCAAATGACAATCCAAAGTTGACACACTACATTGGCAGGCTTGTGGTGGAGAGGTAATTTGCATTAGGAAAGGATTCTTTACTTTACATTGCTTCTAAAATAAATGATTACCCTCATACATTTTGCGAAGTAGCTCTACTGGGGTATTAACCAGAAAAAATAAATTGTACATACTTTGAGTGTATCATTTTATAAGCTTTAACATATATATGTTGTTGCTGTCGTTAGGTTCCATTGAGTTGGTTCCAACTCATAGTGACCCTACTTACAACAGAACAAAACACTACCTGGTCCTGTGTTATCCTCAGAATCGCTGCTATGTTTGAGCCCATTGTTATAGCCACTGTGTCAATCCGTCTCATTGAGGGTTTTCTTCTTTTTCACTGACCCTCTACTTTACCTAGCATGATGTCCTTCTCTAGGACTGGTCCCTCTTGATAACATGTCCAAAGTATGTGAGATGAAGTCTTGCCATCCTCACTTCTAAGGAACATTCTGGCTGTATTTCTTCTAAGACAGATTTGTTTGTTCTTTTGGCAGTCTGTGGTATATTCAGTATTCTTCCCCAACACCACAATCAAGATAATGAGTATATCTCTCACTCCCAAAAGGAGCTAGAATCTTCATACAATGCTAGTGTGAATGTAAAATGATACCACCGTTTTGGAAAACACTTTGACAGTTTCTTAAAAAGTTAAATATACGATTCAGCCATCCTACTCCTAGGTATGCCTCCAGTACCTTTAAAATTATACTTTTTAAAACTTTTCATTTTGAAATTTACTTTGTTCCCATCATGCTAGAAATTACAAGTCATTTTCTTCATGAGAAGAACATTTATATTTTTTATTGTTTTTGGTCGTTGTTGATCTAGTGTGATAACGTCAAAAGCCCTTTATCCCAGACCTCAGACTAAAGGTATAGTCGAGAAAGAGAATAATTGCTTGTACAGTTTAAAGTATTATTTAAACTATTTTGCCATTATGTCAGTCCATATGGTAAGATGAGCATCAGTATAATGAGAGAAGAGATCCATCATTACATGTCTTATAAAAAGCAGCTTATCTCTCTTCTGTTTGGAAATTCTCCAAAGATGTGTTCTAATAGACTCAGCTCTGAAATGAAGACTCTACCTCTGCTCCCTTCTTTTCAGTTAAACTCAGTTCTACCAAGTAAAGGCCCAAAGAGAGTCTTAAGAGGCACTTGAACGCTGCATACAAGTTTCATTTGAACAAAATATGTCCTGAGAACTTTTAAAGAGGCCAACATGACCTAAAGATCACCAAGGATATGTGTTCTTCGAAATTTCTTTGCTGTGTTCTAGTAGCCTACTTCAGTTTGTTCTTACAGAAGGTTGTTGATTAGGGTCAGATATTTAGCTCTACATAGAATGCACCCTTCTGCCCTAACCATTAACACAAACATAAAAAAGAAAATTATGAATTTCAAGCATTACTTACGTAGCCAGATGTTTCCCTAAGGGTAAAACAGTCATAACGATCCTATAGAACAGAGTAGAACTAACTGCCCCATAGGGTTTCCAAGGAATAGCTGGTAGATTCAAACTGCTGATCTTTTGGTTAGCAGCCATAACTCTTAACAACTACACCAGCAGGGCTCCTTGAAAACAAAGGAAATCTTTTAGCACTTACAGACTTTAACAAGTTGTTTGCCATTTTATTGAAATGACTAAGACCATTTTATTTTAATTTGAGTGACACAGAACAAACATATGTTAAACACCTATTACTCTCCAGTCGATTCCAGGAACTAGGTATATAGAGTGATGGGTCAAACATTTTCCTGCCTCTATGGACCTAACACACGACCCATGGGATAAGGAAAACAGGCAAATAAATCAATGAATATGCAATCATAAATCAGTTTGTAGGTACAGTGGACATTTGGTGTCATGAATTATCCTTTTTCTTCTATAACGTCTGAGAACCCTTTCAATGTTTGAAAAATCTGCTGGTGAATAAGTCTTACTGGGAAGTAATTTCCCCAGTCAGATGAAACTACCCAGGACTTGAGTCTAGGATGTGTGGAGTAGTAGGATTCTTTTCAGGAGCAGATGATATGTTGTCAACAACAGCCTCCAGTCTCCAGTAAGGGAACCAAGAATGTCCAGCAGTAAATGGCATCAACATGCTAATTAGGTTGTTGTAGTTTGACGGGGACTGAAGTCACCTGGCCATTCAGCATTTTTAGTTTTCTCCCATTTTTTGAGCCTGGTTCTCTACCCTTTGTATCAATTTTGGAAAATATCCCAAACCTTTAGTTGTTTTTGCTTATATTAGCCAGAATCTGTTTCTTATAAACTGATATAAAATATAATACAGAATTCTTTCACAGAGAACAATATCTGAGGCAAAAACATTGAAGTTGAGATTCGAAGAAGAAAAGCTAACAGCCAAGTGAAGGGCAAGGCTGCTGGCAGTATGAATGATGTTCTAAGGGTCCAAGGCTGGAAAGCATTGATTATAATGTAAGAACTTTCTAAGGCAGTTTAGGTGGATACTACAATAGCAGAGTAGTGAGACAAGAGAGGGACTGTAGTTTCAGTTAGAGATTTAAAGGGAGACCAGATTATGCAGTGTCTTATGGAAGATAATAAGGATATTAGATGTTATTCTAAAAACAATGAGAAGCTTTTAAAAGATTTCAGCAGGGGAGTAAACACTCCAATTTGCCTTTTTGAAAGACTGCTTTGTCTTTTACGTGGAGAATGGAGTGGAAGGGTTATAGAAGAAGCACAGAGATCAGATAGGAGCGTCTTCCAATAGTTCAGGTGAGAGGTAGTGGGAGCCTGAACTCAGGTGGTGATGATGGAGACCAGAACAAAAGGGCAGGTTAGCAATATATCTTGGAATATTTCTACTTTATATCTGGAGTAGATGGTTGAGCAGGGAGAAGAGAAAGCTGTGAAGGAAAGAGAGAAATCAAGGATAATTCAGAGATATCTCAACGGAGGCGGCAAAAAAGAGGTTAAATATATGGCTCCTAGAAATGGCCAAGACTGAAGGCATACAGATTTAGGAGTCATTGGCATAGAGATACTATTAAAGGCTGAGAATGGATGCATCCAGGAGAAACTGGAAAGAGAGAAAGAAAGAGATAGTAAGAACTTATACATAGAAGGTGCCTGGTAAGATTTTTTTAACTGAAAACTTGGTTATATTACAGCACAGTTTACTTCACTACCAGTTTTATGGGACCAATCTTGATATATATGTGTCTGTGAAGATAAATATATAAAAATGCAATCTGATAATGCAATATAATATGTTTTTGTCTGAATAAATTCAAGATATAACCAGGGACTATGGTTAATGTTTTACATAGATGACCGCATTTAATCTTTAAAACAATCATTATACATAAGTTCTGCTCTTATTGCCATTTTCAAATTGAAGCAACCAAGGCTCACCAAGGCTAAGTAATTACTGAGTTCCCACCACTGGTTAGTTTGGGTTGATCCCAGAGCCCTTGTACTAAATTACATTTACACACACACACATATACACACACTGCTGTAAACCTCTTGGTTCCTTTAAAGGTAGGACAGAGCTGAGTAGAAAAATAACTGTTGCAATAGATGATCAAATGACTGATTTCATTAAAGAGGAGGATTAAAATTACTTAACATCTGTTCAGTACGTTAATATCCTTTCAAATTTCTCCTGTCTCCATTATTCATTTGATCCTCAAAAGCTATTAAATTTATTTACATATAATACATAATAATAATTCTTCAGTAAATATCAATACAAATCCTTCAAAATTACATCTAATTAACTCAACAAAGAACTGTTTTTATTGCCTTGCTGTAATCTATTTCATCCTCCTTTATTTTATAATGTGTTTTACCATTTTGGACTGCTTTGTAGAGTTCATTGCGTATTCATAGGTTTATATATTTTTGTTATTAGAAAGTCTTTATCTTGAAAGTATTAGTTTTTCATTCCTCACCCATTCCTTTTGCTAAAATCAAATAACTTTTCCATAACTATAATTTACCCATTTTCTCTGTGATCTTGGATAGTTGCCTTTAAAAGCCGTTAAAAGCCTTTTGATATAGCACAGTCAGATACTAAATGCCATGATGTCATCTCCTCTCTATACCCTTCATTTAGGTCAAGACTATTCCTCTCAATCTAAAACTTTTCCTACCCTCAGAGTGTGAAGCAGCCCGCGTGAAACCTCTGTTTTATTTTAGTGCTTCTTAAAATACTTGCTTAGCAGGGTTATCGTGAAGATTAAATAAAACACGAAGTACAAAAATCTTAGTGTAATGTCAGGCACATAGAAGTTTCTCAGTAAATAGTATTTATTAAACTTGTTATTATTGTTGCCTTATAAATGTATTTTAATGACTTATCTTCAAATCTTTGTTACTTTTTGACTTTTAAGCATAAATGTATTTTACGTTTTTCTAGATAATAATTTCCTTCCTACCCATACTTCTCAGTCTTTCAGGATTAACTGTCCTTCTAACATCCTTCTCATAGGTTGGCTTTTGTTTTAAAATGTTCCGTTGAGCAAAACACTTTCTTCTCTTGGGTGTTTCTGTATCACTAGGTCGCATGACTCTAAATGAGAGAAACAGCTGCAAACATCCATTAATAATCAGAACATGTAATACACAAAGTATGAATCCAGGAAAATTGGAAATCATCAAAAATGAAATGGAACACATAAAGATCGATATCCTAGGCATTAGTGAGCTGAAATGGACTGGTATTGGCCATTTTGAATTGGACAATCACATGGTCTACTATGCCAGGAATTACAACTTGAAGAATGGTGTTACATTCATCATCAAAACGATCTATCCTGAAGTTCACTGTCGTCAGTGATAGGATAATATCCATCCATATGCCTGTGAGGAAGACCAGGAAGACCAGTTAATACAACTGTTATTCAAATTTATGCACCAACCACTAAGGCCAAAGATGAAGAAAGTGAAGATTTTTACCAACCTCTGCTGTCTGAAATTAATCAAACATGCAATCAGAATGCACTGATAATTTCTGGTGATTATAATATGAAAGTTGGAAACGAAGGAGGACTGGTAGTTGGAAAATATGGCCTTGGTGACAGAAACAATGTTGGAGATCACATGATAGAATTTTGCAAGACCAACAACTTCTTCATGCAAATACCTTTTTTCAACAGCATAAATGACAATTATACACGTGGACCATGCCAGATGGAATACGAAGGAATCAAATCAGCTACATCTATGGTAAGAGATGATGGAAAAGCTCAATATCGTCAGTCAGAACACGTCCAGGGGCCGACTGTGGAACAGACCATCAATTGCTCATAAGCAGTTCAAGTTGAAGCTGAAGAAAATTAGAACAAGTCCACGGGAACCAAAGTACAACCTTAAATATATCCCACTTAAATTGAAAGACTATCTCAAGAATAGATTTGATGCATTGGACATTAATGACCAAAGACCAGATGAGTTGTGGAAGGACATCATACATGAAGAAACCAAGACGTCATTAAAAAGATAGGAAAGAAAGAAAGGATGAAAATGGATGCCAGAACAGACTCTGAAACTTGCTTTTGAAGGTCAAGTAGCTAAAGCAAAAGGAAGAAATGATGAAGTAAAAGAGCTGAATAGAAGATTTCAAAGGGTAGCTCGAGAAGACAAAGTAAAGTATTATAATAACATGTGCAAAGACCTGAAGCTAGAAAACCAAAAGGGAAGAACACACTCGGCATTTCTCAAGCTGAAAGAACTTAAGAAAATTTTCAAGCCTCGAGTCGTAATATTGAATGATTCTATGGGGAAAATATTAAAAAATGCAGGAAACATCAAAAAAAGACAGAAGGAATACACAGAGTCTCTATACCAAAAAGAATTGGTTGACGCTCAACCACTTCAGAAGGTAGCATATAATCAGGAACCAGTGGTACTGAAGATAGAGTCCAAGCTACACTGAAGACATTGGCAAAAATGAAGGTTCCAGGAATTATGGAATACCCATTGAGATGTTTCAAACAAACAGATGCAGCACTGGAAGTGCTCATCTGTCTATGCCAAGAAATTTGGAAGACCTGGCCAACTGACTGGAAGAGATCTATATTTATGCTTATTCCCAGGAAAGGTGATCCAAAAGAATGCAGAAGTTATTGATCATTAATATCTCATGCAAGTAAAATTTTGCTGAAGATAATTCAAAAGCAACTACAGCAGTATATTGACCAGGAACTGCCAGAAATTCAAGCCAGATTCAGAAGAAGAAGTGGAACCAGGTATATCATTGCTGATGTCAGATGGATCCTGGCTGAAAGCAGAGAATACCTGAAAGATGTTTTGCTTATGAGGCACCTGTGCATAGATCAAGAGGCAGTCATTCGAACAGAACAAGGGGATACTGCATGGTTTAAAGTCAGGAAAGGTGTGCGTCAGGGTCATATCCTTTCACTATACTTATTCAATCTGTGTGCTGAGCAAATAATCCGAGAAGCTGGACTATATGAAGAAGAATGCAGCATTGGGATTGGAGGAAGACTCATTAACAACCTGCATTATATAGATGAAACAACCTTGCTTGCTGAAAGTGAAGATAACTTGAAGCACTTACTGATGAAGATTAAAGACCACCACTTTCAGTATAGATTACACCTCAACATAAAGAAAACAGAAATCCTCACAACTGGACCAATAAGCTACACCATGATAAACGGAGAAAAGATTGAAATTGTCAAGGATTTCATATTACTTGGCTCCACAATCGACAACCATGGAAGCAGCAGTCAAGAAATCAAACGATGCATTGCATTGGGCAAATCTGCTGCAAAAGATCTCCTTAAGAGTTCAAAAAGCAAAGATGTCACCTTGAAGACTAAGGTGCACCTGACCCAACCCATGGTGTTTTCAATTGCCTCATATGCACGTGAAAGCTGGACAATGACTAAGAAAGACTTAAAAAGAATCGATGCCCTTAAATTACGGTGTTGGCGAAGAATAGTGAATACGCTATGGACTGTCAGAAGATCAAACAAATCTGTCTTGGAAGAAATACAGCCAAAATGCTCTTTAGAAGCAAGGATGGCGAGACTTTGTCTCACATACTTTGGATATGCTATCAGGAGGGATCAGTCCCTGGATAAGAACACTGCGCTTAATAAAGCAGTGGGTCAATGAAAAAGAGGAAGACCCCCAGATAGATGGATTGACACAGTGGCTGCAACAATGGGCTCAAGCATAAGAATGATTGTGAGGTTGGCACAGGATCAGGCAGTGTTTGGTTCTGTTGTATGTAGGGTTGCTATGAGTCTGAACCAACTCGAGGGCACCTAACAACAGCAACAGGTGGAATTTGAACTTGAGCAGTCACTGTCTTAAGTTATTTTTGCCTGAATTTTGAAAAATCAAGCATCACACCCTAAAAACAATTATATATCAATCAGGTCAATTTCTGTTTCTTCTTGTAGAATATGTTATCTTCTAAGATATAATTAAATTATATAATATACTCAAGGTCCTGTACTTTAAGCCCAAATCCCCTTGTCACCCAGTCAATTCTGACTCATAGTGACCCTGTAGGACAGCGTAGAACTGCCCCATAGGGTCTCCAAGTCTGTAATCTTTATGGAAGCAGACTGCCATGTCTTTCTCATGCAGATCTGCTGGTAGGTTCAAACCCCCGACCTTTCGATTAACAGCCGAGCGCTTAACCACTGCGCCCCCAGGGCTCCTTTCCTGAACATTAGGACTATATATTCTATAGTGTGAGGATTAAATCAAACGGTGCACTTGAAATGCTTAGAATCATGCTTGGAACATAATAACTGTTCATTAAAGGTTAACTTTTTGTTATGGAAATAATTCATCCCACCAATTCTGTAGCAGGAGATCTCAGTACCATAACCACCAATACCCTCAGTACTTGTGTTGGCATCTAGAGAATAGCTTTTCTTTGAGCTTCAACAATAACCAAAGATATTTCTACAGAAGAAGGGAGCAGAAGAGAGGCAAATAACAGAAGTGTAGACAAGAAAATTAATTCTCAAAACTCATGTCATCTGCAGATTCCTGGAATGATTTGGAAAGTATTCATCCTTGGTGTCCAAAGACTGGATGCCCCACATAGTGGGCAGGCGCTCTGACAGAAAATTGTAGTAACTTTTTTTTTACAAGACTCAGGATATATTCTTCTTGACATAACATGGTAAACACCCTGCTTAATTCTTTGTCAAGATTTTTGACCCTCCTAAATTCACTAAAGGACTGCCATCTTCTGTGTCAGACCCTCATCTCTCTCTTCCAAACTTAGCAAGAGAACACACAGTAGTTACTCAGTAAATGGTAGCTATTAAGCAAGAGGGGTTCTAGAAAAATCCTTAATCTCTCCTTACAGACATCAGTGACTCCCAATTCCTAATATTTTTTTCCTAACAATATTATTAAATATTGCTAACATGTCTTATTGAACAGGCCTTCTTTTATTGTGCTGGACACTTAATCCTTCTCTCATATGCTGTTGAAAAAGGCAGTCAAAGATTGGCTTTGGCAGCCCTCACAACTTGTGTAGAGCTCCACCGTGAGATCGGAGGCCTACAGGCAGAGGTGTCACTAAAGTATGGTAGGTAGGGTGCATGCCCTGGGTGCTGCTTAAGGAGCGGCGCTAATGAGCAGTTTCTATTGGCCAGCACAGTCTCCATTGCCAGCTGTGAGAGATCATTCAGCAATTTTAAACTAATTGCCATGGTCGCTATTTTCCGAAGATAGGCCCTTGCCTGCAGGTGCTCCACTGCCACTCAATCTCCAGCTGCAATGTCTTTGTCTTTACCCTTTGATTAATGCCCAGATCTCTTGATACATCCCTGACTCTGCTTTTTTTTTATACACACACACATATATACATTTGTTTTTGCTGTGTGCTATCAAGTCGATTACAACTCATAGATATCATAGATACCCCATGTGACAGAGCAGAACTGTCACATAGGGTTTTTTTTTTTTTTGTCATCTTTATGGAAGCAGATTGCCAGGTCTTTCTCCTGCGGAGCCACTGGGTGGGTTCAAACCACCAAACTTTTGGTTAGCAAAGTGCTTAACCATTGTGCCACCAGGGCTCCTTCATGCATATGTACATAATTACATATATATGTAAATACATATATATGTACAATGTTGCTATTGTTGTTAGGTGCCATCGAGTCTATTCTGACTCATAGTTACCCCGTGTGACAAGAGTAGAACTGCTGCGTAAGGTTTTCTTGGATGTAGTTTTTATGGAGACATATCACCAAGTCTTTCTCCCTCGGAGCTGTTAGGTGGATTTGAATCACCAGCCATTTTGATTAGCAGCCAAGGGCTTAATCATTTGTGCCAACAGGGCTCCTTTATACATGCTGCTGCTGCTGTTTGCCGTTGAGCCCATTCCAACTCACAGCAATCCCATGTGACAGAGTGGAACTGTCCCATAGGGTTTCCTAGAGTGTAATCTCTATTTATTTACTTTATATATATATATATATAGATATATATATAGTTTTTTTATTGTACTTTAGACGGTTTACAGAACAATATTTTCTCATTAAACAGTACACATATTGTTTTATGACAATGGTTAACAACCCCATGACATGTCAACACTGTCCCTTCTTGACCTTGGGTCCCCTCCTGCCTTCTAGTCCTTGTCCCTGGACTGTTGAGCCCCATTAGTCTCATCTTGTTTTATGGGGCTGTCTAATCTTTGGTTGAATGGTGAACCTCGGGAGTGACTTCATTACTAAGCTAAAAGGGTGTCCGGGGGCCATACTCTCGGGGTTTCTCCAGTCTGTCATGCCAGTAAGTCTGGTCTCTTTTTGTGGGTTAGAATTTTGTTCTACATTTTTCTCCAGCTCTGTCTGGGACCCTCTGTTGTGATCCCCATTAGAGCATAGACTGTAATCTTTATGGGAGCAGATCAGCAGGTCTTTCTTCCAGGGAGCCACTGGGTAGGTTTGAACCATCAACCTTTCAGTTATCAGTCAAGCACACTTTAACTGTTGTACCAGGGCGTGCATGTGTGTGTGCGTGTGTGCGTGCGTGTGTAGCCAATCATTTTCCGTTGAGTCAATTCCAACTCATGATGACCCCATGTGTGTCAGAGTAGATCTGTGCTACATAGGATTTTCAATGGCTGAAGTAGATAAGGCTTTTCTTTATATCTATATATTTACATTATTCTTTTATTATTTTTGTGTTGAAAGAGTTCTTTATAGAACTAAACTTTCTAGTTTCTTTTGCATTGCCATCCTAATCTATGTGTTTTTTTTTTTTTCAAGTTCCCCACCATGCTAATTCAGTCACATATCCTAAAAACTCAGATGTGAGTCTGTTGTGTTTATTTGTCCTTGCTTTCTCTTATCTCTCTGTCACTTTACCCTTTCTCAGCAGAAAGACTTTTATGGGTAGCTTATTGTTTTTCTTCAATTTTTTCACTTTTGTTTCTAAGGCATGTTTTCTTTAATTGCATCTGTAACTGGAAATATCTATTTTACTATCTAGAACTTTTTGACTCTATTTCTTCCCTTGAGAGTTTTCTTCAAGTTTTAATTTGTCCTATTATTCTGACCACATAAGAAGTGAGCAAAGAGAAACATGTTTTGTAATATTTCTGTTCTTACAGAAATTTGCTTATCCTACATATACCTATGCGAAATGTATACACTTGTTAGAAGTTCATTGTATCTTTTATCAGTAAGCAAAAAATGTGGCATCTCTTTCTTTCTCTTTTACAATCTCCATTTTTCAGAAGACACATATATGATTCCTATAGACTCACTTCCTAATTTCTGATATTTATGATTGTTACTGCATATTCTAACACATCTTTTGGTTTAATACAGTTAAACAGTTTTAATTCTAAGTAGTATTTAGAGTTATGATAGGACACTTCTTTTATTGAACAATTTATGTGATAGTCACTGTGCAAAGTTCTCTACAAACACCATCCTGTTAAACCTGTGACATATATAACCAGTGCTCAGTAAGACATAGTTCTCCTCCTTTCCTTGGACGTACATAGAAGACCATTTCTCAGTCTCTTTACTTAGGCAGGTCCAGTAACTAGTTGCAGCCAATGGGCTGAAACATTTATGAGCAGGTCTATTGCCCATGCTCACTGCTGCTCCAGCAATGAGGAGGCCAAGATGTTAGAGCCTCCTGTGGCCTAGTTTTCTCTGAGATCACATGGTACAGAGTACCCTGCCAACTCACGGTGCTCACGCAGCATGAGAAGAAAGTAGACCCTCGTTGTGTTACGCCATTGAGATTTAGAAGTCAATTTATTAATGCAGCCTAATCTAGCACATTCTAATTAATACAACCCCCGAGGCAATAGTCTTATTCTTAGTAATATTTCATAGATGATGAAAATGATGCTTAGAAAGTCAACTCTCTGGGCCTCAGTTTGCTCATCTACAAAATGGGAGTTAAGCAACGTTAGTGCAAAGAAATAGTAAATGTAATTAACTTAGAACACTGCTTTGTACACACAGTCAGCACTTTATTGATATTGTTATTACCAGCAACTTCACTATCATTTGTTATACCTATCGTTTTCTTCTTGAAAAGAATCTCTTGCCTTGGACTAACCAGTGGATACAAAATCAATTTCTTATAGAATTTCATGTCTATTTTTATACAAGTATGTGCATACACACTCACTCACTCACACTCTTGTTACAGGGAACGTTAAACACTGTATGTATACTTGCATACCCTTCCACCACAGGCCCATTCTGCCTCAAAGTTAAAAACTGGTATGTATCATTCAATACACTTTTCAATCCTTATACCATTATATTTTCTATTAATTCCTTTAACTTCGGCTTAATTTCTTTTCCTA
>NW_004444032.1:5279766-5293532 GCF_000243295.1 Trichechus manatus latirostris | reverse complement strand
TTTTTCTTTATGATTTCAATGCCTTTGTATTTTTGCTCTGAAATTTTAGCTATTTCTTCTATTTGATCTTCCAGGCCATTAAAATGGTTCTCAATAGTGTTCATTTTATCCTTCAAAATAATTTTAAATGTATTATTATGGAAATTTTCAAATGTATACATAAGTTGATAACCCCGTCTCGTCTCATGCCTGTCACCTAGCTTCAGCAACTAGCAGCACATGGCCAATTGTGTTTCATTTATACCCTGACTACTACTTCCTAACCCAGTTAGATTAATTTACAGCAAATCCCAGACATCATATCCTTTAATCCATAAATATTTCAGAATTGAAGAATGCCATCTTATGTCTTTATGTGTCTTTCTGTTAAAGGTGCTGTTGTCTCTTTCATGACTCCTGTTTCATCAGGAATCAATTTTTTGCATACTTTCTTTCACTAGTTCTTTTTTGGGAAACTGGGTGCCTTGAGGGATTTTTCCCTTTTCCTTTGTATACTCATGGTTCTAGTCACCTTTAGGTCAAGCTCCTGCGATGCTTTATTTCGTAGACATTGAGTTATAGTCAATATCCTTCTTCTTTTGGAAGCTAGGGAGCCAAAAAGAACAAAACTCCATTATCTATTTCTTTCATTTTTCCAGGAAGAAGCTTCTTTTCTACTCACCTATCAGCTGCCAATATGTAGTCTTCCAGCCTCAGGATAGGAATATGTTAAAGCCATCATTTCTTCTCTGTAAATCCTTAAAGACCACGGTGACTAACAGATCCTCTTCCTGTGACCACTCATGCAGGATAGCATTGCCCTTCCTCTCAGTGGTCAGTGGATCTACACAGGTCAGTTTTTTCCAGGAATCACGGAGTGCTGGCCCTTTGCCATTCCCAGACTTTAGTCAAGCCCAAAAGGGAGCCAAGTTTTGAGCCTCAGTCCCACTCTTCTTCTGAAAAACAGAAAGGACATTGTTTTCATATACCTGCCAGGCTCTGTCTGCCCACTGGCCATGGTAGCTGTGCCACTGGATGGATTGTGATTCAAAGTGGAGGGCAGCAAGGATGTGCAAATGGGCCACTATCTTTTCAGAACCCCTCTTCTTGTCCTTTTAACTTGTAGTACTTCGGTACTTTTTTTTCCAAGCTGTAGGTAATTCTTTCGTAGTTTGAGATGTAACAAATTCCTTACTCCTAAGAGTCTCAGCCAAAGCAAAGATGTTGCTTTGGCTCATCCCAGTTTAACCAACTGGCAAGTTCCTGTAAATGTATCCTAAGAAGACAGAATCTCTTACAGGAAAGAAGACTTCAGTGAGGTTATTCTGGTCCCTGTTCTAAGAAAGCTCATGATGTTTAAAAGAAGGCTTTTCCCTGACTGATCATTCATATATGGGCCCCACAAGAAGATGATTTTGTGCAATACTAGGAAGACTTGAGTATTTATAAACTATAGTGTGATGGACTTATGCAGTTTTAGTACTTGAAAGGACCTCAAAAATCATCTAATAATGCGCACACATGCACACACCATATTCTACCTCTTCCTCTAGACTAAAAGAACCATATGATTTTTCTCAAGGTGACTCATCCAAAATTCCCAAAGGCTGCCTATATGTGTTTTACAGTGTACAACATGAAAATGTCATTTTCCCTAAATATAAAGTTGTCCGATTTGGTTGTCTTTTATACTTGATTAGACATATGTGACAAAATAGCACCATATGTGTCCAAACACAAAGGAATATGTCAAAATTAGGTTGTTAAAAATAAGAATAATACATATGGGAAGTAAATCTATGCTATAAAAAACATTTTGAAGAAGTTCATGGGCATTTTTTATAAGTGTAGAGGAAAAGTAAATGAATGACACTATCTACTTGCTAATATTCGAAACAGGTATCTAAATGAGCCATCGAAAATCTGTCTCTACTCACTTGGGTAAAAAAAATGCAATATCTCAGAGGATTTATTTTAGAATTAGGTTGAACTTTACACCAATCAGAACACAATACATATGTGGAACCCACATCACCCTCTAAAACATTTCTTCTTTGGCTTTGCCAAAGAAATTAAGTACATATTGTTTTTAAATAATGGAAGTAAATGCATGTGAGACCACAATAAAATCTTAAACAGAAAAATTTTTCCCTCAGCAAGATACACATATTAGAGTAAACTGGAATGTACAGAGAGAACCATCCCTTGAGTTAGGAAGACATAGCAGGTTCTTTTGACACAGAATGATGACCACAGACATCTGTGTGTGTGTGAGTGGCATCTAACATCAGCCATTATTCTGTCATATTTGTTTCATTAGAGAACAAGAAGTCTCATAATTTTGAATGAAATTGACCAGAGCTATTCCCATGGTTCTCTATCCAAAACAATATACTTGCTAAATTACAAGCCTCTCTTTGATTCCTCTTTCACAATACACTGTGGTGTACTTTCCAGGTCTTTCAGTAAACGTGTCTAATGAGTATAAAGTTGAGTTTGAAAACATAAAAATGATCTTCAGGCAGGTGTACGCTGTAAGCTATTTATTTCTAAAAGTAAGAAAATAGTCTTATATCAAAGATATTCATTTTTTATTGTTGATAGGAAAAGGTTTAAAGTGAGCACTACTTTATCAAAATAATAATAAAAATAAAATCGACTCTTATTTGTGTTAAATACATTTTTAGACTTCTAAGTACCCTTCAATATTAGTCAAAACTGTCATCAGAAGAGACATATTAATAACTGAAATAAATTAGGTTAGTTCCAACATCAGAGATGGATGCTACACCATAAAAACATTTGAAATCCAGGTGAAAAACAAACGAACAAAAAAAAGAAAAAAACAAGAAATGCACATGACTTTCCTACATACCTTATGGAGCCCAGGATTAGTTTATCTCATAATCCATTATTACTGTACTAGTGTTTAAGCTCCATGGCCAATCTGAGATAGCTCATTTTTTCTCACCCATCTGGGAAAGAGAGGCAGAGAAGAGCTAAAACAGAATCCTACTGATTAGTTGCAGAACCAGTGCCTCTAACAACCCACAAAAAAGAAGAACATGAAGAACAAGTGATGGCTGCAGGCATGATCATTTTACTACAGGATCAGGGGTCATCGTATCAGCCAATCACAGAACCTAACAAATATTATAACTTAAAAACAAAAGGGTAGGCAAAGGAAGAAAACAGAAATTTAATAAAGAAAAAATCCAAAGGGCAAATAAACATGTTTAAACTCATTTGTAATTAAAGAAATCCAAATAAAGACCAATAAAGTATTGTCTCTTACCTCCTAGGTTAACAAATATGAAAAGTCTGAAAATATTCAGCCTTATAGATGGCACAAAGAACTCGCTCCCAAATAGTGTAAGAAAAATGTCTTTTAGCCTGAAATTTCATGATTGAGAATATATCTTAAAGAGATACACCAATAAGAATACAGAAAATTTTTGAGCAAAAATGTTCACAGAAACATTACGTTAATAGCAGAAGTTTGAAAGCAACCTAAATTTTCATCAGTTAGGAATTTAACTATACAGAGGTATGTAAGGAGCCCTTGTGGCACAGTGGTTAAGAGCTCAGCTGCTAACCGAAAGGTGGGCAGTTAAAATCCACCAGCCACTCCTTGGAAACCCTATGGGGCAGTTCCACTCTGTCCTATAGGGTAGCTATGAGTCAGAATCAACTTCATGGCAATGGGTTTGGAGGTATGTAAGCATCATTTCAGTTAAACCAGGATATATGGCTAGGTCTGGGTAATGGCTGGTGAGCAGAAGTGATGGTTGACACTTTCACGTTGAAGAATTGAAGGGTCAGTGTGTGAACCTCCAGCTCTCCCTGCCCCTGTCACAGTGATCTGGAAGCCATATGTTCCAAATAGCATGTCTTCAAGGCACATGTTGTGTTTCCTTGATTCACTACTTGGAAGGTAGCTACTGAATGTACAATAGATTTGTGAGATCAAGAAACAAATTTTAACACCTTGTCAGGAAATTTGAGGGGTTGCTGATTACCATCACAGAGACTAGCTTAACCTGACTAACAAAAGACATTAATAGCAAAACTGGGATCCTGTCATAACAAAAACCTAAAATACGCAGCACTGGTTTAGTCATTAGGTTCAGGCCTGGATTATGGCATGTGAGGGCCCTGAAACGCTGATAATCTGCGGTTCCCCCTCCTCTGCTTACTCACACATTCTAATGAGATACGTGAGTTATATACATACATGTTGTTTTAGTTATCTAGTGCTGCTATAGCAGAAATACCACAAGTGGGTGGCTTTAACAAGAGAAGTTTATTCTCTCACACTTTGTCGTTGTTAGGTGCTGTCAAGTTGGTTCCGACTCTTAGCGACTCTATGTACAACAGAACAAAACACTACTCGGTCCTGTGCCATCCTCATGATTGTTATGTTTAAGCCCATTGTTGTAGCCACTGTGTCAGTCCATCTCATTGAGGGTCTTCCTCTTTTTTGCTGACCCTCTACTTTACCAAGTATAATGTCCTAATAAATGTGATAAATCACTCAATAGTCTTTCCATCTGCTGGATGGAAAAAATGAGTGTGTTTCAAAATTTGTTTTCTACTCTGTTGCAAAACAAAAATATATTTTGCACAATAAATAAATATTGAATTTTGTGTGCTTTTAATGTGCCTCATATCTCATTTATTAGCATATATAGAGTAACATCAAGCACTATGTCCCACGCAGCAGACAATGATAAGTGAAATTCACTTGACACATAAATTAAAACTTCATATTAAATATTTCCAGTATTTTTTTGGACACTTGCTATGTTAATGTTAAAGTATTACCCATGTTAGTATTATATTAAATGTATGCTAAATTTCATCTGCATGTATGCCAAACATATTTTAAAGTTACAAATATTATTATTTATGAAACTTAGGACATAATTCTGAATGTAAATGCTATACAGTTAAAAAGTAACTTGATTGAATTCATTGCAATGGTTAGCTTATTGAGTTCCCTCGCTTTTGGGTGTCATCTGGAATTGGAGTTCCCATTGGTTGTCTACCAGAATGTGTGCAAGAACATACTTTTGTGTTTGTATCTTGACAAAGAGCATTGCTGGTCCCCATAGCTGGAGTTGCTGGATCAGCAGACATGGATGTACAAGATGGTTCTCTCAAAATGGATCAGAGACCTGTTATCTATTAGTATAATTCATCCTCACCCAGTAACCACTCATGTTGGATCCAGTTGAATATTGGGTGAATGTAGCAAGAGTTAGACTCGACAGCTGAGTCCCACCTCTTATTAGAAAGAAATACTATACTCCCAAGAGACTCACAGAGATAAGAAGTTTCAATTAAACAAGAGAGGAGAGTAGGATACAGATATCAACGAAGGTGTTGAAGTGGTAGGGACCTCATAGCTTAAACAGCCTTGCATGTGGGTGCCTCCACGACCCTGTATGAATTTTATTTCTGACCAGCACATTCTCCTGCACTGGAGCCGGTATCAATTTCATTTAGTGCCCTGCCAGTTCACTTCCACGGTGGCGCTCACTTTTCCTTTTGTCCTGTTTGCTTGGCATCGTTGGGTCTTCATTTTGGACAACTGTTGCCCCTGTTTTGATGATGCCCTAAACATGTGCTTATTTTGCTTACCCGGTAATCTGTCCCTGATTAGGTGGCAGGCTGTGGAAAAACTATTTCCAGAGAGTAGAACAATATAGACTCATGTTAATTGAGTAGTAAAACCTTTGATAAAATTGAACACTTGGTAACCTGAAAGGAGAATATATCTCTAATGAGCTTGTAGCCTTAGGGAAAGTTAGTAAAATACAAAACCTTAAAAGTGTGTTGGTTGCTAACTGGCTGTGTTCAGAAAGATATTTCAAGTAAGCTATGAGCTCAGGAAAGAATTATTTAATTTTCAAAAAGACATATAAGATGATTTGGGGCTCTAGAGATTTGGAAAAGATATTTTTTCTAGACTCTAAATAGTTGAAAATGAAATTAAAGATGACTTTGATTGGCACAATGTCCTGGATACTGCTTGAAGCTGGAAAGGAAGATTGTGCCCCTGCAGCTCTGCTTTCATAGGTCTTTGCATTCTCAAGAAGCAACAGCAAATGAGCAAATCATAAGGATCAGTGACATTCAATGATGTGACTGTAGATTTCAGGGAGCAGTAGCAGGTCCTGGACCCTGTCGATGGAAAACTAGAGCAACCTCATATCCTTGGACTACCATAGGATTAAACCTGATGCTCCCATTGGAGCAAGGAGAAGAGCTCAAGGCAGTAGAGGGAGAATTCCCAGGTTAGAGACAAGGCTTCAAACCAATTCTTCCCAGTTCAGTCATGGCCAACAAAGCGAAACCTGAATGGAACTGAATTTTTAAAATGTGGGTTAACTGGAACAATACCTAGAATGGGAAAAATTACAGGTTGAAGCCTGTGATTACAGGTTAATCTCCCTCTTAGAAAACAAGGTCAGTGTGTCGCATAGCAACCAAATCTCATGACCCGGGGAGTTGGAAACAAGGTGTCCTGCTGAAAGATGGCGGACAACTGCGCAGCTTTGAATGTCTGTCACTCTCCACAGTCCTGGCAATAATCCAAACTCCCACATTAGGCTTCTGAAAGGGCTCACTATGCCTCTTCTGAGACTCTCATTCCAGGGCTTTGATCTGTAATTTTTCTCATTCCAGTTATCGGCCCACTTCACCTAAATTTTAAAAATTCCAGTCTGTTCCGATTTTGCTCTATCAGCCATGACTGAACTGGTTCCAGTCAGTTCGAAGCCTTGGTTAGAGCTATTCACAAGAAGTCTGGAGAGTTAATGATTTAATGATAGAGAGATGGCAGAGAAGACAAGCTTATCATTCAATGTGTTCATCACTGACAAAATTTTGATGTATTCATCAACAGCAAAATGCTAATAGAGATACTGCCTTTGAAAATATTAAATACACACATTGAATCTGGGTATAAAACCTCTTCCTTCAAGAAAAAAAGCCCATGAATATCTGTAAAAAAGGTATGAAATACAATACAAAATCAATGTTCATAAAGAGAAGTCATTCAAAAAAAGTTCTAGTGAAGTTAGTTGATAAGGTTAGATGATTCCAACTGTAAGAAAATGCATATTGTAGCAAATCCCTATAAGTGGACTCAAGTGGGTGTTATGGTTATTAAGCTATGGTCTCTGAACCCCAAACCTTTTTTGCTCTTCTCTGTGAATTTGGAACTAGAACTTCGCAAACTACATTTGTCAGTTGGCTTTTGGTGAAGTTCTGCTAAAAGGGGGAACTCAAAGGAGAGAGATGAAGAAAGGCTTTGCTTCTTTCTAGGTGGCACAAAAGGTTTGCACTCAACTGCTAACCCGAAGGTTGACAGTTCGAACCCACCCTGTAGTACTGTGGAAGAAAAGCCCTGGTGATTGGCTTCAGTCAAGATTACAGAATATAGGGAATTGGTTAAGCAGGTGTTGCAGCAATTAAGAAAACGCTATGGTCACCAGGAAATGTAATCAACTCGACAGCAGCTAACAACAATGTGCTTGCTGTTACTGGTAGCATTGCCTCAATAATGTCTCCTCACCCCAGGAATTGGTGCCAGTCTCCTGTTTCTTTCAGCTGTTTCAGAACCAGCCTCATTGCAAAATGTAGCAGTGCCTCTCCTCAGAGGCTATGCCCCAGCCCATAAGCTGCCTCCTCCAAACTCCTGAAGTACTAGCAGCAGCTAAGAGGTATTCCCCTCTCAGAGGTTGGAATCTCAATACTGTGGGGCCTCAGTCCTCTGAGTGTCCAGGTTCTGATAATGCCAACTGTTTTTTATGGTCTTCCTTCCTTATAGGTAGTAGCTGCTCCTGCAGTTATTACCTTTGTGATTCCTTAATTTTCTGCAGTTCTTTTTTTCATTGCTGCAACACCTGTTTAACTAATTCCCTATATTTAACTTACTATGTTAAAATACTTAGTATGATTTCTGTTGTCCTATTTGGACCCTGAATGCTTAATTTTCCTACACAGTACTTATACTTAACTAAAATTTTGCTGTTTCTTTGTTTAGAATGTCCCTCAATAGAATTAGCTCTACAAAGTAGGATTTTGATATTTTTATCACAGTATCCACGATAGGTCTAGAACTATATCATTGTATGTATTCAATACATACTTGTTGAATAAATGACTAAATGAATGGATGCAAAATCATTGAGATACACCTAGGACTATGTCAAAATGTTACTATCAGTCGCCCCTGGATTGTATGATTTCAGGGAATTTTTAGTTTCTTACTTACAGTTTTAAATTTTGTTCGATTTCCTACCTGAGCATTCTTTTCTACCTTCGTTGTTGTTGTTAGTTGCCATCAAGTCGACTCGTGGAGACCCCATATCAACTTTAGAAAACAAATTTTATTTTACTTTTTCAAAGAGAAAATCCAAGTGTGAAGGACACTTGTAAGAGCTGAATTTTGGAAGTGGTTTTTGTATTGTATCCATGAATAGGAAAATTATGTAAAAAATCATATAACAGACCCACACTTTGGCCTGTTAGACTCTCTTGGAATCTAGTGAACAGCCCAGACTCATCTAGTTTTCTATTTTAATAAAGATTCTTTTGGTGTATATTAAATCCATTTGAGGAAATATAGGAGCAGGAAGAATATTCTCTAGTAATTCAAAGGATTTCAATTTTAAGTACCTGGGTCAAATTAAATACTTTTTAAAGGAAAATCCTATAAATAACACGTGGTTATAAAATAGTCCGATTTTCTACCCAATCCCAACCTTCAGAACAGTGCTTAGAAGCTAAAAGCAGCCTTATAGGCAGCACTAGCAGGCTCTGAATGAACTGCAAAACAGTGATAAGGAAAATATGAATTTGCCCTAATGAGAAACTCTGGTAAAAGGCACATTTGAGGTAATTAAAAATAATGGGCATTGAGTACTGAGAAAGTATGTTAATCTTCACTAATGAATGAGACTATATTAACTTGTTATAATTAAAATGTCTGTAGATTCTTTTTGAGATGACATGCATAAACAAAATAAGGAAGCATTAAGATGGGTTTATGAAAAGTCCAATCTGAGCACACATCTATGAAGAAAAATCTGTAGTGGAGATGGGTAACAAAGAGAAGAGAACATGTTTTCTTCACAGAACAGAATGGAAAATTTTTAGTGGGTAAAAACAAACATTGACACTAAACCATGTGTTTAAGTTATCAGGTAATGAACAGTTTTAACAAAAACATCTCAAATAATACAAAAATGAAAACCATTGTTTTTTTAAATATCTCAGTGAGTTAACTCAGGTTTTTTAAAACTATGTCTAGTATGAGAGAAGAATACAAATGGACAACTGGAAAGTATTTCAAACTTAAAAAACTAGAGGCTATTGACAAAACTGATATAGATCTCTTAAATAAATAATGCACGTTAGTTGAACTATTAGATTTGTATCTTGGCTGAGTCATTTACCAAAACCACAGCCCCTTCAAAGAGGTGAAATTCCTACTCGTATAAATGGTCATTCAATCTAAATTTTGAGACAACATATCCAAGTACCTGGGGGAGTGGGTAATGAAATCAAGAGCAATAAGTTAGTAATGTGACAAAGCGATGCGCTTAATAGATTGTCTTTTACTTAATAACATTACTCAGTTAAGGAATGTGAATATGAACAGAATACAATAGGTGTTTTATATCAAGGCTTCATTAATGGTTTTGACATGACATCCCTTGGAATTTAACTTCCAAAATTAACACAAACCGGTTTGGATATGAACACAATCCTGCAGCCAGAAAAGTGATTTTTAGATTAAACAAAAGTTATCCATAAATTAATATTAATAGAGTCCATTGAATTAGACTAACATAGGGATCATCTTCTATATTGGAAGGTATTGGATTTAATGGTAAACAAAGCATTTTGGTGATGCTTACTAATGAGTAGAAAACGAACTTTATGTTTTCTGATTATATTAAAGTGGGAAATGTTGAAGTTAAATGATAGAAGGTATGCTGGACTTTAGCAGGAACAGAGTTCTAGATGGGGGGGGGGAGGTGATTTGGATGAGTATTGCTTGATGCTCTATCTCAGTGAGTTGGTATTTAGGGGATTTTTTTTTATGTGTTTTGTCCTAACTCAACCACTTTCCTTTCTTGAGAAAAGGAATGGGCAGATTTGGAAAGTTGTTGCTCTTTTTAATCCTATTTTATAAATTCACAAAAAATTATAGTTGCTAGACAGATTTGGGCTACTTGAGAATACTCAAATAGATAACAGTGAAAAAATATGAAAGCATAATTTGATAATTTATTCACTCTACAAATACCTTTTGTGCTCCTAATCTGTGCTAGCATTGTTCCAGGTGTTTATGGTATTTGTGAACAACCACATAATTCTTGCCTCCATGAAGTTTATATTCTAACAAAATTACTTGCTCTTGGAACTCTTTTCCTCCCCCACTGACACCATAGAATGTTTTATAGGAAAGCGTAACGGCCATCCTCAATGCAAAAAGGCTAGACGGACGGACACTGGTGGTTCAGTAATAGAATTCTTACCTTCTGTGCAGGACACCCAAGTTCAATCCCCAGTCAATGCACATCATGCACAGCCACCACTCATCTGTCAGTGAAGGCTTGTGTGTTGCCATAATGCTGAACAGATTTCAGTGGGGCTTCCAGACTAAGACAGATGGAAGAAAAGCATGGCGATCTTTAAAAAGTTTTAAAGGGGAATTATCTGAGACTTGATGAAATTTGTTAGATAAATGAGGGAGGAGGGTCCTAGAAGGAGAGAACAGCAAGTGAAAAGGCACAGAGGCATGAGGAATTGTGAACCTTGAATGATGATGTTGTTAGGTGCCACTGAGTCTCTTTTCAACTCACAGAAACTCATGTAACAGAGTAGAATTGCCTCATAGGGTTTCCTAGGCCGTAATCTTTATGGGAGCAGATTGCCGCTGGGTTCTCTAGAGAAGCAAAACCAGTGAAGCATGTATGTATGTACATATGTATACATACATATATATATATATATAGACAGAGAGAGAGAGAGAGAGAGATTTATCTCAAGGAAATGGTTCACGTGGTTGTAGAGGCTGGCAAGTCCCCAGTCCATGGGTCAAGCATCAGGCTGAAGGCTTCTCCTGACTCACATAGCTGCAGGGGCTGACCATCCCAAGATCCACAGGTCAGACAGCAGGCTGCTGGCTCACAGCTGTGAAGGCTGATGAATCCAAGATCAGCAGGTAAATGTCAGGCTGTTGGCCCAAGTCCCAAGAACTGGAGGTCAGATGCTGATGAGTCAAATGCAGGATCCAGAGCAGAGCAAAAGTCAGCAACCTTTGCCAGAAAGTCTACATACATTGGATGCAGGTCACATCCCCAAGGAAACTCCCTTTCAACTGATTGGCTGCTCACAGCAGATCCCATCATGGAGGTGATTACCTCATAATGTGACTGCCAAACTACATCATAACTAAAAAACCACTGAGAATCGTGGCCCAGTCAAGTTGACACACAACCCTAACAATCACACCAAGTCTTTCTCCCACGGAGCTGCCGGGTGGGCTTGAACTGCCAACCTTTCAGTTAACAGCTGAGTCCGAACCATTGCACCACCAGGAATATCCATTGACTATCATGTGAATAAGTTTAGAATTATATTGTCATGAAATGATCATTGAAGAATTGGTCATAGACAAATACGATCAGGATTGTACAAGGCTCATGATTGTGAAGAAGTAAGTGAGCCTAGATACAGAAGTCTATTGCAATAGCCCTGTGGACAGATGAAAAAGGTCAAAACCTGTGCTCCTCAGTATGGGAGCTACTAGCCACATGGAACTCCATAAATTTAAATTAAAATTCATTAAATGAAAGTAAAATAAAAAAAATTAGATCAATTGCACTAACCACATTTCAAATTTTATATAGTACAGATGTAGAACATTTCCATCATCCCAAAACATGTTATGACGGCACCAGATACTTAACTGCAGACAATAGTTACCTCCTCTGGGGAAGAAGGTGAGATTATACTGAGGGAGAAAAGGAGAGCATTTTAAGGAATGAGAATTTTAGAAATGTATTCACTATATCTCTAAGTATTTTGTTCTTTGACTCATGTAGCATTTGTGAAAATTGAAAAGAAAAATCAAAGCTTAAACTTGGCAGTTATCATGAGGATGACAAAGGAGGGAACAAGAAATTTTGTTGCCTATTTTTAATGCACTCTATTTGACCCTGACTAGAAAATCCAGAATTTAGAGTACAAACTCTGAATTTGTCAAATACTAGCATTTCATAGAACATTTACATTTAACAAGAAAACTATTTGATTTTATATTATATTGCATTTACTTTAATCACTATTATCATTTACATGGAAATAATAATCACTCAAGGACATGAAATTACATTGACAATGAATTATGCATAAAGATTTGAACAGAAAACTAAAAAAAAAAAAAAAAAAGTCCCATCCTAGACTATATCACTTGTGCTATAAACCCAATAAGTGAGCAGCAAGGCAGAAGGGGTGTGGCATGCTGCTGGCAGCAGGATGCAGCTGTGTGCCAACTGAGTGACTGCCAGTGACACCATCTTCCCAGGGCAAGTGTGCCCTTCTGGCTGTGCATCTGAGAAATGCCCAGGAGCTCAACCAGAATGGGCAACAGAGACATCTTGCTCTAAAGCTGCCAGATCCCTCACCTGCCAAGTCAAAGCAGCCTTCATAGTATGTTGCCAAATAAGTTTTAGCACTTGAATCTTGTCTGACTTTCCTGGTGTGGAAAATATTACGTTGCTTATTTTGCCAGTATAATGTAAATCGAACCTAAGGCCAAAAAAAAATAATAATGCAAACATTGGAAAAATCAGCAGTACTTAAGAGATAAGTTAGAAGATTGTGTCAGATGGTATCAATTCGCCACACCAAAAATTGTAGAATTTATATTTTAAAGAAATGGATTTTAAAAATAAATCAGAAATGAAAATATCAGACCCTCTTAGAGCAAATATGAAATCTTGGTTATCCATAATAAATACACTGCTTATCAATAAACCAAAAGGCTGAATGATTCCCTAACCCTCGTTGGCTGCAGAATCACTTCTGCAGTAATTGATTCTATAGAAGAATTGGTTCTACAGATGGGACAGTTTTAATTTTCATTTTTGCTACAGAAACAAGACAGGCTAGGAATGCAGCACTGAAACAATATTATATAGCTACCCTAGCTGCAATGTCGCATGGTATGTTTAGCTATAGTTAGATTATTTCAGAAGTGCTGAAAAACATTTACATCCACCACAGGAACTGCCTAGCAAACTGGAAGTGGTTTCTAAATATAGTTAACATTTATAAATCATCCCAGCACATCAGAGCCTTTATTCCTTATTTACTGCTTCTATGAAAGCAAAGTAAACAGGACCACTGCACTTACTTTCTTTTAAATTATAAAAATGGAAAGGGATAATATCACTTGGCTCAAAAGTGAATATGCCTCACATGGTGTGAGGAATGGAAACCAAGTCAAATGACCTTGGGTTTGAGATTAAATATTTACAAACAATAATCCCACGAAAGGAAAATCCAACATTGATGATATTCTTTTTATTCTAACACTATAATTACTACATTGTGTTCCCCAATTGTTTCTAAGCAGGCCCTCTTCTGGCTTTTCCAACTAGTATGTCAGCCCATATTCATACTCTCAAGGTCAATGGGTGCTTCTGCACCTCCACAGCCCAGCTTTCAAGCCCTGGACCTGCTGTCATCAAAGCTACATG
>NW_004444032.1:5276985-5278909 GCF_000243295.1 Trichechus manatus latirostris | reverse complement strand
TTGTCTATATATTAAAAAATCCCTAAAGAAGAAAAACAGAGATAAAACTGGAAATAATAAATATGTATGAAATCTGACATAAAATAAGTTAATAAAAGAGGTGATAAAATTGAAAATAAAACATAATATTTAAAATCATATAAGACTACTTGTTTGGTCATCAAATTTTAATTTACTTACTAAGTCATAGTATATGTTACTTTCCCTACATAGTCATCTCTGACTTGCTATAAGTCAACTTCCCTTGGCTAGCTCATATTCAAAAACAGTGCATTATCTCTTACTCTCCTTTACCAACACAATACTGATGAGTAGGTACGAAAGAACATTCCAGTTGATTTTTATAGCATGACACATTTTCTTTCCACTTGTAAGTCATAGCATAATACAGACTAACTCTTCACCCTCTCCCCAGCTTTCCCCTCTCCCGTTTGTCTTCCAGTCTTTCATAGTAAAATCTTTGTCCTCAGACTTTACCTGAATCACATCAATTTCCCAAAACTCTTTAGTCAATAGTGATTTCCATTTCCCTTTGTCATCACATGAAACCTTGATCGCGTGCTCTCTAGTCCTACGCAATCACGTAGTTCTGGCTACGTAACAGAAAAAGCCTTTCAGATCTGCCACCTCATATGTTTTCTTGGCTTCATGTCAATACCAACTTTCACAATTCTAACATTCCATAACGATGTCTCCGTTTAACTTCATGAAGTACAGACACAAATCCTTCATAATCCGCCTGTTTGACAAGCCCATGTTCCTAGTGACATGAGCACAACTATGGCATCCCTTGCAATTGTATGTGCCAATACCCAGAGAAACAAAGCAGTTTGAAGGTGGAAGGACCTTAGAGATCACCGGGCAGGTCTAGCTCCTTCTTTCTCAGATTAGCTTCATGAACCAGTTATCTCAATAACTTGTCTAAGATCATACATGTCGTGACAGATGTCAGCTGGTTCCAAAACCGTAGTTTTCTAACTCTGATTCCACAGTCTTCCTTCCCAAAGTTAGGCACATACACAGTTTTATTCTCTAGTCAAAATGGTCCCCTGTTGTCACTCTTTGTAAACACCACTGCACTTTATTCTCACCCTCCCTCTTCCCAATTACTCTACCCTCAGTCACCTCACTTTGTGCCTTTTCCCTTCTATTTGTGGCCTCTACCTGGTCCTTTGTTAACCACTACAAATTTGGAGTCACTCAATTCTAGGTGGTAGTTCCTTCCTTTAAATACCTATAGTTTTATATTTCTCCTGTTGAATTTATTATAATCTATCACACATAATAGGTATATTCTTGCCCTATCTTGCTACTAGAAAAAAAGTTTCTTGAGAGAGGATTCATCGTGTCTTACAGATCATTGTTGTTTTTTTGGTTCTTAATAAATTGATGTTCAACTGAATACAATTCCACTCATTTTAGCCTATAGCTGGGTGAGAAGCAAATTGGTTATCACTCAACATTTAATCTGTCTGATTTGCCATGGTTTGTGACGGCCTTTCGAGTTCAGTATTTCTTATTTTTTGTTATTTGCAGGATCACAGTAATAAGACACAGCAAATAGAAGCTGAATTTTTTCAGTCACATCCAGTTCAATCAAGTTGTAGATCATGAACTCTTAGAAATCAAGCATCCCTTATTTTCCTCACTTCCTGTCACCTATAATAGAGTCACATTCAGAAAAGACTCTGTGTTTATATTTATGTTAATACTAAAGAAAATGTTGGAACAAGGAGTTGCTGAGGATCATTTGTGTTACAAAAATATAAAACTTTTAATTCATGCTTGTATTGATTAGCAGGAAATTTTAAAAAATTAACACTAGTTTTGTGATATTCATTTTTTTAAATATTATGTAGCACCTAATAGCCACTAAAAATGACCACAGTTTTCAGACACGCATAGCATAGTTTAGAATAAAGTC
>NW_004444032.1:5273754-5275691 GCF_000243295.1 Trichechus manatus latirostris | reverse complement strand
TTAAATATTAGTTTCAAAAATTATTTGAGATACTATTTGAAAGGCACTGTGCCCTACCTAAAACATTTGATGTAAATATACCTTGGCATTATATATTTATATCACCCATCACAACAAAATTCTTTTTAAGGTAAGTCTCTCTTCTAATAGAAATCCATTCAAATGTTAATAATGAGAAGTTTTTGAACCAAGTGTACCAGACTTTTATACTCATAACACTGACATACATAGAGAGAAGGAGTTATAAAGGTAAGAATTACCCAATGGAACATGAAAATTATACATGAAAAATATCTGCTTCTCTTTGGGTGTTGCAACATCTTTCTCCTAAACTCATTTCCACCACATACACACACACACACACAGAGCCACAGAACTGACAAGTAATTCCACCAAGCAGTCAATGAATTTCAGTAATTCAAGGCTTAGAAAAGGCTAAATGATAATTCATCCTAAGCATCTTTCCTACGGGTTAATTAGGGGACAATAATACCTGTATTCAAAGAGTCTGTGGAGATGCAAGGATGGATTCGATTATGTCTGGAATACTCTTTGAAATTGCTTAGTGGGTAGTGCTATAACATTTTGCAGCAATATTGTTATCTATTGCCATGAGATTGTTAACTTGTGTTTATATAATGTCTTTCTTAGATTAATTGGAAATGCTCTATTTGAAATCAGAGCAGTCTCTAGAGAATGCTGTTGAAATGTTTTATCCATTAAAAATAATTCAAAGACAGTTAACTGGCCAATGAAAAAATTTAATGCTTTAGGAAGTCTCTTCTAAACACTTACTTTGGGCCACCATGCATGTCTATATTTCGCCTTTGAATTAAACCTTCATGCAGTATATTCCATTTAGGCAACAAGCAGCAGAAATAGACTCCATATAATCTAAGGGATAATTTATAGTGATTGAAGTTATACATCAGCTCTTTTGCAGTATGCTTCTTTTGTGTACATAGAAACAACTTGCTGGAGATTGACCTCAAGAAGAAACAAAGCAAAAACCAAACAAAACCCACTGCTATCAAGTCAATTTTGACTCACAGAGACCGAAAAGAACACAGTAGAACTGCCCCGTAGGGTTTCCAAGGCTATAATTTTTATGGATCAGACTGCCACATCTTTCTCCTGTGGAGCGGCAGGTGGGTTCGAACCACCAGCCTTTCAGTTAGCAGTCAAGTGCTTAACCACTGCACCACCAGGGCTCCCAAAAAGAAACAGCCACCTTATATTTTAATTTTATATTTTATGGCACTTAATAGTTATTAAACAATTTGTATATAATCCCATGGGATCCTCAGAAAAATTATGCAAATCCTGATAATGAAATATTAATAGTAACAATAGCAGCTACTATTTATTCAGTAACTGCAATGTGCCAAGCATACCCTAAGAATACACAGAGATTCTTTTTTTTTTTTCTTAACTTCCTTAACAGCTGTAATGGATAGCATAATGTGCCTTGATGGCCCTCTCAGATGAAGACATTCAATCCTCCAGTTGCCAGTAGGGTTAGCTTCCAATCTACCCCCTAGGAAGTTCTTTTGTCCAAAGAGAGAAGTCGCCTCCAAAGTTAAATATCCATTTCTCATAGCAGCACACATCCAATGACTAATTAATAGGCGATTACAGAAGCCTGGATCACATCTCAGTTCACGACACTAATACAGGATACTTCAATTCAGGGGTCATTTGAGCTCAAAGCTCCCCGTGGGATTGACTGAAGTCTTTGTTGCAACTGTATAGTAGTTTACCTTCTACTGCTTCCCTCACTTCTTCAGAGATACTGTTCAGGAGAACATCCCTCACCTCCCAAACCTCCACTCTCTCAGAGTTTGTCTCCTAGGGAACCTAAGACATGGATCTCAGCATTATAGATGGGAAAACTGAGGATCAGAATAAATGCAAGAGATAAGCTTCAAACCCATAGC
>NW_004444032.1:5269264-5270534 GCF_000243295.1 Trichechus manatus latirostris | reverse complement strand
GAAATTCTCATGAGATATACAGTCATACATGCAAGAGGACCAGTAATATGAAATTCTCATGAGATAGAGTATACAGTCATACAAGAGGACCAGTAATAGAACCTTGGGTCAGGCATATATTCAGGGAGCGGAAGAAGAAGAAAGTAGCGAAGGAGAAAAAGAATATTCAAAGTATGGAAGGAAAATGGAAGAGGTGAAGAGACTGCGTAATCTCATGTACATGCGATCCAATGTTGAGGACCTATTGATACTACTCTAATTTAATGGCAGAAAAAATTGCAGTCGGTAAATTACTGAAAAATGTGAAAAAGAACTAATCAAGACCAGAGTTATTAAATTACACATTCACACAATTAGAAGTAGCATGTGCCAATTTCCCTAAGCCTTGCATGTATTTGGATTTTGACCATTTATATGATCAGAGATGTTGTTAGGAGGAGATTTTTCTTCAGTGTCTGCTCCGTTTCACTCATCATTAGTGATCCCCGGGACAGGACGTATGGCTGAAGGTAGAGAAAAGGCATGGTAAAGAGAATGCCATGGCAAAACACAGTGTGCTCATTTGATTTTTGTTTCTTCAGGAGAAGGTAAAGAATAAGAAGTGAAATTGTTTATAACATTAAAAATAACAGCAAAGAAAAGAAACTTAGTCATTAGACTGAATAAGCAAAAGAAGGACAATAAATTTATATAAATTTAAATTTTCTCGATACTACAAAGCTACCACTTTAGGAAGAGCCCCGGTGGTGCAGTGGTTAAGCGCTCAGCTGTTAATCAGAAAGGTCAGTGGTTCAAACCCACCAGCTGCTTCATGGAAGAAAGATATGACAGACTGCCTCTGTAAAGATTACAGCCTTGGAAACTCAATGGGGCAGTTCAACTCTGTCCTATAAGGTGGCTATGAGTCGGAATCCACTTGATGGCAACGGGTTTTTAATGAACCACTTTAGGGAGGAGTTTGGATAGATTAGATTTCAAGCTTTATCTTTCCCCACAAACTCAAAGGTGTCTAAGGAGCCAATGAGCACTTCAAGGATATGTACTAGTCTCGTGACCACCAGAGACTCATATTCAAAAGCACAGGACAAATGAAATTTTTTAGAAGATGCAAACTTGATTTTAATACACTGTGGACCAAGTGCCTATACCTGCATACAGTATTAGTCAACATTTGAGACAAGTTTTCTGACAAAGTTGCATACATTAGCAAAGTCTTTTGACTTTGAAAAGAGGAAAAGACTTGCAAACAGCATGAAGAATCTTTTGAAAC
>NW_004444032.1:5266072-5267925 GCF_000243295.1 Trichechus manatus latirostris | reverse complement strand
ATAATAACAGATAATTATCCAGAATTGATAAGAATGATCATTTTTTTAATATTCAAGGACCCAATAAATCTAAGAGAAGAAGCAAAAAGAAATCCACACCTAGATCTACTCTAGTGGCCACTGCAGAAAACAAAACCATTAGAACACCTTACGAACAGCTAAAGAAAAAAGGCAGCCATCAGAGAAGTGACAGAATGGGAGCTAGCTTATCAACAGCACCAATAAAATCCAGAAAGCAGTAGAATATTCTCAATGTGTGCTAAAGTAAAAGCTAACTGCCAACTTAGAAATCTATATCTAGCAAAAATATCCTTGAAAAATGAAGGTGAAATAAAGGCATTTTCAGAAAAACAAAGCATGATAGTTTACCACCAGCAGATCCCCATTTAAGAAAATCTTAAAGGATGTAGTTTAGGCAGAAGGAAAATACCAGAGATCCAAGAAATTATGACAAAAATATATGTGGTAAACAAGTGGGTAAGTATGAAATAATATAACTGGTGTAATAGTATTTTTATACAGTTCTCTTCGTGTGCAAACACCAACTCTCCACTTAGTGTCTAGGAACACTAAATAGTGGAAAAGAAGTGTCGAGGAAATTATTTTTCCCTTTTGGCTGAGAAGCATTTTAATCCAATAACCTGAGTGTGTTCACTCACTGAGGTCAATTTCACCCATTAAATGGGCTCACCTTCCTTTGTCTTCATTACATATCCTGTTTTTGTGAATGCTATAAGATAGAATAGACATAACAAATTCAAAGATACCAACAATCATAAAGATGGCACAGAACTAGGGAAGGTTTTGTTCTGTTATACATAACCTCGCCATGATTCAGAGCCAACGGAATAATGATTAACAACAACATAAGATAGAAGATAAAGAAGTGAAGGATTGTCAGTAAGATTGTCTTTATCACACTTGAGATGGTAACACAGAAAAGAAGTATAACATAATTCAAATACAAATGGATTTGGTCTGATTACCAACTAGGGATGTCCATAAGTTCAGCTTTGGCCTAGGTGTTTGGTCGACTCTGCCTATTTAAAAAAAAAAAAAAAGGCCTACTAGTCCAATTTCTACTTTCATTTCTGATATTCCTGAACTTGAGCTTGGCCAATAATTGTATGATCTCATACAATTTGTATGATCTCATGCAATTTGTTTAACAATGACAGTATTATAAACAAAGCTATCTGGATATAATACAAATATTTAGAGAGAATGAATTTGCTAGGTAACTTTTGAAAGAACATTATGTTCTTTCTGAAGAATAAATATTTATAAAAATTTAAATAATACAACATGACAGAATAATAGACCAGATGATATCATAACTCTAGTATTTGTAGAAATTGTTTGCTGTACCAGCATTCATGAAATTAAGCAAAATAATCTTTAAAATCGAATTCCATTAAGTCATGAGTCAAGAATTCTTCATATTTTGAGAGGATGAATTAAAAGCAAACTGCCAACTCTCCCTCCTCACAAATTTACAAAAAGGAAAAACTCCAAAATTATGCATAACAATATCCTTGATAAATTATCTTCCATTCGAACAATGAAGAATTTAAAGAGTATAAAGACAAAAGTGTTAAACAATAAAGTACCTAAAGTATAGCTTGCTTCTCCACTGACACTATTTGAAAAAGAGTATCTGTTTTATTATTACAAATATAACCCTAGGAGTAAACTAGCAACCCACAGGCTGAGAATTTATTGTTCTTACATAATAATGTCAAATTTCTCAAAATCTGGCCAAGAACATTTTAATCATAAAAGGGTAGTAGTTGTTAATATTCTGATATAATTTTAGATTCATTTTAATAGTTTATTCTATGGGAGAGATTTTT
>NW_004444032.1:5260047-5265451 GCF_000243295.1 Trichechus manatus latirostris | reverse complement strand
ACCTAAGCATTCTCTTTTTACCAGTAGCCAAAAAACTATATCAAATCCATCAAATTATCTGTTAAGAACAAAAGATACTTTTAAAGGGGGAAGAGATGATCAAGTACTGAACATTGACTACAAAACTGACTAGAAAAGAAGTTAAACTTGATTTCAATTGAGTTTATAAAACATTAGCCACTAGACACACACGGCTATTTAAATTTTAACTAATTAAAATTAAATTACAAATTCAGTTCCTCCCTGAACTAGCCACATTTCAAGTGTTCAGTTTCTACAAGTGGCTAATAGCTACCATACTGGCTAGATATAGAGCCTTTCTATCATAGCAGAAAGTTCTACTGAATAATACTGATCTAGATGATGGTAAAGGATTTTTTTGGGTGATTTCTTCCCAAGAGTAATAAAAAATACATATTTCAGTTTAGTGAAGAAATCAACAGGCTGAGGAGGATACAAACTTTAGCTCAGAACGTTGGTGCTAAATATTCTGGTTGATTTGACCATGTGTATGCGGCCTTTCATATTCAAGCCATTACTCACTGCTGTTTGTCAGGCCAGACCCTGGAGTTTGATGTTAATGGCAATGCTCAGGGATGTCCACCACTACCGCTTCTTTCCAGCTAAAGGAAATCTGTCTAATATAAGCCACTGCTGCTATAGCTGCCCAGAGGTAGCCATCTAAGCCACAGGATGAACTGATGGCCACTGGTTGCATCTCGTTGATGAGGAAAGTTCTGCTTCTGGCAGTGGCGTACTGGTAAATGTTTAACAGCAGGTTCTCAGGGTGGGGGTGGGGGAAGGAGAGGAGCCCTGATTAGTAGCATTTTCTGATTTGGTGGCATAAATACTCTCACCATGGCAGATGTCAAGCTACCACCAACATAATGTAATTGAATGCAGAACTGGAAGACGTGCTCACAGTAAACCTTTAGGAGCCATGCAAGATAGGTTCAGCTCACCACTGACTCCTGATGCCCAACGATTTTGCTTGTCTGCACTAGAATGATGTTTTCTGGACCTTGACCAGCAAGGAATTGAAACAAAAAATGCAACCGAGATTTTTGCACAGTCCCTCCTGGTCTATCTAAAAGACTTCACGGAATTAAAACAAAAGAATAAAATGCTATTAAAAGCATAATTACACAGCTCTCTAGGCATCTCTCCTGTATTGGTATTAAGCATCAGACCAGAAAAGAAAAGTCCACCTTTTTAAAGGCAAAGTAGAAATTTATAGGCATCTTCATCATCGTGGATGCAAGAGGTGAGGTAGTCAGGTGATAGAAAGCTACATGGTGCAGGGTGGTCCATTAACTTATTCCCAGATGTACGCCACCTTTCCAGGAAAAAAGGAAAGTCTCTAAAGATTCCTTCCTGAGCCTAATCTCCTCTGAGAACTTTAACCCATCATCTGCGCACGGCTCTTCATCCATGACCCTAATTAGATGCATCTTAATTTTCTTTCTTCTGAAGGGCATACATAGGTTTTCCTGGCACCTACCTGCATAGTACAATCTTTTCTCTTTTTAAGTTGATTCCTCAAAAGTCAGATAGGGGAACTTTGGGGGAAAGAAAGCTTTATTCTGCATGAAACAGATACATGAAAATAAAGGAAGGTAGGATAAAATAACTCTATTTTGACCTTGGGTATATCTCCACAGTACCCCTGGACATTTCAAAAAAAAGCTCTCATTTGTAGCATTCAAGACAGACTCAGAGTTTTTTCTCTGCTCCCTGAAAAAAACAAAAGAAGCTGGAAACCATGTATGATTTCCATTATATTGGCTAAAGGATGAAGAAAAATCTGGCTCTGTAGATATGCAAAGTTATAATTAGCACACAAAAAATTCATCCAATGAAAAGGAAGAATTATTTAATGATTGGGTGGGTGTTGATTATATAATCAACTCCATAAAAAAAGAATTTGGGGAACGAAAACAAGTACTTTGACTCAGAAATTTAAAAGGAGGAAAAATATAACAATTTTGAAATGTATTACCTATCAGCCTTGACTGTCACCTTGTGTTACACCTGTATCCAACCAATTCTGAACTGCTAACTGAGCTGCCACTGATCTGAGCTGTAGCTGTTAACTTCCTTGAGCTGGCACAGAACCCTGCACTCTCTAGTTTTTCTGCCTTGTACAGATAAATTTTGCTCCTGTCTCATTTTTAGTTATCTTTATTCATCAACATTAGCTATTTGAGTGTAGATCTTTATACTACTCATAGTAGCATTGCATAGAGTAGATATGAAGTAAGTATGCTCCAGATGAGTATTTTTCTTAAGTTACAAATAATAAATCCACCTATGCTCATTCATATAACTCCCAAGCTCATAGAGGCCATGGACTGTGTTGCTGGATTTTTCACGGATGTGTGTCCAATCACTAAAGACCTAAGTAATAGTCAACAATCATTGATGAGTGAGTGAATGTTGAATCCTCCATAAAATATTTACTGTTTGTCAATTTGGGGAGCTAAAGTAAATATACTTTTGCTGAAATAAGCATATACTACCTGGGATGGGATAACCCTGTTTTTATTCACCATAATTTTTCCCAAATTTGTCTTAGCATGGGCACCACCTTGGGGAGATTAAAAAAAATATATATATATATACAGGTTTCCTGGCCTTATTGACACTTAATACATAAGTACTGACCCTGGGAATCTGTATTTAATAAGTGACCCCAATACTCATTGTGATCTAGTGAATGTAGGAAATATTGCTTTATCAAACTGACTCACTGTAACCAAACCAAATGGAGGATTCTGAAGGAAAGAGGAAAAGTCCAAGCTGGAAGTGCTACTCAGGGAAGGCAGACCTGGGTGGAGCTTAGCGACAAAGCAGGTCTCAACAGCAGAAGAGAGCTATTGGCTCACAAGGGACCACGAGGCAGATCACTACTGCTCTGGATGAACTTGCCTGTCCCTACATGTCATTATGCTGAAGACTTAGGCATTATCTTCTAGTCCCACAAAATGGATTCTCAACACTTCCTGCCCTAATTAGCCCATTTATATTTATGTCACTTGTGGTGCTTAGTATGTTGCTTTTTCTAGCATACGTGCTACAGTGGTCAACGGTTGACAAATCATCAAAATTTTCTCAAGTGTCTATAAATTTCAGAATACTTTCCACCTTAGAGCCAAGGCATAAATCTGGAACCATAACCATCATCAATTCTATTCTGAAGCTCTACTTCTGCTTAGCAAGGCTCAGATCTGCACCATACCTTTGAATTTTATCCAGCTTCCTAATCATATTTATGTTCATCCAGATAGACTCACATCTGCCTTGCTTGCCTCAATATCTACCAATATTTACTTGAGATGTACCACCTTCCTGATAACAGTTGTAAGGCCATAATACTTATAACAACTTTGCTTTGTACATGACTCCTCCAGGAAATGAAAAACCAGGGCAGATTTTTTATGGTAACTCTGAGGAGTTGGGCATCCAACCACTTCCATTTCAGACCTTAGGTATAAAAGCCTATATAAGGATTCTGAAATAGTAGGAGAACACCACCTATTGGTTTAATGGTTAAAGGTAACTGTTTCATGAACCTCTATAAATATTCATCACTGCTCCAGATTCCTGTAATCTATTGGCTATTCAGCATCTGAGACACATTGATCTGAGAAAGTCAAAATAATGGAGCAATAACTGCACCAGCCTGATGTAGAATTCAGGCATTCCAGGACAGTCAGTTTGAGAGTGAAAGGTCTATTAAAGGAGGAGGCAATTTGACCATGGTCTAATTTTGCCTTGCTGCTTTTTCTGTGGGTGGTTTTCTACCTTATTATTTTCAATGCTAATAGGGCCACGTTCCTCTCATTCATCAGGGTTGCATCAAATGGAAAGAGATTTTTACCTGTTCATTTGTTGATTGGTTTTATCAACCTTTCTCACTAATAGGCTATCTCAAACTACAGCTGGCTGCATTTGATAATATAATCAGCAGTATGTTCCTGCCTGAAATTAGAGAAAGAACCACTGACTTGCTATGGTCCCCTGCCTGTATGGGAGCTTTGACAAATATTAGGCTGATTTATGTTTTCATTTCAAAACAAGGAAGGAAAATGGTATACATAGAAAGGAATCGCTTAGGAGGAGAATAAAAGTGTGTTGCTCTGGGATAACCTAAAAAAAAATTTTTTTAAGTTTGTGATAAGGATAATAGAAAAATAAGGTAAAAGATCTAAAACTTTTTTTTTTAATTTTACCTTTCAATAAACAGATAACTAAAATAAACTAGTATCTAGTCATAAACCAACACCAATATTAAAACAAGTTGAAAGCCATAAATTTTCACCTTGAATCACAGAAAACTCTTCACTTTTTCTTAAGAAATGTTTACTTAAATTCACAAGGGGGGAGAAAACTTATTTTAAATGCCTAGGTTAGAATGCTAGACAAAGGGATAACAGGAAAACTTAAGGACATGGCTGGTTCAAAGAGAAATTTCTGAGGAACTCTTTGAACATCATCAAATGTACTTTATAGGGTAAGATTTAAAAGCTTTTATAGGGAGAAATGATTTCAGCACATTACTGTCAAGCTTCATTTTCCCAAAGCTAAGAGAGGGCAAAGAGCTAAGCAAACAGTGCAGATGATTCATTTATGGACTTTCTCAGTGATGGAACAATTCCCACTGAGCCAGTTAAATTCTCACCAGTCAAATTGTTGTTTGAGAAACCAGTGAGACTATTTCATTTCCAAACTACAATTCCCATATGGTAGCGGCATTAAACTGAAAACTTGTTTTAGGGGACGAGGGGAAGTGTATTTTAAAAAATATTAAAACATATATATATATAAAATCAAAAACCAAACCCGTTGCCGTTGAGTCAATTCCAACTCCTAGCGACCCAATAGGACAGAGTAGAACTGCCCCATACTGTTTCCAAGGAACGCCTGGTAGATTCGAACTGCTGACCTTTTGGTTAGCAGCCGCAGCTCTTAACCACTACACCACCAGGGTTTCCATACATATATACACACTGTATGTGAGGAATTTTCTGGAGGCTAGGAATAAATGCAGTGATCTTTTTAACAGGTACTATTCCTTGGTAAATTCACGTGGGTCCCACCAAAAATTTAGATGCAAGAAAGAAGAAAAAAGGTTAACTTTCCTAAAAAGGGATCAGATTTCAATGAGTGTCTCCTTCAAATCTCTCTCTCCCTCTGTATATTTTTTTTTGTCTGTGACTGAAAAAGAGTTTAGCAGGGAAATCAAGAGGTATGTACAAGACATTTATCAAGGGAACTGCTGAAAGTTATTGCAAGGTATTAGTGAGAAATCTGGACAAAGGAATAATACTGTATTGATCTTCTACCTGAAACAGTGTTCCAAAGTATCCCAAGCATGAAATGCATTAAGAACCCGATCATTATA
>NW_004444032.1:5222491-5259541 GCF_000243295.1 Trichechus manatus latirostris | reverse complement strand
GTAGACCTTTAAAACCTAGAATCTGTAGCTCTGTCTACAATCATAATCTTCTGGATTATGTAGAGAAGTAAAATAAATGTTTAATTTATGGTGATATTTATGTCTGATCTCATCATGAGTTAAATCTCATTAGCCTTTGTCAAAATACTGGTCATGGAAGCCAGCAAGCTCTCACGTCCCCCTTACTCTTTTCCTTTACCCTGTCCTCCTAATAGTAGTATGAATTTTTTCGTTGTTAAATTCGTGTTTAGTGTTTTCATTAATATGATTACAAATATCATTTATTATTGGTCCAAGTTTGTGCATTATTATATTTTTATGCAATTTTTGTATTTCTCAGAATAGCTACCGCTTTATTTTTCATCTGCTTATTTTTCTTTGAATTCTAGCATAGTCCTCTTGGCATTGTTCAACAAGTCTATAAAATCCTTTGCAATACAATTTTCTCTGAGTCAAAACTTCCGATAATCTATCAGTTCTATGTATTTTCCTTCTGTCCTCCCGTTCCTGTCTGGTCTGGTTGTGTACCAAGTCTGTTACTATAAAGCTATGGCCTTTGGAGAACCGATTTATCCTTACTGGGTTGAATCCTTTGTTTCCTGGTTCCTGTAACTTCATCTATTTTAGATTTCTTGTTCTATTTGATGGAGCAGATTGATTGATACTTTAAAAAAAAAAAAAACTACCAACGGGTCTATATACTTTGTCCAATAGGACAGAGGAGAACTGCCCCAGAGGGTTTCCAAGGAACAGCTGGTAGGCTAGAATTGCTGACCTTTTGGTTAGCTGCTGAGCTCTTAATCACTGCTGGGTATAAAAATGTGGCTTAAAAAGCATCTCATTCAGAATTTTGAAGACATTGTTCCACTGCCTTCTGACTTCCAAAACTGATTTTGAGACGTCTGATGAGATTCTTATTTAATGGTCTTTACATGTGGTTTTTGTTTCTGAAATATTTGGGATTTTGTCAGTATCCCTGGAGTTTCTTTGTGTTCTTATATGCCTTCAGAGTGGTCTTTGTGCTTAACACTCAATGGGTCTTTTAGACTTTAAGTTGTAGGAAAGTTTTATATATATATATATAAATAGCACATTCATTTTCTTTTTTCTCTCTTTGTAGACCTCCTATTAGATGGGTGTTCAATCCACTAAGCGTATACCTTAAATATCATATTATTTCTCTCCTATTTTTATCTCTGTTTTTATCCTATTTTTTCATATTTGAAATTAGAAAATCTTGAATGGTAAACAAAAATATATTTAAAATCATTACATAGTGTGTGGGGGAATGGAGAAGAAGGCATAGAAGAACACATGTCTGTGTGTATATCTTTCCAGCAGTTGGACATTTGAATATAAAAATTATAGTTTAAAATAAATAAAAATACCCTAAACATAAAATGAGGCAGTACATGGTACGAACAAATACTATGTAAATATCAGCTATTATTATTTTTTCTGGCAGGGTTCTGTCAGGAAAACAGAAAGCTTTCTGGATATTTCAAGTAGGAATGTGTTTAATTCAAACAAATGGACTCTTAAAATTATGGAAGGACTAGGGAACATAGATTAGAAAAAGCCAACACTAGCTTTCAGGAAATCAAGAAGATGTAGGAATCTCAGAAAAATGTCATTGATATCTGTAACACCAAAGCAATTTTCACAGAAAATTCTTGAAAGCCACTGGTAAAACTCCACACTTACTGTCTGTTAAAAATCACATGCTTACCCTCTGATACTGAAGAAACCGTAATAGCTTTAGTTATTCTTCTGCTTTCCAGATCTCATAAAAAGTACCTCTCATTGGCATGGAAGGTCCTGACAAGATTCCTGGGAAATAAGGTTGCAGCCTTTTAGCACTTTTGTTGCAGGAGAAAGCATGAAGGGAAAAACATTGCCAAAGGCCATCTAATACTATTATGATTATAAATATTAATACTTTCCCTTTGAAAGGTTATTCTGCTCCCTAATTGTCTCTGTTTTCTCTGTTATTTTTTTCTGTTTTTATGGATTCTTCTTTTTTTTTCCCTGATAGAGAATTTCCTCAAATGTCTGGTAACAGTTTCTTGTTTGTGTCGTCCAGGGGATTCCGACTCATAGAGACACTGTATGACAGAGTAGAGCTGCCCTACAGGGTTTTCCAAGCTGTAATCTTTACAGGAGCAGATCACTAGGTCTTTTTACCAAGGAGCTGCTGGATGGGTTCAAACCATCGACCTTTCTGTTAGCAGGCAAGCACCTAACCACTGTGCCATCAGGACTCCTTAACTCCTTTCTTAGTGAAATGCTAAAAGCCTCCAGGTCTGTGTGCACAGGCGCGGCTTGTCTCTAGGTGGATGGGGCTTATTTCCAGGTGAGCAGTCAGTGTATTCAACTAGGCAGCCATATAGCTTTTATGCTGGAACTATTAAATGTCATTATCTTTTTCTAAATTAGTTTAATTTCTCTGTATTTGGGTCCTCCAGACTTCTCAGTGGAATGACCTAAATGCCGGTATTCAAGGTGAATGAATTGGTATCTCACCACTGAGTATATAGATATTAACAAAATTCCACCATTTTCAGTACATGCCTCACTCCTGTCTTCCTCTCTGCTTGGTGTTCCTGAGTTTGGAGGCTCTCTGCAGGGCCAGCTTCTTGGGTGTGCCACCTTGCACTTGCACAAGACCCTGCATTTAGAAGGGCACTTTGTTTAATGCTCTACAGTCGTCGTTTTAAAATTCTTAATTTTTTAACAAGATGCCTTGCATTTTCACTTTGTACTGGGCTCTACAAATTATGTAGCTGGCCCTGCTTCTGATTCAATTTCTAGAAAGCCAACCTTCTGACTTCTGCAGAAAATAGAGATGAGTAGTTGCCTTACTTTTCTGGAAGTGGAGCAGAGTAAGTGGGAATGGAGAGCAGGGTTCTAACTGTTTCATAAACAGGCTTACAAAAAAAGCCTGTTTTCAGACTCCATTCTCAGGCCCATCTTCCTGATGTCTCAATTTCTGAGCTTGTCTGAGACTTCATGGGTACCTTCGCTCCACAGACACTGATTCGGATCTTTCTCTGCTCACTAAATCATTCATTAGCTTCATTTGTTCTCACACCCATGCCTACGGCTACCAGTGTCTCCTTGTTTCAGTGAAGATCTACTTTATATTTCTGTTTCTTTCTTATCTTCCTCATTATTTTGGGGTCATCTTAGAAAGGAGATGGGAGCAAAAAATTCTTCATGCTGTAATTTTGAAATCAGAAGCTCACATAGTATTTTTGTGATGGTATTTAGAAACAGAAAATTTTAAGAGGCTTCCTCAAGCTATCATGAGACTGGAACATATGGTTTTCAAACATGTAGCCAAAAGGTGAAGTCAATTACTTTTTAAGTATTTCAGCTGAATATGTTACTTGTAAATTTTATTTTCTAGACAGCCATATTTATTGAAGATAAATAGCTAACACGTTGCTGCAGAAGAGAATTATTACTCCATCTATTCCAAGTGGTCTTTGTGGTTATTTGTTTCCAAACTAAAGCCTTTAGCCATTTGTGGCATGTATTTTTTTTTTAACTTTGTCTTTTATAGCTCACTTTATTAAAAACATAAAGTATTTATGATGCAGAAAGCAAAAAAAATGAATAAGATAAAAATATAAACTCATGGTCATGAAAGACTCTGGAATATTTTGTTAACTATGAAAAAAGATTTCCTGTGATTAATCATCAGTTTAAGATCTGCATTTCCTAAGAACCAGAATAAAAAGAGAAAGAGTAAGTTACATAGTTCTCCTTATAGTCCCTATGACAGTAGATCATTTGCTTTTTATTTTATGCATTCAACTCCACCAATGTATTTTTCAGTAGACACCACTCAAACCCCCTAGTGGGAAGGATTACATTTTCTTCTACATTAAGTCATGAAGGAGCATGTTCCTCACAGGTTTTCTGCCATTCCACACTTACTCCTGTTGCCAACAGCTTGATTCCAACTCATAGCAACCCTATAGGACAGAGTAGAACTTCCTCGTAGGGTTTACAAGGAGCAGCTGGTGGATTCGAACTGCTGATCTCTTGTTTTAACAGCCAAGCTCTTAACCACTGTGCCACCAGGGCTCCTCCACATTCACTAGACCAGTGGCAATCACTGTGATGTGGACAATTGGTCCTTGGCATGCCTCAGTCTACATTTTTTAACTCTCTTTCATGTGTATTTATTAATTTGGACCCCTACTATATGGGTAATATTAATCACAAGCCACGGTTAGTGACACACTCCCATCATAGATCCATATATTTCCATCTATTTGTGATAAGCTATTTATTGTAATAAGCATTTTTGAAATAAATACTCAAACAGAACCTAGGGCCTTAACAATAATCTCCATCTTACCATACAGTCACTCCGTCTAACTCAGCTTCCTGCCTTCTTCTGTAACCTGAATGCTGTATTCATCGTTCTCTTGCTTACCTTTTTATTCAACTTATGGCAAATATATGTGTTCCTGAAAACTGGGGCATGGGAGGGGCAGGTATGTGTGTGTGTGTTTGTACATTAGTTGTTTTAATTTTGTAAAAAGATATGCTGTATTTCATTTTGGAGGAATTATTATCTCATATTATATTGCTAAAACTCATACATGTTATTGCATGGCAGTATGGTTCATTTATTTTTGCCACTGTACAATATTCTATTGTGCATATTTTTTCTCTTTCATTCATTTACTCAGCCAATATTTGCTGAGTGCCTACACTCTGCTAAGCACTATGAATGTGATGGTAAACTTAGTTCTTTTCCAGCATATCAAGCCCCACAAGGAGACTAATGCTATCATACTTCTAAGTTCCTCTTGTTTCATATTGACAGAAAATTGTCTGCTAAGTTTATTTACCCTAAACTATTAATATATTCATGTGCATTAGTCAAAATCAATACAACTTCAATGGTGGAATTTCAGATTATGGCAGCAGGGTAAAAGAGGTGCTCGAGAGCAGAGGGGCTCTTCTCATTTCTCCCTAAATACGACAACTTAGGTGACCATCTGAACAAATCAATCCAATTCTCTTCTTACACCAGCTGCAAATGAAGTACTTCTTCCTCTGACCCTAACCTCCAGAGCTAGGTCAGACCTCATAAGTTGAAGGACACAGTCCTCTAGACTGCCAAGCCTGCCTAAGACTTCAGACACTAGCTCCAAGCTTGACAGTCCCTGAGACATCCTCACTTTTGACTTACTGGATATGAATTTGAGGTTTCCACTACCTCCTCTGAATGCTAGCTGTAAGCTTGAGGGTCCCTAGGCCTCCCTCACTTCTGAACTGCTGGCTCCCACTAAGTCCTTAAATTGAATAATTTGCTAGAATGACTCAGTGCAGAAAAGTGCTATACTTACGATTACAGTTTTACTATAGCAAAAATGATACAAATGAAGACAGGCAAAGGGCAAGAACTGGGAGGATCCCTAATGAGAAGATTCCATGTCCCAAAAATGGACGCGTTATTCTCCCAAGCATGAATATCTTTCACCAACCAGGAAGCTCATGGAAACTCAGTATCTAGAGCTTTTATATTGGTGTCTCTTCACCTAAGTATAATTTATTGACTCATTGCCCAATGGTTGAACTCAACCTCTAGGCCCCCTCCAATGAGGTCAGGTTGATATCACATGGTGGGTCTTTCTGGCCTACCCAGTCTCCATCTAAGAGTCATCTCATCAGCATAACCTGTTGGGTAATTGTGGTCTGGAGCTCTCAGTGATAATAAAGACATAATCACTGATGGAATTCCAAGGCTTTAGAGGTTATTTCTCTTGAATCAAGGACAAGCACCAAATTCTTTGGGTAAAGTTAATTGTAAATCCCACATAATGAATGCCGTGTTTTTTTAACCTAGCCCAATTCAGAGTCAAATCTTTCAGTTTGTAAAAGATCACCTAGCTATAGCTAATTTGAGAATATGTTTACATAGGAGATACTGGAAAGGATGCAAGCACTAAATGAATCCACGAAACCGAAAAAATACTTTGAATCTTCACTGAACTTCTAGGGGTAGAATACACTATTTCATATAAAATTTAAAAATATTAATAACAGTATGTTCCTCAAAGATGATTACACCTTTCTTTTTCTCAAACTATATGATCACCATCTTCACCCTCTCTCATTTTAGACCAATCTACTGAAGATTTGTACTCCTAAAATCTAGCTTCATATTTAAATACTCATTTTTTTCCTCCCCCTTCACTGGAGTTGACTTTCTTTTTATCTTTATAATTTTATACTGTTATATTTCGAATAATTCTTCAGTCCTCCCACTCAATTTGTCACCTGGTATCTTCCCTCCCACCTTGCCTCCCCAAAGTGGCCCTCACACAGCAACACCTACTCCATTCTGAATGTGTTTGGGGCAATATTCCAGTCCTGCCCTTGTGATTACAGAAAACTCTATTACATACGTATATTTAAAACCACTTAAAAAAATTTTAGCTCTCCAGGGTGGCAACAATGTCAGGCTAATTATATAACACATTCTCTCACTCTTTGCTATCTTTGCTGAGTTTCTTTTCCTTACTGTTATTATTTTTCCTGTCACCTTCCTTAAATCCTACTTCTGATCCTTTCCTGTATGTCCTTTCAATTTTCTCCATCCTCCCAATTTTATGTTCTCTTGCTTTTCCTATATGCTGCTTCCTCTTACCCTGAAAACCTATTTTTTTCAGGCTTCTTTCTTCCTATTATATTAGTGGAGATTTTCTCCATTTTACATAGTGTGGGTATATAAATACTACATTATTCAACAAAGGTTTATTTAAAAAGCAGTCACACTGACAGCAAGTATATTCTTCTGGAGTATATATAAACCCCACTGCTGTCAAGTCTGTTCTACTCATAGCAACTCTACAGGACAGAGTAGAACTACCACATAAGTTTTCCAAGGCTGTGTATCTTTACAGAAGCAGACTGCCACATCTTTCTCCCGCTGAGTGGAGTCCTGCAGTTAACAGCTGAGCGCTTAACCACTGGGTCACCAGGGCTCCTAGTAGCATAAAAATGTCAAAACTGCTTGAGAACCCTCTCAGAGCCATAGGTTAAATCTTTATAATCTGTGGTGGAGATAATGCAGAAATGGTTCACATCAGATAGGTCCTTTTACATAAGTATTACATGTTTCTTATTAAGAGAAGGAATTCCATTTAAAGAAACAGCATATATAGTGACAATCTTTTCTAATGAGAAAATAAAATGCAAGAATACATCTTTACCGTTTAGGCTAGGTAACTGAATAAAAAGTACATGCTAATTAAAAGTTTGGATTTATTTTATGCGTCAGGACATACTGATTAAAAAACTCATCTTCCTCAACCCAAATACCCATGAAGATCCAGCGAGATAAAACTGATATAAGAATTTGGCAAAAATAAGAATTTGGCAAAGAATTGATTTAAATCATCATGATCTTTGAAAATATCGACACACTGGATGACTGAAGATCACAAGTCTAAAACAGTACAGTAATGCATCATCTGTTCTTTGTTTTTGATAAAAATGTTTTTAATTTTTAAGTGACTATAAGTATTCATCATTTTCTTTGTATAATCTCATAATGCTTTTTTAAATATAAAAGTATTTTATTATCTCTGGATAAACTAACGAGTCCTGGTGGTACAGTGGTTAAGAGCTACAGCTGCTAACCAAAAGGTGTGCTATTCGAAGGCACCAGCTGCTCTTTGGAAACACTATGGGGCAGTTCTACTCTGTCAGAATCTACTCTACAGCAACAGGTTTTTTGGTTTTTGATAAACTAATGTTATATCTTCATCAAGTCATTTTATTATTTTAAAATTTATCAATTATATCCAATTCATCAAATTTTAATTTTATGGATTTTCTTTTTGGTTTGGTTTCAAGTCTAAGAACTCTTCACCTAGCCCTGTTGTTCCAGAGCATTTGATTCTGCTCATGTAGAACCTGTACATAGACCAAGAGGCAGTTGTTGAACAGAAAAAGGGGATACTGCATGGTTTAAAGTCGCCTAGCCCTAGGTTCCAAGAATTTTCTGGTTTTCTCCCCTTTTTTTAAAAAAAAATTACATTGTATATTTAAGTCAATATCTGCTTTGAGTTAATTTTTATATGAGGTATAAGGTCTAGACCAAGCTTAATTTTCTTGCCTGTGTTGTTAGATGCCGTCAAGTCGGCTCAGACTCATAGTGACCCTATGTACAACAGAACAAAACACTCCCTGGTCCTGGGCCATTGCACAATTTTATGCTTGAGCCCATCTTTGCAGACACTGTATCAGTGCATCTCATTGAGGGTCTTCCTCTCTTTTACTGACCCTCTGCTTCACCAAGAAAGATGTCCTTCTCCAGGGACCGGTCTCTCCTGATAACATGTCCAAAGTATGTGAGACGAAGTCTTGCTATCCTCACTTCTAAGCAACATTCTGGCTTTATTTCTTCCAAGACAGATTTGTTTGTTCTTCTGGCGGTACATAGTATATTCAATATTCTTCACCAACACCATAATTCAAAGGCATCAATTCTTCTTCGGTCTTCCTTACTCATTGTCCAGCTTTCGCATGCATATAAGGCAATTGAAAACGCCATGATTTAGGTCAAAGCACCTTCATCCTCAAAGTGACATCTTTGCTTTTACTACTTTAAAGAGTTCTTTTGCAGTAGATTTGCCCAGTGCAGATATGTCATTTGATTTCCTGACTGCTGCTTCCATGGGGGTTGATTGTGGATCCAAGTAAAATGAAATCCTTGATAACTTCAAACTTTTCTCTGTTGATCATGATGTTTCTTATTGGTCCAGTTGTGAGGATTTTTGTTTTCTTTATGTTGAGATGTAATCCTGAAGGCTGTAGTCTTTGATCTTCATCAGTAAGTGCTTCAAGTCCTCTTTACATTTTGCAAGCAAGGTTGTATCATCTGCATATTGCAGGTGGTTAATGAGTCTTTGTCTAATCCTGATGCCCCATTCTTCTTTATATAGCCCAGCTTCTCAGATTATTTGCTCAGCATACAGATTGGTAAGTACAGTGAAAGGATACAACCCTGACACACACTTTTCCTGATATTAAACCACACTGTATCCCCTGTTATGTTCGAATGACTGCCTTTTGGTCTATGTGTAAGAATCTCATGAACATAATTAAGTGCTCTGGAATTCCCATTCTTCACAATGTTATTCATAATTTCTTATGATCCACACAGTCTAATGCCTTTGCGTAGTTTAATAAAACACAGGCAAACATCTTTCTGGTATGCTCTGCTTTCAGCCAAGATCTATCTGACATCAGCAGTGATCTCCCTTGTTCCACATCCTCTTCTGAATTCTGCTTGAATTTCTGACAGTTCCCTGTCAATGTACTGCTGCAGCCACTTTTGAATGATCTTCAGTAAAATTTTGCTTGTGTGTGATATTAATGATATTGTTTGATAATTTCCGCATTCAGTTGGATCACCTTTGTCTGGAGTAGACATAAACATGGATCTCTTCCAGCTGGTTGGCAAGGTAGCTGTCTTTCAAATTTCTTGGCATAGATGAGTGAATGCTTCCAGCTCACCCCAGAGCTGCATCAGTTTGATGAAACATCTCAATTAGCATACCTTCAATTCCTGGAGCCTTATTTTTTGCCAGTGTCTTTTGTGCAGCTTGGACTTCTTCTTTCATTAACATCAGTTCTTGATTATATGCTACCTCCTGAAATGGATGAACGTCGACCAATTCTTTTTGGTACAGTGACTCTCTGTATTCCTTCCATCTTCTTTTGATGTTTCCTGCATCTTTCAGTATTTTGCCCACAGAATCCTTCACTGTTGCAACTTCAGGTTTTAATTTTTTCTCCAGTTCTTTCAGCTTGAAAAATGCTCAGTGTGTTCTTCTCTTTTGGTTTTCTAACTCCAGGTCTTTGCACATGTCATTATAATACTTTACTTTGTCTTCTTGAGCCACCCTTTGAAATCTTTTGTTCAGCTCTTTTACGTCATCACTTCTTCCTTTCGCTTAAGCAACTCTATGTTCAGGAGCAAGCTTCAAAGTCTCTTCTGACATCCATTTTGGTCTTTTCTTTCTTTCCTGTCTTTTTAATGACCCCTTGCTTTCTTCATGCATGATGTCCTTGATGTCATTCCACAACTCATCTGGTCTCCAGTCATTAGTTTTCAATGCATCAAATCTATTCTTGAGGTTGTCTCTAAATTCAGGTGGGATATACTTAAGGTTGTACCTTGTCTGTTGTGGACTTGGCAAATAAGGAATGTAAAGAGAACTTACTTAACCTAATATATGGTTTCTAACAATAAAAAATACCTTCGTGAATGTTTTACCCTCAGTACCATTTTGTTTTAAATTAGGTCAAAGAAAGGATGTCAGCCGTTATAACTACTAATCAAGATTGTATTAGAGGCTCTAGCCAATTAAAAAAAAATTACTAAACAAAATCAAATGTGTAATAAAATAGGAATAGAAAATGTTTCCTTTTTTCCATATGAGGAGGTTATTTATGTTGAAAAATCTAAGTAGATCGAGAGAAATATATGAGTTAAAAGAAACTTTAGCAAGATCATTGTATACAAGATGAACTACGAGATTTAGAGCATTCCTATACCCGAACAATTAACAAATAGAAAATACAGTAAAAAATGATACCATTTTGTATAACAACAAAAACTCTAAGGTACCTAAAAATGAGTCTTAACAAAAAACACACAAATCCTCATAGAAATATTATAAGGATTATTGAAGGATATAAAAAAAGGTTTGAAGAAATGGGGAAATATATATAAAAAATGACAACTTGCCCTCATATTAATCTATATATGAAAAGGAAATTTTAGTCAAAACTCAAACAGTTATTCATGGAAATTTAGCACTAATACTTAAATTAGTATAGAAGAATAAATGATAGGCAGAGAATAGTCAGAATAATCCTAGAGATGAAGAGCAATGCAGGGACAACTGCCCAACCAGATATCAAGGCTCACTATAAAGCTGTGTTAATTGAGTACAATATTGGTATAACTCTTTTGTTGTCGAGTTGATTCTGACTCACAGCAACCCTACAAGACAGAGTGGAACTGCCCCATTGAGTTTCCAAAGAGTTAGTGGTGGGTTCGAACTGCTGACCTTTTCGTGAGCAGCCAAGCTCTCAACCACTGCACCATTAAAGCTCCCAATACTGGTTATAGACAGGGACAAACACACTTCTGAAACACATGGTGAAACCCCAAAATAGACCCATGAAACAAATAGAAACTATATGCAAAGTGCCAAAACTTGATATGTGACACTGGTGGCATTGCCAATCTGCGTAAAGACAAACTAGTTCCAATATATTGCAGTGGGACAATTGAGGATCCAAATGAAAATACACCTATATCCCAACCTCAGACTATGGGCAAAAATAAATTAAATTTTTAATTTAAATTTAAAGTAAAACAGTACAACTTTTAGAAAAAAAAAAAATAAGAGCACATTTTTATGGCCTCTGGGTAGGAAGAACTTCTTAAACAAGATACAAAAATTACAAATTCTACAGGGGAAAAAAGATTAATATATTTAACTGCCTTAAGATTTAAAAACATTCTACAAAAGATAACATAAACAAAATTAAAAGACAAATCCTTGGTCTGGGAGAAAATATTTGTTAGCATATATCTGTCAGAGAATTAGTATTCAGAATTTATAAAGAACTCCTAAAATCAATAAGGGAAAAAAAGGTAATCCGTTAGAAAAATTCGCAAAGCATAAGAACATTCTATTCACACAAGAGAGAACTCAAAAGGAAAAAAATGCTAAACTTTACCAAAAAAATCAGACATGTGCATACATACATATATGAGACATCATATATACATGTACTTATACATATAATACAATTTCAGGTGACTGATTAGCAAAAACAAAAAAGCCTGATAAAAAGTTTTGGAGAGGCTGCAGAGAAATGGAAATCCTCTTACAGTGTTTATGGCATTATAAATTGGGACAATCTATAGAGCATTTTGAGGGCAACAAGTAAAGTAGATATGCATAGACGTGTATATCCATCAACCAAGCCATTCCACTTCTGAGTGTATAATTGTATTCATTTCCTAGGGCTGCCTTAACAAGTACCACAAAGTGAGTGGCTTTAAACAACCGAAATTTAATATCTCATAGTTCTTGAGACTAGCAGCCTGAATTCAGGGCATTGGTAGGCTATGCTATCTCTGTTTGCTCTAAGAGAAGATCCTTCCTGATCTTTTCCAGCTTCTGATACTCCAGGTATTTCTTGGAGCTCCTTGTTCGCGCTAAGAGAAGATTCTTCCTGATCGTTTCCAGCTTCTGATAATCCAGGTATTTCTTGGAGTCCTTGGCTTTCAGATGCATCTTCACATGGTCATCTTCCATTTTTGTCCATGCCTCTTGTTTAAGGACAGCACTCAGGTTGGATTAGGATCCACCTTACTCAGATATGACCTCATGTTAACTGATAGCATCTTCAAAGACTCTATTACCAAATAATGTCACATTCACAGGTAGTGGAGGTTAGGGCTTCAACCTATCTTTTGGCTGGACACTATTTAATCCATAACAACAATGCTGAATTCTTACACATTTGACCAAGGATACCTATTACAAGAATTTTTACTGTCACATTCATTCATAATAACAAAAAATATTTTGAAGTATTCATTGGCAGGAGAATGGACAAATAAATTGTCTTATAGTAACATTGAATATGCAAATTCAAGTTACAGAAGTCAAAATGGATAGATCTCGAAAACATCTTGCTAAATCTAAAAATCAAATTGCCTAGCCATGCTTTCAGTAAACCTGCAAAACAAAGCCATATACTATCTATGGATACATTTATATTTAGTATTTATCTACAACATGCATGTGAATGGTAAATATCAAATCCAGGACAGCAACTACAGCTCGTGAGAAGGAGAATGGTATCAGGGAGGTATGCATGAGGGGATTTCAGCACTATCTGTAATGTTGCAGTCTGTAAGAAAAATCTGAAGCAAATAAATCAAAATATTAAGATTTGATAAAGCATCTAAAGGCGAAATTAAATGCGTCTGACAAACCATCAAAGGGAGAAGTCAGCTAGGGAGGTAGAATCAAGATATGAGGTCTTAGCATAAAATCCAAAAAGTGTGAAGCAATTTCTGGCAGAAAATGGGACGGAAAGCCAGGAAAAATTCCCTGAGGCATGGAAAAGAACCACAGCGTCTTTGTGTAGGGCACAGGTGGCATCTGCTAAGTGGTTCTTTGCCCTGACACAGACAGACAAGGTGCCAGAAGACCTTGCGTTAAGCCAGACAACTTTATAATTTTCCAGACTACTTGAGAGTTTCAAGACCAGCGTATATTATGGTATTTGAGAATGTCTGGGAAATGTTAGTTTTAGGCAATTCTGATTGTTGTCCCTATGAAACCCGTTCCTTACATGAAAGATGTGAAAGCCTTTCCCACATACCCATTGGATTCCAACTCATAGCAACCCTATAGGACAGAGTAGAACTGCCCCCATAGGGTTTCCAAGGAGCGGCTGGTGGATTAGAACCACCGACCTTTCATTTACCAGCTGAGCACTTAACCACGGCACTGCACTGGGCCAAACAAACCATTTTTCATTCTCTCACAAAAACCCTAATAAGTAGGAAGGCCACTGACCCCATGGTCATTACAGGTGTTCAGTACTGTCTCAGATTCTTTGAATTCAGACAGTAGGACAAGACATTTAGGGAAATCCCTGGCGGCAACAGGTTTTGGTTTTTATCCATAGTTCACAAAGCTCATTCCATACTCATCGTCACAGCTATGAAGCTTTGCATGAGGCAAAGTGCCGTCATGAACTTCTCTGCTTCCTTGGGTACTGGCTTGAAGGCCTGAGTTATTTGTGTAGTGTGGAAAGCCCTGGGAAACATTAGATTCAGACTTTCTCTTGCTTCCCTCTTCTCTAAATAACCCCTTCTTGCAGGTTGCTTGGATAAAGCCTCTCTGAGAGAGATTAATGAGGTTGGGAGATGAGTTAAGTCATTTATTTTTCCATTTCATCATAAAGGAGTTCAAGGTTATCACTTTCAATAAGCATTCAATTGATCATGTGACCGCCAAGCATTCCTGATTCTCACTCAGTATATCTGAATTTATTCATGAAGGCAGAAAGCATCATAAAATGTCTTAGATGAAGCTACATGAAATTCAGTAGGCCTGGTACCTTCCTTAAAAGCCTTCTTATGTGTCCAGCCTGCTTGCACATTCTTCAAGATAGCCTGTAACATATAGAAAATATTGACATTCATGAAGGAAAAGTCCATTTCACTTTCTCAAAGGGGCTGATTTTGAGGCCTCAATCATCTATAGAAACTGCAAATACCTGGAAATTGTTAAGCGGAGGTTACCTTTGCTCTCACAATGCCTCAATATCTTTATCTAAACATCTGTTATTCTGTCTCAGTGGGTATAATGTAACTTGGTTTTGCAGAAAATATTTCAGGGAAACCTATAGGAATTTTTACATTTTCAGGACACTTTCTACTCTCCGCAATATATAACCCAGCCATGAAATGTTGCTGAAGCAAGGGTCAAATATTCTTGAAGACCCAGCCTGCCTTAAAGATAAAAACTTCTTTTGGTTTGCTCTTCTTTGTATAATCTCTATTTCACAATCAGGCTGTGAACTTCCAACTTCTTCCTTAAATGTCTTTTCAACTGGCCTTGAAATAAAACATGTTTTGCTGGCAGAAGCCTCTTCAGGATTGAAGATTGCTTCCTGGCAGCACAGCTCTGTCCTTCTCCCACTTTATATATCTAATCCATCCATTTAACCTCTTCAAAGATTAATTCATACCTTCTCTCTCACAAACCTGCATAATTCCTGACAATGCTCACTCTCAGCTAATGACCTTGCTTCCAACTGAGTGAGAAAACAAGCAATTAGAAGGACTTCAAAAGTCTGCCACCACTGTAGTTAACAACTTCTCTGTATCTGTATCCATACACTCTGCTTCCTGTCTGTTATTATGGATAAACTAATTAAAATACATATTCACATTTCAGAAAATTGAATTCATGTCAGGGAAGATACATTTGAGAAAATATCCAGAATGCAGTATAAATTACTTGAAAAATAGAAGTATATCTAAGAATCCTCTTATGTCCGCTTACAATTACCAGATCTCATACCCTCTCACCTACTTAAGGAAATTACTCTGGTAACTGACCCCTGTCTCTTACATTATCAGTTTTCCCTTTGACTTGATCATTATCACCAGCATATAAATGTGCTCTAACTTCTCCCACCTAAGAATCTGACTCATGGCCTCTGTACTCCAGTTAATCTTGAATCTCTTCTCCCTCTATAGCAAATCTCCTTGGAAGAGATGCCCATGCTATTTGTCTCTAATTCTTCTCTTCTTATTCCTTCGAAACCCAGTCCATTCAAGGCTCTTGTGTGAAGTTCACAGAACTCCAGCACAGCAAAGTCATTCTCAGTCTTCATGTCACTTAACCTTTCAAAAGCATTTGATACTGTTTTACACTGTCTCCCTAATATTTCATTAACTTGTTTTCTGGGATCTGACTATCTCTGGTGTCCCTCCTACCTCACTGATCACCCCTTCTTAGTAAATTTATCAGATTCCATCTCATCTCCTCAACCTCTATTAGCATCTACTAGGGATCACTGTCTGAATCCCTTCTTTCTTCTATCTACAGTCATTCTATTTTAGTGACTTAAATGCCACATAGACATTAATGATTCCCCAATGGATCTCTTCTTCCTGCACTCCAGTCCTCATACCCAACTAAACCAAAAAACCAAACCCATTGCCGTTGAGTCAGTTCCAACTCATAGCAACCCTATAGGACAGAGTAGAACTGCCTTATACGGTTTCTAAGGAGCGGCTGGTGGATTCAAACTGCTGACCTTTTGGTTAGCAGCCAAGCTTTTAACCACTACACTACCAGGGTTCCGTATCCAACTAGCTACTTTATATCTCTTGTATTTCTATTTAGGGCCTCTGACTAAGACGTTCAAAGCTGAACTCCTGATCTTCCCTCCAAAATCTACATCTTGCATTATCTTCTCCATCTCATAAAATAGTAACTCTAATCTACCAGTCACTAAGGCTAAAAACATTTGGAATAAACTCTGACTTCAGTCTTGGTTTTTACAAACCACATTCAACCTGTCAGTATTTACTTTGGTGCTACTTTCCAAATATATACATAATTCAACCATTTTTACCACTGCTGCATCATGTACCTTTATACCTTGGCTGCAATTCTGCAATAGCTTCTAACTAATATCCCTATTTTTACCCTTGTCCCCTACAGTCTTTTCTCAACACAACAGCCAGAGTGATTTCTCAAATATGTAAAATCAATCGTGTTAGTCCTTTACTCAGAACTCTCCATTTTCTTCCCATTTCTCTCAGCATACGTCAAAGTCCCTACAATGATCTAGAAGCCCAGACACAATCTTGCTCTCATTGACACTCTGACATCATCTCCTACAACTCGATCACTCTGCTGTCTTCATCTTAGAGAGGCTCTCCTCATCACCCCATTTAAAATATCTACTTTATTTCTTCTTCATAGCATTTGTGTCCAATGGGCATATTAAGTATATATTTATTTTTCATTATAATTAGAAATAAAAGTTCCATGAGGACAGAAGCTTTGTATTGTCTGCTGTATTTACTCTGTCCTTAATACCCAGAATAGGGTCTGGCCCTTAGTAGATCCTAATTAAATATTTATTGAATGAATGAATAAACAATACCAATTAATCTCACTCCCCTATGTATAGGAGGTGATTAATTCCTGTAAGAACCCAAAAGGATCTCTTGGGAGGGACAGTAGAAGACCCAGAGGTAGAAGACCTTGTAGTGGGTAGAAGTAGGAAAGGGGGAATATGATGGGGACAAGGATTAACAAATTAACAAGCATAGTCAGAGATAAAGTGTATGATTTTGGCAGTTTTTAGGACTATTAAGAAGTCTCCCTTTCTGGGACTAGATAAATAACCTTCAGTTGTAAGGGGAATTTCTGTCCTAAATCTTTTTAGTTTTCCTGAGGGGTAAAGGGTATTGGAGATTGTGAATAACAGGAGCAGTTAAAAGGATCTTGAGATCAAAATAAGATTAGAGGATGTTAGAAGAAAAGGAAGTAACAATAATTCAAAAGAAAGAAAGTTGGTAGTGTCATGTTAAATAGTGAACCCAGAGAACTAAACCCAGCATTATTCCACATTCTTAGGTTAGACAGTACTGGGACCAAGCATGCTTTTCCATCCCTATGTTGAATAATACTGAGATTAAGCAAAAATAACCCAGCTGCAATAAATATTCCTGAAAGTTAACACTGTGAACCAACCAAATAGCTTATTTGTTAGGACTAACAGTTTGCTCAACAAAACTCACTTCAAGACTCTCACTTTGCTTTGTCCACCAATCCAAAGCCGTTATGTCAAACACTTCCCAGTTCCTAGCAGCTTGCACCTTTGTAAGATCTACCTTAAAATGATACAGCCCGTGTCCTTAAACCCTAAAAATACCCTTTCCAATTTCCCCATTTTGAGGCACTACTAACTTTTACGAATGACTACAATGTTGGTAAAACGGTATTCTCCCTTACTCCAGGCAATCTGCAAGTGTAACTTTGCTTGACAAGGTTTTTCAGGTGGTCTTTCGAGAAACTGACAGTCAATAAATGGAAGAAGGATGTTGTAATTCTAGAACTAGAGAGAAATTTGGGACTTTAGGAAGAAAAGACATTTGGAGAGTTGTGAAATAGGAAAAATAAATGGGAAGAAATGATACGGAAGAAAACTGGGAGTTCTAAAATACACACAGTACTAATACGGAAGAAAGCTTGAGATAACGTCGAGCCAAAAATTACAAGAGAGAAAATGTTTGGATTCTTTTCTTGCTGAAAAAAAATTCGGCAAAGATTTTTTTTAATTTCTCAATCAAATTAAAATTCCCCATTAAAATTCTGTTAAAATTCCTTCAATGGACTTCTCAACTCTAGATAACTGGCTTCATCTCTCATTATCTTATCATGCCTATCATTTCTAGAATATGCTGGAGAGTCAACCCACCACCTCTGAGAGAAGCAACCCAGTATTTTTGTGGGACTCTCCAGAATCTTTCCCTTGCCCTCCCTCTTCTGCCTTCACCCTGAGACATTGTGTTGCAGCAACTACTCCATTAAACTAATGTCAAAACTTTCCAAAATGTTTATACAGAGTAGAAGTCAGGTTCCCTAAATATCAAATATTTCAGTTATTTTATATTAATAGGAGGCATGTCCTAATGAATACCTGGGGAAGGTGGTGGCACAGTGGTTAAGAGTTTGGCTGCTAACCAAAAGGTCGGCAGTTCAAAACCACCAGTCACTCCTTGGAAACCCTATGGGGTAGTTCTACTCTATTCTGCAGGGTTACTATGGGTTGGAATTGACTTGATGGTAGCAGGTTTGGTTTGTTGAGTTTAATGAACACCTTAGAGTTTAAATCTTTGTTTACCAAGAACTAGAATACTGAAATATATAACAAGAAAAATGATTATTTTTTCTTTACAAAATATAATTCATAGGTCAAATATTGATTCCAGCCAATGGAGACTATAAATTCTTTTCAAATGTCTAAGAAATATTTTTAAAACTTAGTCATGTCATAGATTAAAAAGAACCATTAATAAATTTTCAAATTGGAAATTATGACAATCACATTTTCTAATCAGAATTTTATAAAAACAACAACAGAGGCGCACACACACACACACACACATACACAAATCAAGCAAATCGGGAACCTAATAAAAGGAAAAAAAACCCTAAATCTTGGGTTGCGGAAATAAAATATAAATACAGACGATTTAGAAAATAACTAAAATAAAGCATTATATATAAAAATTAATGAATACAGCTAAGGGTATGCTCAAAAGAAAATGAAAAACTTCAACTGTTTATAGTATTAAAAAAAGTAAGAAGGAAATGTACTGAGCATTTAACTCAAAACAAGAAGAAAAATAAAGGGCTGAGCAGAAATTAACGTGCTAGAAAAATTTAAAAAGCAATACAATGGATAAATAAATACACAGACTTGTTCTTTGAGGAGACTGACATGAAAAAGACCTCTGATAAGGCTGATCATAAACACAATTGAACCCCCAGTCCTCGGATCCCTCATCAGAGCCTTGCAGTACCTAAGAATGTAGGAGAAAAGGGAGAGAAAGAGATGCCAAAGGACATTTCTTTCAAGCCTTCACTGAAGGAGAATCTTTCATATAAGTTACATAACTCCCCAAGAGAAACTAAGGAGAAAAAACAAAACGGGGAAGAAGTTGCAGTCTCTAATCCAGTTTGGTTCAATTATAAACTTTTCCTTGTATTTTTAAGCAGCAATTTACCTTTTTTTTTTTTAAGCTCATTTAGATGGAGTCTTATCAAGTGAATGCTGAGATAAAAAGAGAAAATAAAAGGTAGTAAGCTGGAGTATAGGGCAGAAGAAGGGAAAACAGTTACATAGATTTGACTATGGAAACCATACTCCACGGTGGAACCTAGACACATCTTGGAGAAGGAGACAGAGATGAAAGATTTCTGAGTGAATTTAACAATTCCTTATAAGTAATATTAGGACTCTGCACAATTATTACATTATACCTTATACTCAGAAAACATAAACGTACAACATTAGGGATGAGAATGGGGTGATAATCACAGGTATAAGATTATGACACAAATCTCCATTATGGTCAGTTTTTAAAACATTGGAGGAAAAAATTCTAAGAAAATAAAAAGGAGCAAAACTAACACAAGTGCTCATATTTTTGGTTAGGCAAAATAAAAATGTAACCTGAAATAAAACTGTCTTAGTCTTCTAGTGCTGCCATAACAGAAATACCACAAGTGGATGGTCTTAACGAAGAGAAGTTTATTTCCTCACAGTCAAAGTAGGCTAAAAGTCCAAATTCAGGGCGTCAGCTCCAGGGGAAGTCTTTCTCTCTCTGTTGGCCTTCTCATCAGTGTTCCCCTGGACTAGGAGCTTCTCGGCGCAGGGACCCCGGTCCAAAGGACACGCTCTACTCCTGGCACTGCTTTCTTGATGGTATGAGGTCCCCCATCTCACTGCTCACTTCTGTCTTTTATATCTCAAGAGATTGCCTCAGGACACAATCCAGCCTTGTAGATCCAGTCCTGCCTTACTAACACAACTGTCACCCATCCTCCCTCATTAACATGGCAGAGGCAGGTTTACAACATACAGGAAAATCACACAGTACCAGGAATCATGGCCTAGCCAAACTGATACACACATGTTTTTGGGCGACATAATTCAATCCACGACAAAAACGCTTAACAAAAGTCTCATTTTCCAACATTTAAGTTATTCCATTCTTCCCTAACGCTTACCACTACACCTCCATCTCCCGCTCTGGTGACTTTAAAAAATATATATTTTATTCTTTTTTTAAATAAAGAAGACATGCGTATGATATAAAATTCAAAAAGTAATACTGTGTAGACAGTAAAAAACAAAAACATCCACTGCCTCTGCCCCCAGCCACCCAATTTCTCTCCCCAAAGGCAACCATTATTTTGTTTCTTGTATGTATTTCCAGGAATGTTTTTATGCACGCACGTTTGTATTGCTTTTGTACACAGGTGGTATTATCGGACTTCTTTTTACTTTTTAATATAGGATTGCCTCTTTTTTGAAAAAAACAGCTTCGTTGTATGGAATATCTATTGTATTTTAATGTGTTTTAACTAAACTCCATGAAGGATATATAGTTTGTTTCCACTTTTCGATATTACCAATAAAACTTAAATTAACGTGAATGAATCAAGAGCATGTTGCACTTGATTGAGAATATATGTAGAATAAATTTCTGGAACTATAATTGGTGCTTATAGGGTACATGAATTATTTTATTGTAGCTATAGTTGAATTGTAGCTTACTGAGGTTGCACAGATATAAGCCCACCTGTTTCTCAAAACCTTTGTCAACATTCTTTCTTTTTGGTCTTTATTAATTTGATTGGTGAAGAATATCCTTTACCTGTAGTTTTCATTTGCATTATCTTATTATGAGTAAAGTTTTATTAAGTTTAGAAACATTTTAATTTACTTTTTTGTGAACTCTAATGTCATTTTTCTATTGGGATTTTTGTTCAGTGCTGATTTGCAAAATCTTATATATTAAAGTTATTATCCTTTTGTTTGTGATAGGAGTCACTAATATTTTTAGCCTCTTGTTATTTGCTTTTCTTTGTTTATGATAGTTTCTCTTCCTATACAAATTTTTAAAAAATTCTCTGTAATCAAATTTTTGATCTTTTTTTATCATGGCTTCTGGGATTACTGTCATACTTAGAACAAACTTCCCATTCACAGTTTATAAAACTATTATCATAAATTTTCTCTTTTCATACTTTATGGTCTCACTTTTTTATGCATCTATCTCTGACTCATACAGAAACGGAATGTATTTTGTATAAGGTGTGAGGTATGGATCCAATTTTACTTTCGTTTCCTAGAGAGCTACCCATTTGTTCCAACATCATGCCATATATTAAATAATTTATCTTTTCTCCATAAATTTTCAATGCTACCTAAATCACACAGCAAATTTCTATATATTTGGGGTCAATTTCAGGATTTTATGTTCTATCTAGTCTAATTATTTTCAGTCTAATCATGTGTCATTTTCACAATTCAAAACTTATTGGAGCTTTATAATAAATTTTATTGTTTGCTAGGCATAACTTTTATTGTTTGATAGGGATAATCTTCATTACTTTATTTTTCAGAATTTTCCTATTAATGCTCAAATATCTTTATGAGAATTTTAAAATTAGCTTACACAGTTCAAAAAAAAAAAGCCGTTGGCATTTTTAGAGGGTTTCTTTACTCTTAATGTTATCCTACTTTCTTCTTTGTCAGTTCCCTTAATGGCACTCCTTAGTATGTTACATTAGTAGACTTACTGATATCCACAGTGAGACAGAGCTTTCATAAATAATGCATTATTTTCTTTGCTGTTGTTTCAGCTGTTTTAAAATACATATTTCTCAAGAATACCTGGTGTCTCAATAGGAAAAGAAAAAACATGAATGAACAATTGACAAAAGCAATACAAATTGCTAAAATCTGAAGAATATTTAACCTCACCAGTGATCAAATAAGGAGTATTACTGTAACATTGATTTGTTTACCTATTAAAATTGTCAAAGCTTTCCCCTCGCCCTTAATGATAAAAAACCTGTTAAAAAAGATATAAAGAAAGGAGCTTGCTTATACATCCTTGTAGACTTGTGAACTATCACATATTTAAAGGAGTATCAAAACCTTAAATTATCAGCATAATTTTTGACATGTAATTTTCATTTTATTAATTTATCCAACAGAAATAATCACAATGTATGCAAATTTTTATGTACATAAATATCAGTGTCTATAGGGTACCTAGCACATCATAGGTCTGTTGTTGCTATTTTCAACTGAGTCAGTGTTAACACATCTTGTCCATGTCAATCGAATAAATAGCATTGTGATATTGACTGATAATTATGAAAAACTGGAAACTACTTAAATGTTTTGCAATAAATGGCTAAATAAACTGTGGTGTGTTCATGAGGTAGAATAATATGCACTCATTAAAAATCTTTTCACCTTTTACAAATATTTAATGGCATTGGAGAAAGATGACAAAGCTTTAAATGCAAATAAAAAAGTACAAAACTGTACATATAGCATGATCACGGGAGTGTGTGCAAGAATACATGTATAAAAGTTGAATCTGTATGTAAACAATATTACTTCTAAATTATGCAATAATTTTTACTCTTTTTTGTTTTCAACATCTTTTCACAAAAAGATTATATTCATATATAAGCAATATTTAAAATAAATACAAAAATATTTTCTGATGCTTATTAGGAATAACTATTATATCACATTATATAGTATACTGTATATAGCATATTTTAAGGAACTCTGGTGACGCAGTGGTTAAAGCACTTGCCTGCTAACTGAAAGGTCAGTGGTTCAAACCCACCAGCCACTCCACAGGAGCAAGATGGAGCAGTCTGCTTCCATAAAGATTTACAGCCATGGAAACCTTATGGGGCAGTTCTACTCTGTCCTATAGGGTAGTTATGAGTCAGCATTGACTCAATGGCAATGGAATTTTTTGTTTATAATATATTTTAGTATCATTTGTCATGATTTAAATGTCTATTTTTCATTTCTCTCTGTCAATGTATTAGTTTTATCTGTAATCAAATTTTACTATTCATCTATATCTAGCTATACCTATAACTATTTCTACCTATCTACCTATTTACCTAGTTTCACTATGATCCCATTTAGATTATTTGTATGCAGGGGAGATTTACTATGAAGTTAATGAAGCTCAAACTTCATCGTCCCCTCACTTGCATGAATCCTTCCAAGATCCTAGGAGGTGGCCATAGCATGTATTCACATGGTAACATTGCATAAAATTTTCAAAAGGAAGACATTCTAACTGCAATCAGTTTTGACTATTATCTCTTTCCTCTCAGACTTCTCTTCTATCCCACATGGAGTAAATACAGGCATTGAGGGCCCTTGGCTAAGTGGAATTTGAGTTGGAGTTTCATTTTGTTTGTTTTTTGTGGAATATAGTTACGTGGTTTACAGTTGCTTCCATGTATAATTTAGTTTCTGATAGCAGTCTGGTGTAGGAAAAGGATTATCCAGGATTATGACACCACAGTTTAGGGCCAGGAGTAATCCCACAATATGAATTGTTCTGTGGCAAATGATACTGGAAGCATGTGGATGATGAAGGAAAAACAAAGTTTGCAATATATACAGCCAGAATCTAGTATGGGGAAAATTCTTTCAACTCTATAATAAAATAAATAAAATAAAGTAAAAATAACAAATAGTTTTTCCTTAGTTTTACAATACTGTAAGATTTTTAAATAACATTATATGACAAGTTGTGAAGCTGAAATAAACTTTTCTAAACAAACTATGAAAAATTTACGTTTTTTAACTAACTATGCTATAGAAGGAAACCCTGGTGGCGCAGTGGTTAAGAGCTACAGCTGCTAACCAACAGGTCAGCAGTTCGAATCCACCAGGTGCTCCTTGGAAACTCTATGGGGAAGTTCTAGTCTGTCCTATAGGGTCACTATGAGTCGAAATTGACTCAACAGCAATGGGATGCCATAGAAAGATTGAATTGTCTTTCTATGACAGATATGGAAAATAACATTAATAATTGTCATAGGAAGAAGCCATCAAAGAGAATGTAAAAAATATAGGAATAAGTATAGAGGTGTGTCAGGCAATTAATAAAAAACATTTTTTCCCAGCTCTTTTGGTTTTTGTGATATTTGTTAGATAATTTTTTTTAAATTTGTAGTGATTTCCTTTCTCATTCTAAATATAATATTTACCATTTGTCTCAGTTATCTTAGTTATCTTATTTGTCTTAGTGCTGCTGTAATAGAAATAGCACAGGTGGGTGGCTTTTACAAACAAATTTATTTTCTCCCAGTTAGGAGGCTAGAAGTCTGAATTCAGGCACTGACCCTAGGGGAAGGCTTTGTCTGGTGGCTCTGGGGGAAGACCCTTGTCTCTCTTCAGGTTATGTTCCTCAGTTCCTTGATAGTCTCCATGTGGCATCAATCTTCCCCAATTTACCCTTGCCTCTCTGCCTTAAAAAAAAAAAAAAAAAAAAAAGAACCTAATGCACTGCGTTCAGTCAATTCTGACTCATTGTGACCTTATGGGACAGAGTAGAACTGCCCCATCGGGTGTAATCTTTACGGAAGCAGACGGCCACATCTTTCTCCCATGGAGCAGCTATGAGTTCCAACTGTCACCCTTTAGTTCAGCAGCTGAGTGCTTAATCACTGCACCACCAGATCTCCTTTCTGTACCTAAACTGCTTCTTTTTTACCTCAAAAGTGGTTGGTTTAAGACATACCTTACACTGATATAGCCTCGTTAACATAACAAAGAAAATCCTATTCCCAGACGAGATTATGGCCACGTGTACAGAAGTTAGGATTTACAACACATTTTGGGGTGACACAATTCAATCCATAACACCATCGTTCTTAATTTTGTATCTGTAACTTTTTATTCTTTTTCTGAAAGAGAGCCCTCAAATTTATATAAGCTTCAGGTCCCACAAAACATTAATCTAATAAGAAAAGGTCTGGAAGGATAGATATCAAATGTTAATCACTGATTACCTTCACAAGGAGTGGAGAACTGAAGTAGACTGAGGTTTTAGAGGATGTGATGGAAGATCTTCATTTTCTGTTTCTTATATACATTTATATATATTTCAATTGTGTCTGCAAACAATTCCTAATTGGAAACCCTGGTGGCGTAGTAGTTAAGTGCTATAGCTGCTAACCAAAAGGTCAGCAGTTCGAATCCACTGGGCACTCCTTGGAAACTCTATGGGGCAGTTCTACTCTGTCGTATAGGGTAGCTATGAGTCAGAATCAGCTTGACAGCAATGGGTTTGGTTTAATTGCAAATTGGAGCACTGATAGCTCAGTGATTAAGCATTAGGCTGTTAACCAAAAGGTCAGCAATTCGAATTCACCAGCTGCTCCTTGGAAACCCTATGGGGCAATTCTCCTCTGTCCTATAGGGTCGCTATGAGTCAGAATCAACTTGATGACAATGGGTAAACAAAGCTTTAGTACATTGAATACATAACACATTGCACTTCTGTGCCTGGTTTTATTTTTTATTTCCTATTTTATACCAATCAGGATATTTTTCCCTTTTCCTTTTCTTCTTATAAACAGAATCCACACATTGAATAAATAAGTATATATGCTACTTGGCTTACCAATTTTTTCTCTTCCCTCTCAGAATTCTGCTTTTCAGTTCCAATATAAACTGTTGTATTATTTTTAAATCCTGTTAATGTTTTTATATATTATAACAAGAAGTTGATTTGGAACTTAGAAAAGTAACTAGAAAAAGAGCCCCAGCTCTATAATGTACTGGTGAGAGAAAAATAAAAATGAATCCAAACAGTTACAGAGAGAAAATCTACCACACTTTGCACCTACATAGTGTAGATACACTGGAGCCACCTGATCCCTTTCCTTGGTGTCCTTGGATGGATGGGGCCACTGTAGGATGCTGGTTTATTATGTAGAGGTCTCTGATGACTGTCATGGGTTATACATGTTTTCTCTATAAAATCATGAAGAGTTTTCAGGGACACATCCTACAACCAAATGCCCATACCCCTTAAGTTTAAGCAACAATGTACCTAAAACTTGCCTCTGTGTTCTGGGGTGTTTGAACATCAAAGCCACAGTAGTGAAACCTGGAGAGGCCTGGGGACTGATCAAGTTCTGTTTCTGGGGATTCTGCCACAGCTTGTCTCAAATAGATGTCCAGTTTATGCACAGCTCTCCTGAATAGATCTCTGGCATGGAGAAACAGAGCAGGGTGACTATGCACTGTTTTCCAGTACCTCAGGGTTCAGGAAACATTCCAGTCCTTCATCAAGCCTGCAAGGCTAAGTCAGTCTGAGTTCTGATGATTTTGAGGAGACTCTTCCCTAATCATAGCTATTCAGACACCTGTTCAAAATATTCTGAATAGATTAAGGTCCTGAAACTATCACCCAAAAATGTTAAAAAAAAAAAAGAAAGCCAAATGGAAGTTGAAACAATGTAAACTCCCTCTTCACTTCTCTACTTCTTTGGGCATGAGGTTTCATAGTCAGCGTCATTTATGCCAATCAGGAACTCCTGTAATACGACACTGTTTTTATTCTTATGGCTCCCTCTTAGAGTTGCATCCCTTGAAAGCCCCTCCCAGAGGGCATAACTGGCAAGGAATTGTTGAAAAGCCCTACTCGTTTTATCTCTGTATCATGAAGTTCCAGGTCATGGCCTCCACTACACATGGACCAAGGTTTAGGCTCCTTATCAAGTTGTTTATCCATTCATTCATTTAACAAATAGTTATTGAGTGCCTACCATTTCTCAGGCACTGTGTAAATTCTGAGAAAACAGGCAAACTTAAGATGTAGTCCTTGTCCCTAAGGACTATCTAATGAGGAAGGTAAATGTATAAATAGTAGCCACAATTTAACACCCTACATTCTGTAATAGAGAAATGTGCAGAATGCTATGGAAGCATAAAGGAAGACACAACTAACTCTGTTAAAGATATTTCTAAAGCAGAGAAGGTGATATTCACGCAGTCTTTTCTCAAGACTTTCTTCATTTGCTGACAGCCAGAATGAAGGAATAAAAAAGGTGGGCTTACATAATAGTTACCCAGTTGTTCTATACCCAGAGGTAAAAGCTATTTAAGTGTTAACAAGTAGTTCAGAAAAGATCAAATTTAGAATTAAAAAGTGATAATCATGTGGTATAACATTAAACATCAAACCAAACCCCAAGGAGCAGCTGGTGGATTCGAACTCCCCACCTTTTGGTTAGCAGCCAAACACTTAACCACTTACTCCACCAGGGCTCAAATTGTAGATGGAAAAAAACATTTGGGGATAAGAGGCTGTCTCCCCAAACTGACACAACACCATATAGATCAATTCAGATACAATTATCTCCTCATTTAGATTTTCACGCCCATTCATCTGAACTGCTTATATTCCTTTCTCACAGCATTGATTTTTAAACCTGAAATAATCCATGCTGAGCTAAACTTTAGGATTAAAGCTCCAGGTATGACTAATTTTCGTATCTTCTAAAACACCTTACTAGTGCCTTGCGTACAGAGGTGTTTAATAAATATTTATAGAATGCATAATTAATATAGAAGATAATGCTGTGCTTTGTAAATAATGTTATTTCCATAGATTTATGGTCTTTCTTTTCAGAGTTGAGAGGTTGAAAGAAGTATTGATGAGGTAGAGAATGGGATAATTCAGAGGTGAGATGAGGAACAGATGGTAAGGGGGAGGTGAAGTGGCCATGCTTAAAATGTTGACAAGTCACAAGGAGAAAGTTCCCATTTTATTTCCATGATTTCCCTGGAGTAACTCCAAGACCATCAAGATTTCTCTTTTAAATCTATTCTTATAACAAGTCTCATATAAAATTTTGTGTGTGTGTGTGTGCGTGTGTGTGTGTGTGCGTGTGTGTCTGAGTGCACAATTACTTGCAAAGATCTTTAGAGAGAAGGCCCCTTTGTCACTAGTCCATGGGCACTATGACAAAGAGAATATGAAAAGACTCAAGCTGGCTAACATCCAAGAGAGAGTAGACAGACTGAAGAGATAAGGCAGTTAGTTAATCTTCCTGAAGGTGCTGCAGGTAAAGACAGGTTTGTTCACCTAGCTTGCTGTCTCGAGCCTACTTTTGTTTGATTTGTTATCTTACCCAATGGAAAATCTATGTCTTGACATTGAATCACAAAGCAAGGAAAACCTAGGTCACTAAATAAGGTAAGTCAATGAAAGACAGTAAGCCTTTAGTCAGACTTTAGGCCAGAAATGAAATCTTGATGAAATCTGGACCCATGTATAAATGGCTCTAAGCACATTTTTTATGACTTGAGGAAAAGAAAACCAATGAAATGGCATGAGCCCTATTATTACAAAGCAGTCATTTTTATCATCATTCAATAATGACTCTAGATGGATATCGCAGCCAGAAAATTGCACTTACTGCAGAAAATTACATTATATGTATTACCATAAAGATGACATCTCAATTGTCAAAAACATTAAGTGCTACCTAGGTAGATTGCATAGATACTACAGAATTTCGAACTGAGTGAATGTTTCATATTCATCCTCTAGTGTGACTTTACTTGGCTTGATATAAGCAAATATAATATTTTAATAGAACTAATAATACATCAGCTTGCAGAACAAGCATAAATATTTTTCTCATCTTCTAAAATGTAATTACTAGGTGTGGAAAAAAAGTTCCATGATGTATAGGAAACATTGTGTGTTCTCCCCTGCCCCATCTATTTCAACTTTGCCCACTATTTTTAAACATGCAGCTAGGGGTATCGACTCCAACCTCAGGAGACCTAAGGCAATCAGGATAATTCCAAGGGCCTCAATAAAGAGTATGGTTTAAGAATGTACAGATTTGGGATTTTCTTGTACACAGTCTTTGACCGACAAATAGGTTTGTGACTCACTCCGGGACATTGAGACCCAAAATAAGGTTTCCTGAGTTCTTCTAGAAAGAATGCTTCCTCAGTCTTACAAGAGTTTATGGAAGCAACTCTCTCTTACTCCCTCAGCATTGTCATAGATGACTGTAAATCTATAAAACACAGCAGTTAATGATGAAACCCATACCCAAAGGATCACAAAAATATGGAGCTGGAACCACTGAATTTTGCTGACTCTAAAGCTTGCCCATCTTCTAGACTTATTTTTATATGCATAAAAAATTCTGTTGCAGCTGACATCTGTTATGATACAAGCTGAATAGATGCCTATTTAAAACAAGTTACACATGTGGTAAGAGTTACTTAACTCTCTGTACAAGACATGATAGCCAAAACCTATGGGTGAACCTCCATTGGATCCAGGGAAGGGAAGGAAAAGAAAAGGAATGAAGAAAAAATATTTAGGAGACAAATGGAAAAATAATGATTTATTTTTTAGATGTGATAATGACAAGTTGTTTTATAATAGAATGCCTTTGTCCTTAGGAGATAACTGCTAGAGTATATATGATGAAGTGTCATAACGTTTGCAACCTAATTTTCAATGGCTCAGCAAAAAAGTATATGCACAGGAGGATAAAGTAAATGTGGAAAAAGGTTTAACATTTGGTAAATCTAGATAAAGAGTGTCTTAATTTTCTAGGATGTAACAAATTACTACACACTTAATGACTTAAAAAACACGAAGTAACTTACAGTTTTGTAGGTCAGAAGTCCGAAATGAGTTTCACTAGGCTAAAATCAAGGTGCCAGAAGAGCTGCATTCCTTCTGGACGCTCTAAGGGAGAATCCGTTTCCTTGTCTTTTGTGCCGCAGTGGTTAAGAACTATGGCTGCAGACTAAAAGGTTGGCAGTTCAAATTCACCAGCCACTCCTTGGAAAACCTATGGGGCAGTTCTACTCTGTCCTATAGAGTCACCTTGAGTAGGAATCGATTTGATGGCAATGGGTAACAGGTAGAGGCTGCCTGCATCACTTGGCTCATGGCCCAATTCCTCCATCTTTAAAGCCAGAAATGCTGAGCTGAGTTCTACTCGTGCTTCTGACTCTCTTTCTCTCTCCTGCCTCAGTCTTCCCCTTTTTAAGAACACTTGTGATTAGATTGGACCCACCTGGATATGCAGAATAATCTGCCTCTATTAAGGTCAGTTGGGTAGCAACCGTAAACTTCACTCCTCTTTGCCATGTAATCTAGCATATTTGCAGAGATGTAGTTATATTTATCATGGTTTTAATTTGCATTTCCCTTGTGGCTAGCAAGGAGCCATGTTGGCACAGTGGTTAAAGCACTCAGCTGCTAACCAAAAAGTTAGCGGCGGTTCAAACCCACAGCTGCTCTTCAGGAGACAAATGTGGCAGTCTGCTTCTGTAAAGGTTTATGGCCTTGGAAACCCTATGGGATAGTTCTACTCTGCCCTATAGGGTTGCAATGAGTTAGAATCAACTCGATGGCAGTGGGTTTGATTTTTTTTTTTTGGTTTTGTGGCTAGCAATGCTGAACACCTTTTCATATATTCATTTACCATCCATAGATCTTCTTTGGTGAAGTGTCTGTTCAACTCTTTCGCCCATTTTTAAATTGGATTGTTCTCTTACGGCTGAATTTAGACAGTTTTTAGTGTATTCTATACACAAGTCCTTTGCTGGACATGTGACTTACAAACATTTTCTCTCAGCTTATGGCTTATCTTTTTTCTTCTTAACAGAATCTTGCCCAAAACAGTGGTTTGTAATTTTGGTGAAGTCTAATTATCTTCTTTATTTAATGGGTCATGGTGTGGGAATCATGTCTAAGAACTCCTTACGTAATCCAAGGTCATAAATAATTGATTTTTACTTATTATTTATTTCCTCCTATTTATTTACATATTTACAATTTCCCTTTCTTCTTGTCTACTTTTACTTTTTCTCATTTCCCTCCTTCATTCCTTATCTACCTGGCCCTATTGCAGCCCTTGCATCAGGCTATCGAAACAGTGTACTAACCCCGGGCAAAGAACTTGTCTTCACATGGGTCAAATTCATATAGGTCTCAGTATAGTAACTCTTGATCTGTGCTTTGCTCCTTTTGTTTTGGTGACTTACTCAGACTAACGTCTTGGTTATTTCCTTTCCTAACCAGAAGGACTAGGTGAAAGGCCTTTCTTGGTAGGGTAATGGAGTAAATAGTAAGGTACTTCTTACACAATACGGAAATGAGTAAATAGCAGAGGCTATGTTCCAAAGGGACCCTGGTGGTACAGTGGTTAACACCAAAGGATAATGTCTAAGCAAGGGTAGCTCAAAACGAAGTCCCCAATTTTGAAAAGGTAAACCAAAAAGGAAAGCCAAGTAACGAATCTAAAATAGAGAATCCAAGAAAGCAAATGAAGCATGAGAATTGACACAGGTAGAGCAATATTGAAAACATGAAGGATAAGCTAAGATTTCTCTACTCTTATGTTGTTGCTGTTGTTAGGTTCTGTCAATTTGCTTCTGACTAACAGCGACCCTATGTACAACAGAGTGAAACACTGCCTGGTCCTGCACCATCCTGACAATCATTGTTATGCTTGAGCCCACTGTAGCAGCCATTGTGTCAATCCATTTTGTTGAGGGTCTTCCTCTTTTTTGCTGACGCTCTACTTTACCAAGCATGATGTCCTTCTCCAGGGACTGGTCCCTCCTGATAACATGTCCAAAGTATTTGAGACAAAGTCTCACCATCCTTGCTTCTAAGCAGCATTCTGGCTGTCCATCTTCCAAGACAGATTTGATCATTCTTTTGGCAGTCCTTGGTATATGCTTCACCAACACCATAACTCAAAGGCATCAATTCTTCTTCAGTCTTCTTTATTCATCATCCAGCTTTCACATGCATATGAGGCAATTGAAAACACCAGGGTTTGGCTCAAGCACACCTTAGTCTTCAAGGTGATATCTTTGCTTTTGAACACTTTAAAGAGGTCTTTTGCAGCAGATTTGCCCAATGCAATGCATCATTTGATTTATTGACTGCTGCTTCCCTGAGTGTTGATTGTGGATCCAAGTAAAATGAAATCCTTGACAACTTCTATCTTCTCTCCGATAATCATGATGTTGCTTATTGGTCCAGTTGTGAGGATTTTTGTCTTCTTTCTGTTGAGGTGTAATCCATTCTGAAGGCTATGGTCTTTGATCTTCATCAGTAAGTGCTTCAAGTCCTCTTCACTTTCAGCAAGCAAGGTTGTCTCATCTGCATAGTGCGGGCTGTTAAGGAGTCTTCCTCCCATCCTAATGCCCTGTTCTCCTTCTTCCTACCCTTATACAGGGGGAGAAATAAAGCTAATAATAATTGCTAACTATAATAATAAGGTTCACTCTGTGCTAGTGAAGTACTCTTTATCAACAGTTCTCAAAATGTGATTAAGAGTATCTTGGGGTTCTCGAGTCTCTTTTAGGGATCTGCAAGTTCAAATCTATTTTCATAATAATACTAACAGTTATTTGATTTTTTCACTTTTATTGTCTCATAAAGGTACAGTGGAGTTTTCCATAGGCTCCATAATGTATGATACTATAATGGGCTGAAAGCAGTAGACATGAGGATCCAGCTGTCTTCTATTAAGCCAGACATAAAAACAGACTTGGAAAATAATGCTACTCATCTCACAATTTTTTTTTTTCTTGTTTTGGCAAAGGGAGCTGGGTAGAACTGTAAAGAGAGAAACACAAAACCTCCATGAGGAGACCTTTGATGGATTTAATTTTCTCTCTTTAGACCTAATAAAAAGTTATATTTAGCGTTAGTTTGAAGAGTGTTCTTTTCTTTACATTGTAATTTCCCCCAGGAATTTCCATACCTTCACTATAGTCTGTTGCACTCTCCATATCACTGTGTTAGTAGTATTCTGGGGACACTGCACCAAAGAAAAGAGCAACCTTGCCAGCATCCACTGAGGGCATTCTGAGTGTATCTGCAGATAGATGGCTAGCCCAGATCTCTAAGGCCTGATTACCAGCAAAGCATCTGAAGCTCATAGTTGCCTCTAGGAACCAGACAAGAACAGAAAAAAACAGCTATAGCTGAACTATAGAGGAGTGGATGTAGACCAAAAAAAGTCCTCTTCCAAATACATTATGGAAAATAGATAAGCAGAATGGTAGGCACTTAAGTTACAAAAGCAACACTGACCAAGTGCATGGAAAAAGAAGAGGCTATCGCCAAAAATTCCTTGAGGACTTTGAAAATGGAGTGCTTCTGCTCTCCCTTTTCTTATTTGTCGCAGGTATGGTCACAAAGTCTTTCCTTATTCCTCAGGAGAAAGTGAGGTTATATGTCCTAAGGAGAAAGCCAAGAAATAGACTCCTTTAAAAAATATATTTAGTAAATCAATATTAAGTATCCATTGAATGCTAAGAAACTATTCTTGACCTTAGTCCCATATTTTTCAAGTGGTGTTCTGGGATGAAAAACAACATGAAAAGACACATGCTTTTGGAGTATCAGTATTAACTTATGGTAAGTCATTTAAAACATATTTTTTCTATATTAAAACAAATGTATCTGCATTACTAAGTAGAACACAAAATTCATACACATTTTTAAGTTCAAACACAACACTTCAAGGAAAGTTTGTGTTTTCTATAGGCTGCTTTTGTTTTAATTCCAGAATCCCTGGGGACCCATATTTTTTCTCTTTGCCTATTGGAGTTTCTTGGGAGGGATTTTTGAGAATTGCCATAGAAAATATTTACTACTAAGAATCATTATTTTTCCTTTTTAAATCACTTTTTTCCTAGCTGTCCAAATTTTTACTTTCCTGAAATAGTTTTCTTCTCTAAAATAGTCCCTGTTCCCAATATTCTCCTTTGAAAAGCTAGAAAATAACAATACATTACCACAATCTATGTTATAAGCATCACTAGGCAGAGATTACAAAATGAGGCCATATTAACATTTAACACCCAAATTACAACAGCCTGGACCAAGCTCCCCTATCTACCTCAATCACATATACCATTACATATGACTTTAGGGTAATTAGTATCGTATGTGTCTTCTGTCCCTAATCTGCTAAAAAATATTACTGGGAAAATGTCTGGTCATTTACTAACTAAAAATTTTGCCTCCTCCACGTTGCTCTCTGTAACATAACAAAAGGAAGCCTTCCTTGAAGTGAGAAATATACACGGTCCTATTTTTCTCTCTACTCCTTATGGAATTAGGGAAACTGCTTCATCCTGTCTCTTCATGTGCATTCTAACAATTAATCTACATTCCTTCAGGGTTGGGATGAGTTTCATTGTTTTTGGTTGTAAAGATCTGCGTCAGAAGCTTCAAAAACAAACAGGCAGGCTGCGATTTAATTAATTTAATTTAATTTAATTAATCCAGTATTCATTGAATTCTGGATTTGGAAATCATATTTTTCATTTCAAGTGCTTTCTGGATCCATAATCATCTGTTCTTTTCCTATTACTCTATTCATTTTTATGGATATTGTTTCTTTTTTTTTCTAGAGATGATAAATAATTTAAATTGTATCTTCTAGTCTTTGCAATATCTGTGTTTTCACCATGTTCTGTACATGTTAATCTTGAAAAAAAAAAAAAAAGTGTGCCTACAATGTTTAATCCTGTGTGGTTGCTATTTAATTTCTTTATGATGAAAAGAAACTGAAACCATTTAGGATCTGTTTCCTGTTTTGAGTTTTTTAGCGAGCACATCTCTAGTTTTATACTTGAGTATAGATATGGCAGGAGCCCTGGAGGAGCAATAGTTAAGAGCTTGGCTGCTAACTAAAAGTTCGGCAGTCTGAATCCACCAGCTTGTCCTTGGAAACTCTATGGGGGCAGTTCTACTCTGTCCTATGAGGTCGCTATGAGTCAGAATCAACTCGACTATAAAGGGTTTGGTTTTTTGGGTTACGGGTACAGGGACACCATGCGGCTGCCAGGATCTCTGAATATGTATGAGGGCGTGAGGGCATATGTCAAGCATATGGCTCTGGACTTCAGGCAAAATGGCATTCTAGGCAGAGGCACCACGCCATCCCTCCACAGCAAAGATCCGAAAACCTAAGCCGAACAGAGAAAACAACAATCCTAAAACCCTAAAACATCAAATGAAGAGATAAAGAACTCAGCCAAGCACAAAATGGAGTGAGAAAACTGACAGAGAATGGAGAGCAAGGAGAGATTCATGCAGAGGTGCCCTATCAGCTAACGCAGCGCGCATCCACCATCTTGGATTCCTATCGGAGACCAGCAAACAAGGGGTATGAGAAAGCAGCTTCACAGAGCTTCCAGTGGGAGACAAAACAACTGGAAATTTGCAATATATGCTTTCCCAAGCCCCACCCTTCTTCACCCCCACCCGGCCTCCTCTGCTTCCCGCGGCCACAATCTCTTGTCCAGGAAGCACTGGCTGCTTGGATTCGACCCACCGAAACAGGCTGGCTCTCTGAGTGCCATTTGTTGGCCACTGGTGTTGCTTTTTTCCACTTCTTTTGATTTCTTCCTTACCTCTCACCATCTCCCCCTCTTTTGTTCAAGTACCTGGCTCCGTACACCAGCTTTGCTTCTTCCTGAGGGGCTGCAGAGCTCCGGTAATTTGTGATATACGCTTTCCCACCCCCTACCCTTCTTCACCCCCACTCGGCCTCCTCTGCTTCCCGCAGCCACAATGTCTTGTAGAGGAAGCACCGGTTGCTAGGATTCCACCTGTCAGCAATAGCTGGCTCTCTGAGTGCCATTTGTTGGCTGCTGATATTGCGTTTTTTCTGCTTCTTTTGATTTCTTCCTTACCTCTCACCACCTCCCCCTCCTTTAGCTCCAGTACCTGGCTCCGTGCGCCAGCTTTGCTTCTTCCTGAGGGGCTACAGAGCTCTGGTAATTTGTGATATACGTTTTGCAACCTCCTACCCTTCTTCACCCCCACTAGGCCTCCTCTTCTTCCCGCAACCACAATCTCTTGTAGGGGAAACACCAGTTGCTAGGATTCCACCAGCCAGCACTAGCTGACTGTCTGCGTGCCATTTGTTGGCTGCTGATGTTGCGTTTTTTTTCTGCTTCTTTTGATTTCTTCCTTACCTCTCACCACCTCCCCCTCCTTTCGCTCAAATACCTGGCTCCGTGGGCCATCTTTTCTTCTTCCTAAGGGGCTGCGGAGCTCACTCGAGTGTGGAGCAGCTTCCTGGTCTGGGCTGCCACGCTGGCGGGATCCCGGGGCTTTTGTTCGTTCATTTGTTTTGAATTGTTTGTTTGTTTTCTTTTCCTTTTCTTTAGTTGGGAGCCCATTCTGGCCAGGCGGTGCTGCGTGGCTTGGAACGTACCCTCTCGGCTTGCACAGACAAGCAGAGGAATCCTGAGGGCATTTCTTTTTCGTTGGTTTTTTTTTCTTTTCTCTCTCTCTTTTTGTGGGACCTTTTCTTGTTCTTTTTTTTTTTTAATTTGTTTTGTTTTCTTTTCCCTTTTTTTCCTTTTTTGTCTTTCTTCATTTCTCAGTTTCTCATCTCTCTATATCTTCCTTCTCTTTCTGTTCCCTGAATACCTGGCGTTGTACACCTCTATGCCTTCTAGTCAGGCTGTACTGCAACATCTGAGAACGACTTCCCCAGGCCTCATAGCTGCACTGGTGGGATCCCTGGGGACTTTGCTGCTATTTTCCCTTTCTGATTTTTATTTATTCATTCTTTTCTTTTCATCCTCTTCCCATTTCTGTTTTTCTCCATTTCATAGTCTCTCATCTCTCCACTCCAATGGCAACCTCCCCTAGCATTCTTTTTTGTTTGTTGTATGTTTTTGGCTCCTATTCCTCTCTCCTCTCTCCCATATCCATCTTAGCTCCACACATAACAATCTCCCCGCTACATCCTGCCTACCTGCACCGTGCACTTA
>NW_004444032.1:5175583-5220180 GCF_000243295.1 Trichechus manatus latirostris | reverse complement strand
ATAGCAGCACAATTGGAAGAGCATAGTCGATGTCACTGAACTGTGCATGTAGAAATTTTTGAAATGGTGTATCTTTGGCTGTGTATATTTTCACCCAAAAAAAAAAAAAGGTCAAGAAGGGAGAAGGTTGACATGTTGTGGGGTTGTTAACCAATGTCATAAAACAATATTTGTTCTACTGTTTCATAAGAAGCTATTTGTTCTGTAAGCCTTCACCTGAAGTACAGTAAAAAATTTAAAAAAAAAAAAAAGGCTCTGCTTTTCTATATAATCTGTTTTGATGAATTATCCTTATTACTGTCCCATAGCCCACTCCTGGCCAGCTCCAAGTTTGGAAATGAATGGGAATAGGTTTCCCAGCTCTGCAGCATCCTTCTTCTGAACTGTTTGGTGTAATTTTGTCTGGGTCTCATCTGCTGACTTCCTTACAGGAATTGGAGAGAGTCCCCAACTCACTCATGCTATCCCCTCATTTCTTGATGTCAGCACTATATTTTATATATTATTACTGACATTTCACTCAGTCTTCCATTTTGAAATTGAACTTTACATTGATATTTCAATGGTGTGGTAAAGGCATCAAGAAGAGAGATTTTAAAAATATGGAAGACTAAAAACAGTTCCAATATTCAATATGCCTAAAACTTGACCATTGATTTAGTACTTCCCTTTTATAAAGTTTAACATTTAATCTATTGTTGACCCTTCATCTTGGTAGAATATATTAATAATTTTATAACTGGCAGCTTAAGTAAAAAGAAGCAAAATTATTTTGTAGCTAACGTTAGTGGAATAAGTGTAGGCTATAAAATATAATACACTTGGACTATGTATCATGTGTTTCATCAGGAAAAAGAAATCCTACTGCTGTGATATTATGTGATCCAAGGGGCTGAGTGGCACAGATGGTTTGTGTGTGGCTGCTAATCAAAAGGTTGACAGTTCGAACCCACCTGACAGCTCCATGAAAGAAAGTCCTGGCAATCTGCTTGCATAAAGATTACAACCAAGAAAACCCTGTGGAGCTCAGTTCTATTCTTTAACAAACACATGGGGTCACCATGAGTCAAAATCAGCTTGATGACAACAAGTTTATGTAAAGCTTGTAGCATCAAGCTTAGTCGACAGCATTATTTAAATGATAACTACTTCTTAACTACATAAAATAATGAATCAGAACCACACACTTTTTAAATTGAAAGAGAATTCAGAGACTATCAACTCTTTACTAACTATGCTGAGTGAGAAGTGAGGTAAACCAAAGTGTTAAATGGCATGTTCTCGAAGTAAATACCATAGATTTAAAGGTAGCAGAATTTGGTTTCAATTCTGCTCCACTACTTATCTGTGTAACACCTGGAAAGTTATTTAACATTTCTAAACTTCAGTTTCTACATTTCTAAATTGGATAATAAGTTACCTACCTTGATACTTGATAAATGCTATATTTTATGGAGATAACTATTTCCTATCTATTTAGTTGTAGAGTGCATGTAGCATTTCTTCATTTTTAAAACATTTATTAATTTGATTTTAAGTTCTATCTAGAATTAAACTACAGAGTAGATTTATTTGTGTCATAGATTTAGTTATGGTCATCAAATAGATTGGTTATGTCACCCACCACCACCATGTTAATATATTGTCATAGCTAACAGAATTGAGAGACAGAAGATAGGAGAACTGATGTATATGAGGAGTATAAAACTTCTCATCGTATATAATAGGGAACCAAGATATATTGTCAAAGTTTAGACTATTAACTTGAGGACTAATAGTTATACTCTGTTTAAAGCTAAAAAAAGATAACATATGAGTTTAAAATAATAATGCAAATGACAAAATTATGAGGAAGGAGGGGAGAGGTAATATGAAAGTAATAAATTCCTCAGCCCTAATTTAGATCAATAAGCAATGTAGGTATAAATGCATTATTTACTGTTAGGAATATAAACATCAAAAATTGAAAAGTGGAATTGGGAACGGGGTTAATGTGAGTGTAGATGAGGATTTTACTCTTCAATTTATATAATTCTATATTTTTTCTACCTTTTTTCCAAGTGAATCTACTACTTTTATAATTTTCAAAAATAAATGTATCTTGCACTCTGGGCTCACAGCCAGTTTGTGGAGACATGGCTAAACTCAGTTAAGAAGGTAGGAATTGTTGTTAAATATGGGACTCAGTATTGCTCTTCCCTCAGGAAAATGGTGAAGAAAATGAAAATCATCCAACACCCAAGTATGCTTCTTCTGTGGCAAAACCAAAATGAAGAGACAAGCTGTGGGGATCTGGCACTGTGGTTCCTGCAAGAAAACAGTAGGCTGGACCTACACTACCACCTCCGCAGGCATAGCGAAGTCCAGAAGACTGAAGAAATTGAAAGACCAGTAGAAGCTCTGCCATTTGAAACATCTCTAGCCTATAATAAATGGGTTAATTTATGTAACAATTAAAAAATAAATTTATCTCATATTTCATAATACCCTAAATTCATACTTGTTACTACAAATATACAGCCTTTGACTTTTTGAATGTGTATTTCCAGAAATGTGCAAGTATCTTCAAATTGTTTCTATCATCATGTTTTCTACAAATACCCTTATACAACAAATTAATCTCCTTTCAACCTTATATAAAATTTTCTCTCTCTTTTATTTGCGTTTAATATATAATGGCTAGAGGGAAGACATTCTTTAATAAAGGAAAGTTGCACAAATCTTTTCTTGTTTCAGATATGGGGTTGATACTGGACTAATTGATATACTAAGTCTAACCTACAGAAAAAATTTGAATTTCACTCTTCAAATTGTCTGAATGTATTTTCTTACTAAGACAACCTCAGTCTTAGAACTTGTCTCTTTCTTTTCATTTCCAGTACTAAATTAGAACGTAAGTTTTATTTATGTGCTTATTTATCCCTTGGAATGGGGAGAAAATGAAGAAAGTTTTTTTTTTTTTTCTGCAAAACCTTTTGAAATATTACTGCCTAGGTGAAGATGACACTGAGTAGAGATAAACAGATGTCTGTGTCTTAGTTATCTAATGTCATTGTAACAGAAATACCACAAATGGATGGCTTTAACAAGTAGAAATCTATTCCTTCACAGTTTAGGAGGCTAGAAGTTCAAATTCAGGGTGCCAGCGCCAGAGGAAAGTTTTCTTTCTATGTTGGCTCTGGGGGAAAGTCTTTGTCATCAATGTTTCCTCAGTCTAGTAGCTTCTCAGCTCAGGGACCCCAGGTCCAAAGGCTGTGCTCCTCTCCCGACTCTTCTTTCTTGGTGGTAATGAGGTCCCTCTCCTCTCTTTGCTTCTCTCTCCTTTTATCTCTTATAATATAACAAGTGAAGCAGGCCACACCCAAGGCAAACTCCCCTTACATCAGATCAGGGTTGTGACATGAGTAGGGTTGTTGAATCCTGCCCTAATCCTCTTTACATAACCTAATTACATCAGATCACAAAATGGAGGACAATCAAACAATACTAAGAATCATGGCCTAGCCAATTTGACACGTTTTTTAGGGACACAATTCAATCTATGACACCCTATAATGTCCAGTCTCTGTGATCAACCAGGCTCTCACCAACTGGCTAAATCATTCATGTACATCAGTGAATCACAGGCTATGTATTAAAATTTATCCCTCAGTAAAATTGTAAATTATTTTATGCCATAAGTTTTCAGTAAGATTGAAGAACAGTTAAAACATCAAAAGCATTTATACAGGTAAAAGTTCTATTAGACCCACAAGCTTAGCTTCTGAGTATAAATTTAATAGTGTTTAAACATACAATATCACTTGGTCACTATGTGGCAGATTTTTAAATATCTAATATCCAAAATACAAAGTATTTAAGTGAGTGCCTTTCACTTATATAAAATAATATGTGCATGCTTATAATATTTTTCAAGATTAAACTATAAAAGGAATTCACTCTTCGTATGCATGTCAATAAGTGGGTAGTATAGTTTACTATTTACTGGGTTTTCACTATCTTTTGTTAGTTTGATATTTATTTATAATTGATACAATTTTAAAAGATGTGCTAATATATCAATTAATTAAAAATTCAGTAAAATGATCCAATTGCTCCAGAGTTTACTTTCCTTTTTAATATGTGACTTTTTTTTTCATTATCTACATACGACTTTTTCCAAAACAAAATTTTCTTGGAGGATAATAGCTATTTATATGCAAACAAGGTAAAAAATGAGAGGCAAGAGTAATAAACAGTATCAACAGGACAAAATGTTAACAAGCAACAAAGATTAGTACTGGGTATAATTAATTGGAAACTAAAATTGTTAAGTAAGAATTATTTCCATGACTGTAACACCTTTGTTGCCCCTCCCCAGGAAACCTCATCCAAAGCATTTCTTTTCAGTTTCTGCTTTGCTTCAGAGTTCATTTTATTAACCCTTAAACTAGCATCATTTGCTTTCTGTTTAGATATCTGAAATTGGCTTTTGTATTACTCACAATAATCTAGGTTATGCTGAAGAAAAAAAATCTACTCCCGATATGTAGTTGCTTCATGCAACATTCATTTCACTCATTCACACTGCATGTCTAGTGTGGGCTCTACTCCACACAGTCATTCAGGGACCCAGCTGAGAAAGGCTCCATTATCAGAATGCTGTTTTATTTAGAGTCTTGCCGTTCAAAATGTGGTCTGCAGATCTGCAACGTTGGCATGCAAAGGACTTCATTAGACATGCAAAGTTTCAGGCCCTGCCTCAGACCAGAGTCAGAATCTGTATTTTAACAAGGTCCCCAGGTGAAATATATGCACATGAAAATTTGAAAAGCATTGAACTAGAAGACATATTCTCTTGGATCCCTGTGCCAGTGGAAAAGAGACTGCAAAGCCTTACATAGACATTTTATTGTCTCAGCCTAGAAGTCACGAAATCACTTCCTGCCCATGCTCATTGACCAGAACAGATCTTTGGCCCTATCTAACTGCAAGGAGGCTGGGCATGTACCAGAACACACGAGCTATTTAATGAGAATCAATGCCTCTGCACAGTTTATCTTATATTGATAATAGACTTTATGTATGAAGGTGGTGAAAATTTCTAGAATATTGAATGGGAAAGCTATTCACTTTTACATATCAATTATAAACTTATCTTTCCCATTTTTGTTAATATGAATAAGTAATGTAACTGCTCCATACCAAATGACGCAGTAAATCTGATTAATCCATGTACTAGATTCAGATGTTCTAGGAAAAATTCCAATTCCACTTAGCTCCTTTTTCAATATAAACACTGATGTTCAGGATCAAAACTGATGTATATGTGACACAATATTTACATACCCAAAGAAGATCCTGGATCTTTTATAAACTTCTCATTCTTTGAACAAACCGTAGTAAATTCAATTATGGTTTTCAGGAAATAAACTCAACATTGATGATTATTTTTATTCAAAGCTAATATAATAGCCCAATATTTTTTTCATGAGACTAACAGAGTCCTTATGTGTCACATTGCCCACAACACAGAACCTGAGATGAGCAGGTAAACTTGAAATAATATACAAGTGCAAGAGCAGAGTCTAAGAATGATGTAAAGGTCAATTACTAGTTATTGGATTATATGATTCTAAGAGCCTTCATAATCTGAGTCATGGTCAGAAACCAAAGTTAAGGACAAGATAATGACCTAACAAGAAATGGGGATTTGACCAAAATTGTAGGTCAGTACCACCTGATTTGGAATATGTAATCTTAAGAATAAATTGGGTATATTTTTAAGGAGCTGGCAAAAAGTATCAAATTCATTCATTTATTCAATATGTATTTTCGTATTTTCTATAAGAAATTTTTAAAATTACTGCCTAGTTTCTCTTGTATCATTACCTGTAGTAATCAGTTTCTCTTATTCTTTACATATTTTGAAATAAAGCAAGTTAATATCAATGATATTAAACATGATAAATATTTAAACTTATAATAATAGTTGAACAAATATTGAACATTCATACTTCACCTCAGAACCAGGAGTGGTTGTTTATCAAGAAACATAGCATTCTAGCAATCAGCATAATTGCACAGGGCACATAGACTCATATATTCTTTAAATTGGGAGGAACCATATCGCGGTCGAAATCCTACTGACCTGAATTCAAATCCTGGCTCTGATACTTATCACCCTAGGCTGGTTGCTTAACCTCTCTGAGCTTCATTCTCCTTATTTATATACTGAGGATAAGAACATCAATCCTTTATGCTTTATGTAGAAAATGAGTATAAAAATTAGTGCAGGACCTGATACCTGATCAATATTCAACAAATGGTAGCTATTATTATTTTGGAAAATAACTTTTTGTTTATCTCATTCAACACACCAAACATCATTGCTGTTATGTTGTTGAGATTTATCCAATTTCCATTTCAACATTTCTATTGACAAGGAGCTTACTAGCTTACAAATTTGGCCAATCTATTAATAGACAATTATAGTATAATTTTTTTTTTCTCTTATAGATCCCATCTTATGTGGATCTACCTTTTTGTTACTTTAATATACTTGATCTTTAATTTGATGTCAAGAGTAAGAGCATCAATAATGCTCTTTGTCTTTACTAAAAAAGTGAAAAGACAAGCTACCAACTGGGAGAATATTTTCGGAAATTATATATCCAACAAGACTCTAAAGCCAAAATATATATAAAACTTTGACAATTTAACAACAAAAAGATAATCCAATCATAAATGGGCAAAGAACTTGCATAGACATTTCATCAAAGAGGACATTCAAATGGTGTCAAAACATGTGAAAAGATGCTTAGTGTCATTAGCCATTAGAGAGATGCAAATAAAAACCACAGTGAGATACCATTTCATTCCTGCTATGATGGCTAAGGTAAAAAAAAAAAAAGAAAGAAAGGAAATAACAAATGTTGGCAAAGATTTGGGGAACTTGGAACTTTTATCCATTGCAGGTGGGAATGAAAAATGGTACAGCCATTGTGGAAAACGGTGTGGCGTTTCCTCAACAGACTAAAAATAGAACTAGCCTTTAAAAAAAGAAAAAAACCCAAACCCGTTGCCATCAAGTCGATTCCCACTCATAGCGACCCTATAGGGTAGAGTAGAACTGCCCCATAGAGTTTCTAGGAGGACCTGATGGATTCGAACTGCCGACCTTTTGGTTTGCAGTCATAGCTCTTAACCACTATGCCACCAGCTTTCCCAGATGACCCAGCATTTCCACTCCTAGCTATATGCCCAAAAGACTTAAAAGCAAAGACCAAAGCAGAGACTTGTACTCCAATGTTCACTGTAGCACTATTCACAATAACCAAAATTGGAAACAACATAAATGCCCATCAACAAATGAAAGGGTATATAAACGTGGTACCTATATACAATAGAATACTACTCAGAAGAAACAAGCTACATGCTACAATATAGATGGAGCTGGAAGACATTATGCTGAGTGAAATAAATCAATCACAAAAGGACAAATATTCTATGACCTCACTCATATAAAAAGACAAGAAAATGTATATGTATAGAGACTAAAGTTGTTTCAGTCTGGAGTTGGAGAGATGGGGAAAGGGGAAGTTAACAGTCATGGAAACATCTCATTGATTAGGGTAGGGTTGCATAGCCAATTATTGTAATTACTGTCAATATGTTGCACGTTGGTAAAAAGTTAATTGGCAAAAGTTGTGCGATAGATATATTTACAACAACAACAAAAAAGAAAAAAAAAAGAGTGAAAGAGAGAGTAGCTGCTGAGGTTGCTTATGTACAACCAAAAACCTCACGGGATTTGATTTCTTGGTTTGTAGGTTTAGGGTCATGGTTTCATGACATATCCCAGTTAACTGACCTAATGACTTGTTCAGTGCTTCTGTTCTACCTCCTAGTTTGTTGTATAGTGCCTGGGGTCTTAAAAGCATGCAAGCAGCCATCCACAGACAACGATTGGTTGCTATTCACCTATAGCAACAGAGGAAGAAGGAGAGTCAAGAATAAACGGAGGATATGGAATGTGTGGCTAATCACCTCCGTGAATAACTGCCTCCTTTGCCATGAGACCAGAAAAACTGGATGGTGGCTGGCTACCATGACTGAACATTCTGATCAAAGTTTCTATAGAAGAATCCTGATCATAAGGGGGGAAATGTAGAACAGAATTCAAATTCTCATGGACTCCAGACTTCCTGGAGCCATGAAGATTAGATGAATCCCTGGAACTATTGCCCTAAGATAATCTTTAAACCTTAAACCAAAAATATCCCCTAAAATATGCTAACGGGGGAGGAACAACTCAGGAAAGGAGGGTGAGAATGGTTGCAGAACTCAAAGAGAATAATCAGTGTCACTAAATGGTACATGAGAAACTGTTGAATTCGTATAGGTTTTGCTGTGTATAGTCTCAACAACAGCAACAAAATAAATAAAATTAATAAGAAAATAATGCTCTTTGTGAAAAGAACAGTACTTCATTAATTCCAAATATCTTACATCACAAAGTCCTCCTTTAAAACATGAGCTGGAACCAACTTAATGGCACCTAACAACAACAACAACAGGCATAGCCCACAAGATATTCAAACAAATGCTTAAGTCATTGCTTGCTACATAAAAAAGTCGCTGTAGATCATGTACACAACAAATTTCAGGTATCTACTAATGGAAGAAAAATGGTGCTCTTCCAAGTTGCTTTTATACAACTGTTCATTCTTTGCTTAAACCTAGTTCAATATAAAACAGGCTTATCTTGACCAATCCCACATTCTGTAAAACTGAGTACTAAAATAACAGGACTCGTAGAAAAATAGAGAAATAGGACAAATAGGGCTGTTTCTTAGTTATCTACTGCTGCTATAACAGAAATACCACATGTGGGAGGCTTTAACAAACAGAAACTTATTTTCTTACAGTTTAGGAAGCTAAACATCCGAATTCAGGGCGCCAGCCCTAGGCGAAGGCTTTCTCTGCTGGTTCTGAGGAAGGTCCTTGCCTTTTTTTCAGCTTGTTTCTTGGTTCCTTGGAGATCTCATGTGGTGTGGCATCTCCCTTCCCCTATCTATGCTTGCTTGCTTGCTCAATCTGCTTTTATATCTCCAAAGAAATGAATTTAAGACAAACCCTATATTAATACTGCTTCATTAACATAACAAAGAACCCCATTCCCAAATGGGATTATAACCACATGTATAATAAGGGTTAGAATTTACAACACATATTTTGGCAGAATACATCTCAATCCATAACAGGCTATGTTGAAACTTCATGACCCAAGCATTAACAAAAACAATAAAAACCTAATAAAGGCTCCTAGTCAAGTCAAATATCTATTAGCATCACCATCAGAAAATCCTTTTTTAGCATTAAACCTGTGCTACCAGCTTCTAGACTTAGGTTCTAGAAAGCATTCACTTTTGATAGAGACTTGTCCATCAGAACTCTTCTTTAACCCATTATTTTAATTCGAGGTGAATTGTCTCCTCATCTGACTTCCCCAGACAGCTGAAAATAGTGGAAAGCATAACCCATTGTCATCGAGTCGATTGCGACTCATAGCAACCCTATAGGACAGAGTAGAACTTCCCATAGGGTTTCCAAGGCTGTAAATCTTTACAGAAGCAGACAGCCACATCTTTCTCCCACAGAGCAGCTGGTGGGTTCAAACTGCCGACCTTTAGGTTAGCAGCTAAGGGCATAACCACTGTGCAACCAGGGCTCCTTAGTGGAAAGCACAGTAGCTCTTAAAGCACATAAAAGGACCACTTCTTGCTCTGAGGGAAAGCACTTCTGAGATTTTCTGCCTTTATTCAGATCTTCATATAACGCAAAGGCCATCTTTTTACTTTTGAGAAGCTTGCCCCTGCTTGCTTCAAAACCTGACATGCTGGGGAAAACTGTGCGTGAACTAACACAACCCCCACATTATACTTGTTGTTAGTGCTATTGAGTTGGTTCCGACACATAGTGACCCTATGTACAATAGAATGAAACACCGCCCGGTCCTGCGCCATCCTCACAGTTGTTGCTATGATTGAGCACATTGTTGCAGCCACTGTGCCAATCCATCTCCTTGAGGGTCTTCCTCTTTTTTGCTGACCCTCAACTTTACCAGGAGCCCTGGTGGTACAGGGGTTAAGAGCTTGGCTGCTAACCAAAAGCTCAGCAGTTTGAATCTACTAGCCACTCCTTGGAAATCCTATGGGGCAGTTCTACTCTGTCCTGTAGGGTGACTATGAGTTGGAATCAACTCGACGGCAACAGGTTTAGTTTTTTGGTTTTTTTTTTCCTACTTTACCAAGCATGAAGTCCTTCTCCAGGGACTGGTCCCTCCTGATAACATGTCCAAAGTACATGAGACGAAGTCTTGCCACACTCACTTCTAAACAGTATTCTGGCTGTACTTCTTCCAAGATAGATTTGTTCCTTCTTCTGGCAGTCCATGGTATACTCAATATTCTTTGCCATCACCATAATTCGAAGGTATCAATTCTTCTTTGTTCTTCCCTATTCATTGTGCAGCTTTCCCATGCATATGATGTGATTGAAAATACCATGGCTTGGGTTAGGTGCACCTTAGTCTTCAAGGTGATAGATATCTTTGCTCTTTAACACTTTAAAGGGGTCTTTTGCAGTAGATTTGCCCAACGCAATGCATCTTTTGATTTCTTGCTGCTGCTTCCACGGGTGTTGATTGCGCATCCAAGTAAAATGAAATCCTTGACAACTTCAATCTTTTCTCCATTTATTATGATGTTGCTAATTGGTCCAGTTGTAAGGATTTTTGTTTTCCTTTTGTTGAAGTGTATTCCGTACTGAAGGCTATGGTCTTTGATCTTCATCAATAAGTGCTTCAAGTTCTCTTCACTTTCAGCAAGTAAGGTTGTGTCATCTGCATATTGCAGGTTGTTAATGAGTCTTCCTGTGATACAATCATACTTATTAAAACCTCCAAACCAGACTTGTTGCTGTCAAGTTGATTCTGACTTATAGCCACCCTACAGGACAGAACTGCCCCAAGGGGTTTCCAAAGAGCAGCAGGTGGATTTGAACTGCGGACCTTTTGGTCAGCAGCCAAATGCTTAACCACTGCTCCACCAGGACTCCATTTATAGTTGTAAATTCCTTAATTTACCAATAGTATATGAGGTGGTTCAAACTGTGAAATACATTGTAGAAGATAGACTACAGAAACCAGGTATGTCCTGAGATACCCTGGGAATATTATTTCTTCAGGTGCTTTTCCATAGCAACAAGAGAGAGACCCTCAAGGACATATAGCACATCGGTCCCTGAGCCTGGGTATCGTAGGATAATGGCAGTCACTCACTCCCTAAAACAACAGAATGTACTTAAAAAGTCTTTGAGGTGAGCAGAGGACATTTTAATCTTTTATTTATTTAAAATTTACACACCACTTACTTCCAAAAATGACTTTAGGTAACTGCCGGAGAGGAACGGCCACATGCCAAAGAGAATTTCATGCTCTTTTTGTTTGTCATAACATATAAATCAATATAATTTCGACCTGAATTTTAGTGGCTCCAAATGGACTGAGAACTTAGTGATTAAGAACATGGATTTTTGACTCAAACAAACGTAGATTTGAATTTTGGCTTGTCACTTCCTAGCTGCGTGACATTGACATAGATCTCTTCCCCGGATGTTGGTAACTTCTTCTATAAAATGAGGCTAATAATAGCTCCCTCCCTAAGTTATCATGAAGGCTGGATAAGATAACGTATATAAAGTAACACAAGAAATGACAACTCTAAACCAAACAAAAAAACCCATTGCTGTCGAGTTGATTCCGACTCATAGTGACCCTATAGGACAGAATAGAACTGCCTCATAGGGTTTCCAAGGAGCACCTGGTGGATTCGAACTGCCAACCTTTTGGTTAGCAGCAGAACTCTTAACCATTATGCCACCAGAGTTTCTATGATAACTCTAAACTTTCAATATATCCTGCCGAACTTCCATGATGTCAAAGGTCATTGAAATCACATCATACTTACTATGGAACTAGATAGGCAAAAGTGAAATGTCAAGAACTAAAAGTAAAGCAGGGAACTCACTTTGTTTAGTCAATAAAAATGACTGGACCTGGTTATCTTTTCTTCCTCTTTCATTAGCCCTGGATACATCTGGAGGTGTAGCTTAAATTGTTTCTCGAAAAAAAAAAAAAAACCCTTGCTACCAAATCGACTCCTACTCATAGCGACCCTATAGAACAGAGTAGAACCACTCCACAGGGTTACCAAGGAGTGCCTGGTGGATTTGAACTGGCGACCTTTTGGATAGCAGCCAAGCTCTTAACTGCTGCACCATCAGGGCTCCAAACTGTTTTTAACACAAAATGAAACAAAGAACCTCTTTCTGACTATTAATATTTTAGTAACCAGTTCATACACCTAGCTTTCTAAGTGCATGTGTGAGAAAAATAACAGGAACATAAACTCTGGCTCAACTTTGCTTTCCTTTCTCTTAATTTCACACTGAAGCTTTTAAAAATAATCTTGGTGGGTTTGTGAGTGAAAAAAATCACATCTCAATCTGAAAACAATACTCCCACCGTGCTCTATACTGGCTCAGTTTTATATGGTGCCTCCTTCAATTGCTACCTGTCCTCTGGGCACTTGCTACTTAAAGTGTGAGCCCTGAACCAGCAGCATCAGCATCACCTGGGAGCTTGTTAGAAAGGCAAAATCTTGGAGCCCACCTAGACCTATGGAATCAGAATTGACATTTTAACAAGATCCCAGGGTAATTCCAAAACACTTAGAGTTTGAGAAGTACAGCTTCATGTGTGTCTCTAACTTCAGCACATCTTTACCTTTCCTTTCCTCTTCTCTAACCAGTGCCTCAGAATTCCACCGCTAACCTCTTGGTGATGTTTAATATAATTTCTACTATAACCCAATATATGTATTCCCCCCAAAATTTATAGTCTTCAAAATCACAGTAAAGTAAAAAGTTTGAGGGGCAAAATAGGGTCGGGAAGACCATTCAAATGCTCTGCTATTTTGTAACAAGAGGCACCAACCAAACCATACATACTTGGTATCTCCATGGGTGGAGGCTACTTCAAGGACACTGAAAACCCACAAAATAATAATAAAATAGAAACCCTTGCTTACATGTGCTGAAACAATGCAGACGGAAGCTGTGTTCTGGACTCAGGAAGACTAACAACTTGCCACAAGTGGAGAGCTCTGTAAAGCATGAATTAAGCTTTCTGGAGAGGAAATTCCAGGTGCAGGAACTCATTTTTAGGAGTCTTAAGACATAGCCAACAGTGAAACTATTCTGCATAACACTAAAGTAGGAGATACATGGCATTATCCCATCCTGTCCCATTGCCATCAAGTCTATTCCAACTCATAGGGACACTGTAGGTCAGAGTAGAACCTCCCCATGGGGTTTCCTAGGCTGTAAATCTTTACAAAAGCAGACTGCCACATCTTTCTCCTTCAGAGTGGCTGGTGGGTTCAAACCACAGACCTTTCAGTTAGAAGTTGAGTGCTTAACAACTGTGCCACCAGGGCTCCCTAGAACTATACAACACAATGAGTGAACCCTAATGTAAACTATGTACTTGAGCTAATAATACTGAATCAGTATTGGTTAATCAATTGTAACAAATGTGTCACAATAATGGAAGATGTTAATAATAGGAGAAACTGTGTACTAGGGGAGAGGAAGTATATGGGAACTCTCTGTTCTTTCTGCACAACATTTCTAGGTCCAATCACTTTTATTGACTATACACCTAAAACTGCACTAAAAAATAAAATGTACTGCTAATAAAAAATACAGAAGGCAGAATAAACTGTGATGTGCACTCAAAAACTAAACAAAGGAAATAATTATATATGTGTGTGTATCCAAAAGGACTTCTACCTGTGGAACAGCCAATCTACTGGATTTTTCTTTTCCTGTAGAAGTTTCTAATTCTGCTGTTGCTACTCTGACTCTCAATGTCTAGGATAAGTCACATACGAAACCATCGTATCTTTGCCCTTATGTTAACATCATTTCTATACTTATAAATGATATTGAGTGAATAGTTGTTACAGAGACAGGTATCCTGACACTATTATAGTTTTTTTTTCTGTAAGGGGGAGGCTTCATGAACTAATCCTTGCTAAGTGTTAAGAACTAATTCTATTTGAAGGGGGCAATGTATAATATTCAGAAATGAGTTTTAATAATGGAATTTCAGATGTCATAGAAGAGACGAATTTTAGCAGAAGTCCTTCCAAAAGCTCTTCAAACCACACAACACAAGCAAACACTTATTATAGCCTGCTGTCAACTTTCTTCCTTCCCTCCTTTATTATTTTCTGCCTACCTTCCTTCAGCTATTATTTATGGAGCATCCACTGTGTGCGTGGTATTGTGCTGGGTGCTATAGATAAAAGGCATCTTACAATGGAAAGACCATTTTAAGAAAACTATTTAGAGATCAAGGGAAGAGCTACCAACATTGATCAAAGTGTGTGTGTGTGTGTGTGTGTGTGTGTGTGTGTATGTGTGTATAATAAAATCTATACAGAAACTTTAGAAGGAAACAAGTTATTTATCCTGAATAGACTGTCAAAGGGTCACTTCATGAGCGACTACAAGTATTGGAAATGCTATTTGATTAAGGATGTTGTCCAGTAGTTCTCAGCTCTGTTCTAGAAAGAATAAAGAAAAGTTACATAAAACTTAGAAAGAGGGTTTTTATTAGGTGTTTTAAAAAATACTATAAAATAAGAGGTATTAAATGTTGTAATGGGGTATAATGCTTGAGATGTGAAAAGGTTAACTTTGGCAAACTTACAGAAAGATTATTACCCAAAAGAAAATCTGAATTCACAACTCATAAATAGATTTTATCTTGCACTTCCAGGGCATCCTCTGATAACTCACTCATATGAAGGTAACCAATAATAACTTAGACTAGACGCACATTACATCAATGGTTTGGTCCACATAGAAATTCTGCCTGGGGCGAAGCAGAAGGGCAGCATTGCAGTTCATCAGTAATTTGGTATCTCATCTGGCAGATCTTCCCCTTGTGTGACACCATCACCATTATCATTATCATCACCAGCCCATAGCAAACATTTATTAAGGTATTTACTATGTACCTGACATTGACGGCACTTAAAAGCTTCAAATGCATTTTCTCATCTAATCTTCACAAATCAGGACTACCTCGTACCAATGCCCATGTGAGTTGGGAGGTTAAACACAGGGAACTGTACAAGTGACAGACTGTTTTACCTCATGTCTCACTAAAATGCATTACCTTAAATCCCATTCCTTTTAGGTATTATAAATTCTGGCCTTTTGTTTTGTTTCTGGTCATTATAGGTATTTTAAATCCAATTCACATTAAGATATGTATGTCTTGATTTTGACTTTATTTGTATATGAAAAATATATACATATACTGTAGTGCCATCGAGTTAGTTCCAACTCATAGCGACCCTACATACAACAGAACAAAACACTGCCGGGTCCTGTGCCATTCTCACAATTATTGTTATGCTTGAGCTCATTGTTGCAGCCACTGCATCAATCCATCTCATTGAGGGTCTTCCTCTTTTTCGCTGATGCTCTACTTTACTAAGCATGATGTCCTTCTCCTGGGACTGATCCCTCCTGATAACATGTCCAAAGTACATGAGATGAAGTCTCACCATCCTTGTTTCTAAGGAGCATTCTGGCTGTACTTCTTCCAAGACAGATTTGTTCCTTCTTTTGGCAGTCCATGGTACATTCAGTACTCTTTGCCAACAACACAATTCAAAGGCGTCACTTCTTCTTCAGTCTTCCTTATTCATTGTCCAGCTTTTGCATGTATATGAGGGGATTGAAAACACCATGGCTTGGGTCAGGTGCAACTTAATCTTCAAGGTGACATCTTTGCTTTTAAACACTTTATAGAGGTCTTTTGCAGCAGATTTGTGCAATGCAATGTATCCTTTGATTTTTTTGACAGCTGCTTCCATGGGCGTTGATTGTGGATCCAAGTAAAATGAAATCCTTGACAACTTCAATCTTTTCTCTGTTCATCATGATGTTGCATACATAAATATATGTATATGTATTTATATAATATTATATAAAATTTATATAATGTTTATTTGTGTTATATATATATTTATAGATAAATAAATGTATATTTATATATACATTTTATATATATGGAGCCCTGGTGGCACAATGGTTAATCGTTTGGCTGCTAACCAAAAGGTCAGCAGTTTGAGTCCACCAGTTGCTCCTTGGAAACCATATGGGGCTGGTGTACTCTGTCCTATAAAGTCTCTCTGAGTTGGAATCAACTCAACGGCAATGGGTTTATATATATATATATTTCATTATTCGATGCCGTTGAGTTGATTCCAACTCATAGTGACCTTATGTGACAGAATAGAACTGCCCAATAGGGTTTTCTAGGCTGAAATCTTTATGGAGCAGATTGCCAGGTCTTTTCTTCCATAGAGCAGCTGGGTGGGTTTGAACCACTAACCTTTCAGTTTGCAACCAAGCACTTAACCATTGCATCATCAGATCTGTCTTTGTCTGTCTGTCTCTCTCTCTATATGTATGTATGTCTATATATATAATTTATTGCATTTTATCGCCGATAGGATAGTTTTACATCCCTATGGGTGGATAGGAAACCGTGGTGGCATAGTGGTTAAGAGCAATGGCTGCTAACCAAAAGGTCAGCAGTTTAAGTCCACCAGGCATTTCTTGGAAACCCTATGGGGCAGTTCTACTCTGCCCTATAGGGTCACTACAAGTCAGAATCGACTCAGCAAGAGCAGGGTTGGTTTTTGATTTTTATGGGTGGATAGGAGGCTCTCTTCCAAGGCAGGAAACTTAATTACCATGCTGAAATAACAGATAAGGCGTTATTTTAGTTGTTCTAAAGTGACTGGTCTCAGGATGGGCATGTACCTGCCAAATTCAGCACGCTGCTCATCTTCCATGTATCTTGTCTATTTCACATTTGGCAACAGTTTTCTCTTCTTTGACAATGAGTTCACATATCTTCCCTTAGGCAATTTAGCATTCTATTACCTGGGCTACTAATGTCCCTACATACTTTCTATTGGTCATAAGTTTTCTAGAATGCCAATCCAGTTTCTTCTACGAAAGTTGGGGGAGTATAAGGAGAGAATAGCTGTCTAACCATCACACACACATTTGTGTTCCTCATTTGTGTGTGTGTGCAAAGTATGTGTATTTGTATATGTGGGTTTGCTTTGTGTATTTTATATGTGTGTATATAATATAATGAGAGAGAATGAGACTAAGAGAAAGCAATTTCTAAGATCAGTATCAAATATACTACTTAGCTCTAATCCATATAGTGAACAATAGCTTTGCATTATAGTTGTATATAGTTTTAATAACTTCATTATCAAGATGAATACCTCTCTAGTTTTACTATCAATCTTGTTCTTAACCCTGTGAAACAAAAACTGCTACCTCTTAAAGTTACTCAGAAATGCACTAATAATTTTTATTCAGTGGAATTTCTAAAATATCAATGTGCTATTAGTCTTGGTACTTTTATATGTCATCATCAAGTATTTTTAGTTTTAATTTATTTTCTAATGTATGCTGTTTGAAAATTTTAAGTATTTTCAGTGATTATTTTTTCACTTACAAAAATGAAGAGATAATACAAATTATATAGATAGATGCATAGACTTTCTAAAATTAGGATTTATTTATAGTGTAAGTACCATATTTTCTTCTAGGAAAACATGTAAATATTCTGTGCAAAGGTTTCTACAAATTAAACATAAAAAAATGAGATTTCCAAATTAAAAATTTTATTTTTATAACACATTTAATCTAGAAAATAATACTTAAATCACATTTGGCATCCAAAAGACAAAGGTTTTTCAGTAAACCTCTATTTGAGAACAAATTTATTTACATTGGGTTTTTCTGAATGAGTAAAATTCACTGCTTGTGACGAGTAAACTAGAAAAAAAAGTTAAATTTGCTTAGTTATATTTTCTATAATCATTATAAGTAAAGTATCAGGATCAGACTAGTCTTAATCTACCCATTAGTAATATGCAAGAGTTTTAATGTACAATAAAGAATAAAATATTTTACTTCCTTTTCTATTTTTATTTCATTTATTTCATAGAAACATAGACCCAGAGAGTTGAAAGAATGAATTCCCAACCTCTGGTGGTGTCTAAAGTTAAAATGAGGGCATTGACTGGGAAGAAATGGGATCCTGAAACTTGAAATCGGGACATATGGGCAGACAAGCAGGAAGGTGGGGACATTAGCCCCTAAATTTTGTTGCATCACTCCTGCCAATAGCACCACCCCTCCCATCTGAAGAAATTACTCCATCTTTTTCTGCTAAATCACCCTCTCAAGGAACACCATGATCCCTTCCATCACTATTTAATGAGATTAACCACATGTGCCTGAAGAATCTGTCAAAGATGGCACCTGGGGCATTGCATGGGGCATCACTTGAGGCAGATGCCTTACAAGACATTGCTGAATGTTCCCAGAACACACATCCAACACCCATTTTTGCTTCTAGACCTGTAATTGAAGTCCCAGTGAGCCCCAAAATGTGAAGTCCAAAGCACGACCCAGTAAGAGGTACATAAACACTTCAAAAGAACTGCTTGATTTTTCTAATACATACAGACAGAAACCTGGGGTGTATGTGTGCAGATGGCTATTAAGGGTGGGATAATGGTACAAGGGACATAAAGTTGGATCAGTTTGAGTTTATTGCTATGGGCCCACTAAGCACAGTTTCTTCATTCACTGTTTCAGCTCAAGAGGTTAGAAAAGGATCTAATAGTTTATTTGGTTGGTTCGCTGAAGCAGGGATTAATGTTGGTCTACACTAAACCAAATTGAAATGCCAGACCTGCCTTGGTATACCGTAGAAGAAGGTATCCAAAGACTTAGGGAAACTGGCATGTTAGAGTGGATTTATCAGCTTGAACCACAGACCCAACCATGGAGTACCCACAGGACACACCTTTTACCACAACTATGAGGGATAAATTTGTGAAGGGAGCTGCAGCATCCTTGAAGACTGCTGTGATTGCTATTTTATACAAGTCAGGTTTGACAGTGGAAACTTCCCTAACTGAATTAAGACACCTAACTATGTGAGTATGACTGGATCCCATGGCACTTAATCGACAAATAAAAGATGGCCATGGTTACTGTAACAGACAGCAGAGTCAAAGCAGTAATCAGAATAGAATGACTCATAGGGACTTATGGCATTGGTTACTTAGTCATGGTGTCTCTAGGAGTGAAATAGATGGGAAATCTACTAAATATTTACTTGATCTGTACAAGCAGAAGAACTCTGAGTCAAGTGAATGGCAGTCGAACTTAAATTGCCATAAAAGACAGTGACAGCCCCTAAATCAATTCCCAGACTTGAGCCAGTTTACAGACTCACAATCATTTGAATGAAGAGGAGGCTGGGTCCCCTTGAGAAAATGCCCCACTGCACTGCCTAAAATTTATACCAGTAGTCTTTCTCTCAGTCTTCCCCAAACAGATCTACTGCCTTTTGCGAGAATGACTGCTCATTGGGGAAAAGAAAATAATACTTTTCAAGGATTACTAGACACAGGCTCTGAACTGGCACTAATTCCAGGAGACCCAAAACATCACTGTGGCCCACAAATCAGAGTGGAGAGTATGAAGGTCAGGTTATTAATAAAGTCTTACCTCAGATCCCTCTCACAGTGGGTTCAGTGAGTTCCTGAACCCATCCTGTGGTGATCTCCCAGCTCCAGAATGAATAATTGGAATAGACATACTCAGCAACTGGCAGAGCCCCCACATTGGACCTATGACATGTGGAAGAAGGGCTATTATGGTAGGAAAGAACAAGGAGAACCCATTAGAACTGCCCCTACCTAGGAAAATAGTAAATCAAGAGCAATATTGCATTCCTGGAGGGATGCAGAAATTACAACCACCATCAAGGACTTGAAGGATACAGCTGTTGTGATTCCCACCATACCGTCATTCAACTTGCCTATTTGGCCTGTGCAAGAAAAACAGATGGATCTTGGAGAACGACAGTGGATTATCACAAACTTAACCAGGTGGTGACTCCAATTTCAGCTGCTTTTCCAGATGTGGTTTCATTGCTTGAGCAAATTAATACATCTCCTGGTACCTGGTATGCAGCTATTGATGTAGCCAATACCTTTTTCTTGATTTTGGTTTCAAAGGATCACCAGAAGAAGTATGCCTTCAGCTGGCAAGGTCAGCAATACACCTTCACTGTCCTACCTCAAAGCTATATCAACTGTCCAACACTGTGTCATAATTTAGTCTGCAGGAATCTTGGTTGCCTTTCCCTTCCACAAGATGTCACATTAGATTGATGACATCATGCTGATTGGACTTAGTAAGGAAAAAGTGTCAATGACTCTAGACTTACTGGTGAAACATTTACATGGTAGAGGGTAGGAAATTAACCTGATAAAAATTCAGGTTCCTTCCACCTCAGTAAAATTTCTAAGGATCCAGTGGGGTGGAGCATTTCAAGACATTCCTTCTAAAGTAAAGGATAATTTGCTGCACCTGGCCCTTCCTATAACTAAAGAGGAGGCACAATGCCTGATGGGCCTCTTTGGATTTTGGAGGCAATATTTTCCTCATTTGAGTGTGCTACTCTAGCCCACTTATCAAGTGACTCAAAAAGCTGCTAGTTTTGAGTGAGGCACAGAACAAGAGAAGGCTCTGCAACAGGTTCAGGCTGCCATGAAAGCCACTGTGCCACTTGGGCCCTATGATTTGGCTGATACAATGGTGCTTGAAGTGGCAGTGGCAGTTAGATATGCTGTTTGGAATCTTGGCAGGCCTGTATTGTTGAAGCACAGTGCAGACCCTTAGAATTTTGGAGCAAAGCCCTGCCATCCTCTGCAGATAACTACTCTCCTTTTGAGAAACAGCTTTTGGCTTGATACTGGGCCTACTAGGGACTGAATGCTTAACCATGGGCACTAAGTGACCTTTTGGCCTGAGCAGCCCATCATGAACTGAGAGTTATCCTACCCACAGAGTCATAAAGTTGGACATGCATAGCGGCACTCCATTATTAAATGGAAGTGGTATATAAAAGATTGGGCTTGAGCAGGACCTGAAGGCACAAGTAAGTTGCATGAGTCATTGACTCCAAATGTCCAGGGTCTCTACTCCTGTCACATTACCTCCTCTATTCCAGTCTGCACCTATCACTTCATGGGGAGTTCCTTATGATCAGTTGACTGAGGAAAAGAAAACTCATGCCTGGTTTACAGATGATTCTGGCTATATGCAAGCACCACTGGAAAGTGGACAGTGGCAGCAAGGCCACCCCTTTCTGGGACCTCCCTGAAGGACAATGGTGAAGGGAAATCCTCCCAGTGGTGGAAGTTCAAGCAGTGCACGTAGTTTTTTACTTTTCTTGGAAGGACAAATGGCCAGATATACAATTGTATACTGATTCATGCACTGTGGCCAATGGTTTGGCTGGATGGTCAGAGCATGATTGGAAAATTAGTGGCAAGGAGGTATGGGGAAGAGGTATATGGGTAGATCTTTCTGAATGGGCCAATGAAGTGAAGACATGTGTGTCTGACATGAGTGCTCACCAAAGGATGACCTCAGCAGAAGATAACTTTAACAATCAAGTAAATAGGATGACATGTTCTGTGGAAACCAGCCATCTTCTTTCCCCAGCCACTCCTGTTGTTGCTCAATGGGCTTATGAACAAAGTGGCCATGGAGGCAGGAATAGAGGTTATTCATGGGCTTGGCAACATGGACTTCCACTCACCAAGGCTGACTTAGCTACAGCCACTGCTGAGTGCCTAATCTGCCGGCAGCAGAGATCAACACTGTGTCACCGATATGACACCATTCCTCTAGGTGATGAGCCAGCAACCTGGCAGCAGATTGAATACATTGGACTGCTTCCATCAAGGAAAAGGCAGCATTTCATTCTTACTGGGATAGGCACTTACTCTGGATATGGATTTGCCTTCCCTGCACACATGCTTTTGCCAAAACTACCATCCATGGACTCACAGAATGCCTTATCCACTGTCATGGTATACCACACAGCATTGCCTCGGATCAAGGGACTCACTTCACAGCAAATTAAGTGCTACAATGGGCCCATGTTCATGGAATTCATTGGTCTCACCATGTTCCCCATCATCCTGAAGCAGCAGGCTTGATAGTATGATGGAATGGCCTTCTAAAGACACAATTATGGTGCCAGCTAGGTGGCAATACTGTACAGGGTTGGGGCAGTGTTCTTCAGGAGGCTGTATGTGCTCTAAACTAGCATCTCATATATGGTGCTCTTTCTCCCATAGGCAGGAATCACAGGTTCAGGAATCAAAGGGTGGAAATAGGAGTGGCACTATTTATTCACTATTACACTGAATGAGTCACTCACAAAATTTTTGCTTTCTGTCCCAGCGACCCTATGCTCTGCGGGCCTAGAGGTCTTCGTTCCAAAGGGAGGAATACTCCCACCTAGAGATACAACACTGATTCCATTGAACTGGAAGCTAAGAATGCCACCTGGCCACTTTGGGTTCCTCATGCCTCTGGATCAATAGACAAAGAAGGGAGTTACTATATTGGTTGCTGTGATTGATTCTGATGACTACGGGAAAATCAGATTGATATTACAGAATGGAGGTAAAGAAGAGTTTGTCTGGAATACTGGCGATCCCTTAGGGTGTCTCTTAGTACTACCATGCCCTGTGATAAAAGTCAATTGAAAACTATAGTAACCCCATTCCAACATGACTACTAATGGCCCAGACCCTTCAGGAATGAAGGTTTGGGTCACCCCACCAGCCAAAGAACCATGACCAGCTGGGGTGCTTGCTGAGGGTAAAGGGAATACGGAATGGGTGGTAGAAGAAGGTAGTTTTAAATACTATTTATGACTATGTGACCAGTTGCAGAAAAGAGGACTGTAACTGTTATGAGTATTACTTCCTTGTTTTATTATACTTGTGTGTGTGCATATATACATACCATACATGTGTATGTATATATATATATGTAGCAAATATTTTTATTTTCTTCCTTATTCCATCACTTATAAAACATAAGATGCAAACAGTGCTAGTGTGTTTTTGGTTGTATGCATGCTAGTTGAATCAGTTAGGTGCAAGTATGACTTTATCGTTGTCTTTATTTAGAGATTATGTGTGGCTTAAGGAGATGTGTACAGATGCCAAGTTGACAAGGTGTGGACTGTGGTGGTTAACGTTATGTGTCAACTTGGCTAGGCCATGATTCTCGGTATTATGTAATTATCCTCCATTTTTGTGATCTGATGTAATTAACCTCCATTTTGTATTCTGATGTAATTATCCTCCATTTTGTGATCTGATATAAGGGAGTTTCTTTGGGAGTTTGGCCTGCATCCAATATATACGGATGCTCTGGCAAAGCTCTTTCTTTCTCTGGATGCTACGTCTGCCTTGTCATCATCTGAACTCTGAGTCTTGGGACTTGAGCTAGCAGCCTGTTGTCTGACCTACCTGTTCTGGGATTTGCCAGCTTCTGCAGCTCTGTGAGCCAGTAACCTGCCATCTGACCTGCTGAATCTTGGATTCGTCAGCTTTTGCGTCCCCGTGAGCCAACAGCCTGTCGTCTGACCTGCTGATTGTGGGCTTATCAGCCCCTGCAACCACGTGAGTTGGGAGACACCTCCATCTTGACTCATGACCCATAGATTTGGGATTTACCAGCCTCCACAACTGTATGAGCCATTTCCTTGAGATAAATCTCTCTCTATATATGTGTGTGTGTGTGTGTGTGTGTGTGTGTGTGTGTGTATACACACACATACATATGTCTTGAAAGAAATACAACCAGAGTGCTCCTTGGAAGGTGAGGATGGTGAGAATTTGTCTCACATACTGGACATGTTATCAGGAGGAACAGGTACTGGAGAAGGACGTCATGCTTGATAAAGTAGAGGGTCAGCCAAAATGAGGAAGACCCTCGACGAGATGGATTGACACAGTGGCTTCAACAATGGGCTCAGACATAACTATGATCATGAGGATGGCACAGGAGTGGGCAGTGTTTTGTTCTGTTGTACATAGGGTCACTATGAGTTGGAACTGACTCGACAGCACCTAACACCAACTATATGTATATACACATCACTTGTTTCTTCTCTAGAGAGGCCAGCCTAAGACAGTTAATATTAGTATAATTTCATTTTGGCCTTCACCCACCAATAAAATTACATTTTTTGATAGATTCACTTATTCTCTCCTTTAAAAGTAAATGCTTAATATTTCAAGTTTAAAGTACATGAGCTGAACTGGTAGTTATGATCTCAAATCACAAATATATAGGCAATATAATGTTTCTAATTTAGACGCACAGGGGTTAGTTAAAAATTAGAGATTATAGGATGCCTTTTTTAAAGCATCATTTCTTTGAGGAAAGAAGTTAGTGAACATGAATCTAATAGAGGTATTAGGGAAGTTGTTTTAACGGGTAGGAAAGATTTGTAATTTCTAAACCAATTGGTGATGTGAAATTAGACACTTTAAAAAGTTTTTCTTTTCAAGAAATTTTAAAATGTCCTCAAAAATTTAGCTTCAACTATTCATTTGTTTAGAATATTTTATGTACAAGCCGTAGAAATGCACTCTTAGTCCAAAATAACACAGATTTTCTAATGGGCTGTTTGTGGATCAGTGAGACTTCATGGCTGATTTAGTGTGAACAGAAACTATGTTTACCTATGAAAGATACGGTCCCAAACAGACAAAGAGTCATTATCTCAACTGTTGTTACTATTGTTTACTGTGATCAGCTATAGTCTGCTAGCGCTAACCACTTAACATTCTACCAGTAGGAAAAAAGAAAAAAAAGCCTTGTCCTTCGGTCGATTCCAACTCATGGTGACCACGTGCATGTCAGAGTAGAATTGTGCTCCATAGGATTTTCAGTGGCTGATTTTTCAGAAGCAGATCACCAGGACTTTCTTCTGAGGCATTCCTGGCTAGACTCCAACCTCCAACTTTATGTTAGGAGCCAAGCCCGTTAACCATTTGCATCACCCAGGAACTCCTCTATCAGTGAAAGCTTATTTAAATAGACCAACCTCATATTGCTACCTGAATGGAGGAAGGCTAGCAAAGTGGAATCTCATTTCATAAGGATTCTACCCAGGAGGCAGGGAAGTAGCTCTACTCCTGAGTGGAGAGCCCAGAAAAGACAGGAAGTCAGTGGATCACAGATCATAATTTTACACTTCAAAATTATTAGGGGAAAAAGAATCCATGGAGTAATGACCTCAAACCATTTCCTGCAGCAAAACAAAAATTAATTAATTAATTAATTAGCCAAGAAATAAATAATCCTCATACAAGACCTGAGTCTTAAAGGAAACCATTATTATATAGAACTATATTTCTAAGCAAAAACCTTTTTGTAGTTACTCATCCCTTTTTATGTGGATGGTAATTTACTGACATTTAATGAATAAAACCTGGTGGCACAGTTTTTAAAAGTTTGGCTGCTAACCAAAAGGTCAGTAGTTCAAATCCCCCAGCCACTCCTTGGAAACCCTATAGGGCAGTTCTACTCTGTCCTATAGGGTCACTGTAAGTAGGAATTGACTAAACGGCAACAGGTTTGGTTTCTGGGTTTTGGGTTTTTTTTTTAATATTTCTAAGCAAAAACCTTTTTGTAGTTACTCATCCCTTTTTATGTGGGTGGTAATTTACTGACATTTAATGAATAAAATGGATAAAAGAATATTGAGAACAAATTGGACTATGTGTGCCAGATAACAAAAGACTATTCTACGTTTCAGATTTTCTTATTCCTCAGGAGGCTATTCATTTACTGAAGCTACAGAATAGCCCTTGTTCTAGGAACTCCCTTTTCAGATGGAAGGAACTTGCGAATTTATCTGAATATAAAGGCATTGGTAAGACAAACAAGGACAGAAAGTTATAAACTTTTCCAAGGTTCATGCAATTCTTGTTTAAAAGTTAACCATTTTTGTTCAAAGCTACATGACACACACACACAAAATCTTCTGAAAAGCGTAATTATTACTGTTCTGTTATTAACTCAAGACAGAAATCACCTCAATGTGAATAATGGAAGACAAGCAGGATTCTGAAACCTTAAGTTTAAACACACTGATGTGATGAGAGGATGATATGATTCAGCATAGAGCATGGACATATGGTTACAATGTTCAGTTTAGCTTCTACCTTACCTTCCTCCCTTTCTACCAATTCTCTCCTCTCCTTCTGAGGCATCTGCCAAGGCACATACCCTGGCTCCCCTGACTGGGATCTCTATGTTTCAGTTGGGGCTTTTTATTGACTGAAAAACTGTCAAAGCCAAAAACTAAAATACCTTTACCTTTCAAGTCTGTAAGGGAGACTCTTACTTGGAGGGTGCTCTTCCTGTGCATCTTAAAGTTCAATAACTAAACCACCGCTGATTTTACCTATTTGTCAATAGACGTTTTATACAAAAATAAACAGTTTGAGAGACTAAAACATTTAATCAATCAGAAAACAATAATGATTATTGATAACATACTGCAGACCTCTGAGACTCTGAAATGGTTGTAGCAATTAAAATAAGAGTAAAAAAATTTAAAACATAAAATGTCCATAGTGCATATACACTTTAATTTGAAAAAAAAAGAGCAAGTTTTCTCTTATGCTTACTCTACCTCGGTGTCTAAATATGTGTAAGGACAGAGGAATCTTCCTTGAATTTTAAAGACCTCAAAAGGATCTAAAGATTGAGAGAAGTCTAAAATAAGGTAGAAATTTGGCCTTGGGTTAATCCCAGTTTGAGAAACCATGTCAAATGTTACACTGTTTGAGGGCAAGGTAAAAATGGAATTCTAGGTGGTGATGTTTAAGGTTTCTTGTTAAAAAGGTAATGAGTAGAAAACCCAAGCTTATGCTCAACCTTGATACTCCATTTTCATGACTGGAGAAACAATGCTGTTGTGGCAAACTTATATGAAAGAAAAATTAGAGAAGGTACATTTATTATCAAAAGCATTTATCAGTTAACCTGGTGTGAAATGAAATTAAACAAAGATTTATAAATTTATACATAAAAATTAGCTTAGCCCTTATTTGTTAACTGCTTACCAAAAATATCATAGAGAAAGGCTTTTAAACAATAATTCATCACTACAGAATTTGCTCTCAGTGAACATAATGATCTCCTGCAGCAGAACAATACGTTTATTAAAAAGTGTAATTTGCTGTTTCATCATTCCTTCTATCCACTTTGGATTTGAAATGCTAATCATTCATGGGTTGCTGCTATTGTTTGTAACACTTTGAAAATTCATTATAAATTATATCAAGATTGTAAACACCTGTATATTCCTGCATACATATACATAGAAAATCAATATTGCTATGCTAAAGTGTTTGAAAAAGTATTACAACTATCTCAGCAGTTCTTTCCATCCATTACTGCTCTGATTTCCCTTTATAGTCCTTCTCATGTTTTTGTAGTATGAGAAAATACATGTCCCAGTTTATTTATCTTTCTTTTGCAGAGAAAAGATAGTTCACCAAGTCAATTAAAGTTTTCTTTTGGATATATATCATCCAAAGTGTAAAAAAGTCTTTATCCAGATGCTAAAATGAGCAAATGAATATTTAACATAATTTAACATGTCCTTTTACAGGATTCCTCCTACACAGTAATTCTCAGGCTGAAGAAAAAAAAGAGAAAAGAGAGAGTTTCCTTGGAGACAATACTGAGTAAACCAATATTCTTAAGCCTTTGTTTGGTATTATTCAAATATTTCAGAAAATTGTCATAGGAGTCTATGCAGCCTTCCTGATGAGAGCAAAACATTGGCCAGCTCTCAAACAATTTTGCCAACTTACAAGAGCCTAAGTGAGAAGCTTTCATTCATTCAGTCAGTCATTTGTGTTAATCTAAGAACCCTTGATTCAAAAGAAGTTTTAAGAGGAAACTATGTAAAGCCAGTGAAAATATGCCCATTTGTGTAAATTGAGTCGTTGTTATTGTTAGCTGCCATCATGTGGGTCCCTGACTCATGACGACCCCGTATGTCACATAGTAGAACTGCTCCATAGCGTTTTCTTAGCTGTAATTTTTACAGAAGCGGTTCGCCAACCTATCTTCCACAGAGCCGTTGGGTAGATAAGAGGAGGAACCAAACCATTCTGAAGGTTTCCTCCACTTCTTCTATCTCCTTAAAGGACTCTTACTATACATATTTGAAAACCACTTATCTAAAGAAATGGTTTAACAATTCACATAGCATATTTTTCTACTTGGTTTAAGAGAAGAGAACAGGACCTGGTATCAAATGACTTCATTTCTTACCTACTACCAATGTGACTTTGGGTGAATCCCTGACCCTCTTTCTCCCTCTTAGTTGCCTCATCTTTAATAATAAAGACAACGTTTCCTACACTGAATAATTCCTGGTACATAGTTGGCCCTCGTAAGTATTATTTCACTCTAAATCTAGGGAAAATTACGTCAATTTACGATTTTTTGGCACAATTCCTTTTAAACCTCACAGCATCTTGGGAAGGAGCAGGGCAGTTGTTCCTATCTTGGGTTTCTCAGGGATGAATCCAGGTGTCAGAAACATAATTTGCTGCTGTCATGCAGGAGGTATGGGGGACAGCAGAGCCTGGACTGGAACTCATGTTTCCTGAGAGAAACCCAGAACCTGCTCTGCTGCTGTGTGTCCTACTTAAATGGCTATACAGTGCTGCTAATAAAGGTTTTTAAAGCAACCCAAATCTAATTATATGCCTAAAACTTTATTTTTGTTCCCATAAAATAGGTGGCATATCTACTGGTTAGGAGCAGAGCTACTTTCTCTGCCTAAGTGACACTCCCCTAGTAGCTCTTTTAGTCTCATCATTGTTGGGTAAATATTCACATGTGCTCTGAGTGAAGTCCAGGCAATTAATGTCACCCAAATGCAAATACTTCCAACTAGGATGTTTGTTGTTGTGTACTGTTGAGTTGATTTTGACTCATAGCGACCGTATAGGACAGAGTAGAACTGCCCCATAGGGTTTACTAGGCTGTCGTCTTTACAGGAGCAGATCACCAGGTCTTTTCTCTCATGGAGCTGCTGGTGAATTCAAACCACCTACCTTTTGGTTCGCAGCAGAGTGCTTTAACCATTGTGCTACCAGGGCTCCTTACTAGGGTGTTTAGTAGACTTCAAATAATGTGAAGTCCTCAAAGAAGGAAGGGAATTTAGAGGACACTGAGGTGTTGGGAAACAATGTTCATGGTGGCCAGGCAATCACTTTTTCAGGAAAGCCTGAAAATGCATGAAGCAAGGGACCATGGCTCTGCAGCACTGCTGGTATCTCTGAAGGGGACAATGACCACATGATAGGGAACATGCAGAAGAGCCTGAAGAGAGACACGCAGAGCAGTGTGCAGGGACGTGGTAGCCGAAGAGCTCCTGAGGAGCCAGGTCTACTGTTAGTCTCCCTCACAGCATCCTGTTCATTTCCTTCACAGCACTTACTACTATCTCTTCTTTAACATTACTCATACATCTCCCTTTGTCAGCCTCCAACTATAAACTCCAGGAAGTCCACTACCATGTCTGAGTTTTTCACCACTGGTTCCTCAGGGCCTGCAGTAGTGCTGGGTACAGAATAGGCACAAAATATGTATTTATTGAATAAATAAATGGTGCTCAGAGCACTCTTGAGAGCAATGTGGATTTGTGGCACGTGAAACACTGAGAGAGGATTCCCAGCAATAACTAGAGGATGCTGAAGGGAAGCTGTGGTTCTTGTCATTTTGTTTGTGAGGAGCATATCTTCAGTAATATCCTGCAGAGAAACATGTCGTTGTTGTTAGGTGCTGTCAAATCGGTTCCGACTCATAGCGACCTTATATACAACAGAATGAAACACTGCCCAGTCCTGCACCATCCTCATAATTATTGTTCTGCTTCAGCCCATTGTTGCAACCACTGTGTCAGTCCTTCTCCTTGAGGGTTTTCCTCTTTTTCACTGACCCTCTCCTCTACCAAGCATGATGTCCTTCTCCAAGGACTGGTCCCTCCTGATAACATGTCCCAAGTATGTGAGACAAAGTCTCGCAGTCCTTGCTTCTAAGGAGCATTCTGGCTGCACTTCTTCCAAGATAGATTTGTTCATTTTTCTGGCAGTCCATGGTATATTCAATACTCTTTGCCAACACCATAATTCAAAGGCATGTATTCTTCTTCTTCCTTATGCGTCGTCCAGCTTTCACATGCGTAAGAGGTGATTGAAAACACCATGGCTTGGGGTCAGCACACCTTAGTCCTCAAAGTGACATCTTTACATTTTAATACTTTAAAGAAGTCTTTTGCAGCAGATTTGCCTAATGTAATGCGTCCCTTAATTTCTTGACTGCTGCCTCCAAGGGCATTGAGTATGGATGCAAGTAAAATGAAATCCTTGACAACTTCAATCTTTTCTCTTTTTATCATGATATTGCTTATTGGTCCAGTTGTGAGGATTTTTGTTTTCTTTATGTTGAGGTGTAATCCATACTGAAGGCTGTGGTCTTTGATCTTCGTCAGTAAGTGCTTCAAGTCCTTTTCACTTCCAGCAAGCAAGGTTGTCTCATCTGCAATTTGCAGGTTGTTAATGAGTCGTCCGCCAATCCTGATGCCGCATTCTTCCTCATATAGTCCAGCTTCTCGGATTATTTGCTCAGCATAGAAACATAGAACACACAATATTTTGTTTTTGAAAACAAGGTTTTCATTGTATCATAGCAACTATATTTGGTTAAAATCTTCCCCAACCTGACTATACAGAAAGTATATAGCAATATATAACTGGTTTATGTCTTTTCATTTATTATCTATAATTTGGTACATACAAAATATTCTTCCTCTCTCATCAGAAAGAGAAAAATTACCAGCTATCTTTACTTGTGCAGTTAGAATTTAGAAGACTTAAAAAAGTATAATTAATTCAGATTAAAACAGCTACTGATACTCAATTTATTAGGCGTTTGCATTAGCAGACGCAACTATGAAATTTTCCTTCGTATTACAACTTTCTGCCTCCCATGTGTCAATACTGTTGATGTAAAAAACCTATAACTATTGCCAAAATCACAAGTAGAAGAACAATTAAAGATAAATTCTTTCATCTCTGGGCTGTAAATCTAAAGTGCCTACATCAAGAATCTAACATTTTACAAAATTCTTCCAACCACCTGAGTCCATATTCTGTCTTGTCTTTGTCATAATTAAACAAGCAACACAGGACAATGTGGTAAAAGCTGCTAAAGAATCCAATCTGCCTCACCATTTTAATTTAGCTATGCCTTTTAAAACACTTGGCATGAACGTGTTTGTCTCACCCCAAAACAGAGTTTGGCAGAAAGTCTTCTTTTTAGTTAAGTTAATGGGCCCTTATCAGAAAGGAAATAATTAGGGAATCTGATAGTGCCTCGTGGGCCTGATATTTATGAAAGCTACATACAAGAGTGGATTAGATTGCTACTTCATTTGAATTACAGAGTAATTAGGTTTCTCCTTTGGAGAATATTTTTACATGTTTCATATGTGCTTAGAAATAGCCATTTGAATGGAAAGGTCAAACTACCATTTGCAGCCCCTCGCTGGCACTCAGGCATCCATTTACTCATTACTTCGCTCATAGTACTGAGAGCCTACTATGTGCCAGGCATCATATTTGGCACTGGGTTTCAGAGTTAAAACAAAAGCGTAGTCTCTGTCCACAAAGCACTTACTATATAGTGAAGAACCAGACAAACTGATTAGTGGTGTGCTCGTCAGTGGGTTTGAATATACAAGGCATAAAAGAGAACACATGTGAACGGGACCTAATTTAGCAAGGAGAGCAGGGCTTGGGGTGGGGAATGTTAGGAAAACCTCTCATGAGCAACTGAGCTCCTTGGCTAAGTCTGGAAAACCAAGTTAGAGTGAGCCAGGCAGGGAAGGAAAGGAAAGGAAGGCCTTCCAAGCACAGAGGACACATGCTCAAAGACTCAGGAGAATGAAGACACAGGGAGCTACTGTCTCTACCACAGATGTTTGGTGTAGAATCAGCAAGCTGTTGCCAGCTGCCTGCTGCCTGCTGCCTGCTGCCTACTCTTGAAGGAAGCCACCATCGGGATGTTGCCAAATCAGGAAAGCACCACGTGCTCAATCAGGATACCGTCTCTACAGCTGTTGACTCCAGAACCATGTTGCTTCTACTATTATCGGCACCCACATAATTGGTGCCCCTTAAGCTCAGGTTACTCAGTTATGAATCTGAGTCTCATCTGAGCACATCTAACTTACATGTACAACCATTGCTGCAAGGAAACCTGGAAAATGTAGCTTTCAGCTTTCTAGCCTTTGCACTGTAAATGGATTTGAAATCAGTAGTGAATGAGCCAAGTCCAGTTTTTGTCACAGATTTCAACTTAAAAACAACTCAAAATAAATTATCTATTTTAAATTGCAAATTTAGGCCAGTGTACAACTCACGTATGATAACTTTGCTTAAATATTATAGGTAATATAAAATACTAAATATTATAAATTGTTTGTCGTTGTACTGTCAAGCTGATTCCAACTCATAGCGACCCTATAGGACAGAGTAGAACTGCCCCACAGGGTTTCCAAGGAGCCGCTGATGGATTTGAACTGCTGACCTTTTGGTTAACAGCCAAGCTCTTAGCCACTACACCACCAGGACTCCATAGATTCTTTAGCATACAAATAATAATATGCTGCTTTTGATTTTCTTAAACATTTCCAATGTTAATTCTATTTCTAGGATCAAATGATACGTACTTATTAGAGAGACATTGATCATTTCAGTTCATTAAGGCTACATATTGGCCAATATTTAATAGTCAGTCATGAATTTCAAAATTTAAGGGAGTGAGAATCCCATTGCCCATGTCACTAGTAGTCAAAGAGACCATGACTGTTACTTTCACAACATGTTAGTGCCTATAACTCCACCTTGTGACCATACCACATGCTTGACTTCATCTTATCTATGCATTGCTTTATTCTCTTCTGAATTATTTTCATATTTATCCTATTATAACCAAAATACTGAAGATGATAAAATGCCAACCGACTGAAGCTGTAATAACTCTCATGTATGCCTGACCTGCAGTCAGCACTCCTAAGGCCACTCTGACAGATCAGGCAGAATTCTGAGCAATATCACCACGGAAGGAAAAGCAGACTTAGGGTATTCTGAAAACAGAAAAGGAGCAGACACAGGGATAACACTAAGAAAGTGTAATGTCATAACAGCAAAGGTGGAAAGAATTTGGCTACATGTGTTTGGACCAAAATAATTAAATGTCCATCTTACAAGGGAGAAAAGGATAGGCGAGTCCTCACAGGATTTGTGAATTAGGAGGTGACTATGAGGAAAGCAAGGAGCCCTGGTGGCACAGTAGTTAAGCACTTGGCTACTAACCTAAAGGCTGGTGGTTTGAACCCACCAGCTGCTCTGCAGGAGAAAGATGTGGCAGTCTGCTTCTGTAAAGATTTATGGCCTTGAAAATCCTATGTGACAGTTCTATTCTGTCCTAGGAGGTCACTGTAAGTTGAAATTGACTTGACAGGAATGGGTTTGGTTCTTGGTTTGACTATGAAAGCAGTTTAAGTAGAGCATATGGGGAGAAGATTGGCTTTGAAGAGGAAAAAGAGTGACAGCTGAATTTTAACATAATTTTGAAGGGTATTTTTGTTTGGTTTGGTTTTTAATTGGAGATCACTGAGCATAATTAAATGCCATAGAATTTATTTTAAGAACCAATTCCAATTTCTAGTCTATTCTGGGGATGACCACACTAGCTATTTGGCATGTATATGCTTAATCAAAAGAATAAACTGATATACTTCAGTTTGCAGGTTTGAAAGAGCCAATAACACTCAGTGGACTGAGTGTTGCAATTAGATAGATAGACAGATAGATAGATAGATGATAGATAGCTGTCGTCATGTTGACTCCTACTCATGTTGACCTTATGTACAACAGAATGAAATGCTGTCCAGTCTGGCATTATCCTCACGATTGCCAGTATGTAGAAGTTCACCATTGCAGTTATTGCGCTCATCAAGGGTTTCCCCCACCGTCAGTGGCTCTCTACTTCTCCCAATATGATACATTCTCCTAGACATTCCCTCCTGATAACATGTCAAACGCAAGTGAGTCAGACAATGTTCTGTTGTGACCCATAAGGTTTTCATTGGCTAATTTTCAGAAGTAGATAGCCAGGCCTTTTTTCCTAGTCTGTCTTAGTTTAGAAGCTCCCTTGAAATCTGTCTACCGTGGGTGACCCTGCTGGTATTTATAATGCTGGTAGCATAGCTTTGAGCATCACAGCAACATACAAGCTATCATAGTATGGCAAACTGACAGGTAGTGGTGCAATTACTTAGCAGAGTCAAATACTTGTTGACTGGCCATACATTCTTTAGAGAGACATCAATAGATTACCCATACTCCAAGTATGTTTGGACACCTGTGGGGGTAATGATGCGTTCTTATAAATAAAATACAAAATTTAATTTTTTGCTAGTGTTGGTAGTTTAAAGAAGTCCTTAGTTTGTAACAAAATTCATAGAAAGTGAAGTAGTATTTAAGAGACATAATGGGATGCACAGCTGATTATGGACCAAAAAAAAAAAAAAGACATTTCCAGAGGAACAATTTAGAACAGTTAAAGGATGATAAGGATGATAAAAAACCACCCATTTTAGATTTTTAGCACATAATGGACAATTGGTACATACATTCTAGGTTTTCAAAGGAATTTGGATTCCAATATTACCCACATAAGTTTTGTTTTCCAAGAGAGTTAAGAAAGAGGATGGAATGTACATATTTAAGAGATTATTTAAAAGTTCCATGTGTACTTATTGTGTATGCATACGCAGAGTTCTGTTTTGTAGCTATCACCATTTTGTATGGTTGATTTTATTTAAAAAAATTAATGGTCGATAGGAAGAAGGTTTTAAATCTCATGTAAAGCTATTCCTAATAAACATTCTTAAAATCATATGTAAGGCATGATAGAAAATTACAAGTTTTTACCCTATACATTTTGAGAGTAAATAGAATGTTCTGCATTAAATAGTAAATAGAATTAAGCATTATATGCCTAAGTTTACTAATAAATTTGTTACCTTTCAACTAACGGATAGTGCAAAACAGAGAGATTAAGTTTATGTACTACAAATAGATAGGATTTTAAAACTTTTTGAAATCTTAGATACTTGCTTCACCACCCTCATTTTACTGCTGAAGAAGCTGAGCTCTGGTAGGTTAAGTGATTTGACCAAAATTACACAGTCAATTAGTGTCAGAGCTGGGACAACAAGACACGTCTATTTATCTTAGGATTCCTGAAATAGTTTAAATACTTAGATGAATTACAAATGTTTATTCTAAGTTTACAAGCTATATAACCCAATTCTGTTGTTCTTTTTTTTTCCTTTTTTCATATACTAATTCTAATTTGCTTATATTTTTGACATTCCAGTAAAACACTTCAAACATTTTTTGACAAAAGGTAAGGAAAATAGAGACTGAGAAAGAGAGAGTGGGGGAGAGGAAGAGAGAGAAGAGAGAAGGTAGCGGGGTTGTCCGTCTCATCTCCTAGCTAAGGGCAACCTTTCCACTTGAACACTAAACTACCAGCCTTCTCTTCTACTCAAGTACATGACTCCACCAATGTTCCCCCTCCCCTTTCTCTGCTGTAACGCCAATATTTCCCTCTCTCCTTGATCATCGGTTTGTAGCCATTAGCATACTTTTTAAAAAATCTAAAATGTAACAGACAAAACTGTTGACTTCAGTTCTTTTTCCAGCCAAAATCCCTTTCCTCTCTTCTCCTTTATAACAAGTCTTAAAAAGAGTTTCCTGTATTCATAGATGCCGACCTCCTCTCCTTCCATTCTCTTATACCCAATCTATTCAAGCCTTTCCTACATCATTCCTCTGAAATTGTTTGGTCACAGTCTTCAATGGCTTCCATGTCACTAAATGCAATGTTCCATTCTTAATCCTCATTTCACTAGACCAGTGAACATTCTTGGTCACAGTCGATAGCTCCTTCAAATGTTTCCTTCACTTGGTTTCCAGAATTCCAGGGTCTGCTGACTTGAGTCATATCACTGCCTCTTAGTCTCATTTGCTGGTTCCTCCTCATCTTTCAAATCTCGAAACATAGATGGAGCACCTCTGGCTTCAGTCTTTGGATGACTTCTCACTCACTTAAATACCAGGTATATGCAGATGAATCCCAAAATAGATATTCCCAGACCTTGCTCCTGAACTCCAAACTCATATATCTTACTGCCTTCTTGATAACTCTACCTTGACCTCTAACAGGTATAAAAAATAAATTAAAAAAAAAACAAAAACACTGTCATTGAGTCAATTGTGACTCACAGAAACCCTATAGGACAGAGTAGAACTACCCCATAGGGTTTCCAAGGAGCATCTGTTGGATTTGAACTGCCGACCTTTTAATTAGCAACTGAGCTCTTAACCATAAAATATCCAGCAACAATTTCCTTGTTTTCAGCTCCAAACCTGTCCTTTCTGCAATCTTCACTATCCCAGTAAATGGTAACTCCATTCTTCCAATTCTACAGGCCCCAAGCCTTGCCATCATCCTTGACTTCTTTCTCTCACATTCCACATACAATCCTTCAGCAAGTCTTCCCAGCTGTACTTTCAAAACGTATCTATTCAAGTCTCACCACCTCCACCACTAACACCTTGGTCCCCCATCATCTCTGGCTTATTGCAGAAGTATCCTGGAGTTCTCCCTGCCTTTACTCTTGCCTCTCAATGTCTGTTCTTAACACAGCAGCCAGAGTGATTCTTTTAAAATGTGAGTCAGCTCATGTTACTCCTCTGCTTAAAGGCCTCCAATGGCTTTCCATCAAATTCAGTGTCAAAGTCACCACAAAGGTTCATAAGGCTCTACACAATCTGGTCCCACTATTTCTCTGTTACCATTTCCTACTGCTCTTCCTCTCCCTTACATGACTCCAGTCATATTGGTGTTCTTGCTGCTTCTCCAATATTCCAGGCATGCTTCAGCCTCAGAATATCTGCTCTCACTGTTCCCTCTGCCTGCAGTGCTCTTTGCAGAGATGTCCACGTGGCTCTCTCCCTTCCCTCCTTCACATTTTTTCTCCAACATCCCCTCAGTGAGGCTTTGTCTGATCATCCCATTTATAATCACTACCCACCCGCAATCCAGCACCTCCTATGCCCCCAACCGTGTTTTGTTTTTATCCATAGCATTTATTACCATTTAGTGTATATATTTTACTTATTTATTTATTGTCTATTTGCTTCAAAAAGAGCAAACTTCTAATCTATTTCATAAACGGCTATAACCCCAGCACATAGAACCATGCCATATACATTAGTGGGCACTCAATATCCCTGTCTGACCTTACATCTGACAATTCCTTATTAACTGTGCAGTAAAACATAAAGATAGAAAACAAATATCCAAGGACCAAATAATAGAGTAGAGCTCTTTGTAAAGCTCTTCTAAATTTACTTGATTTCTCAAATCCCTTAAGTTTCATCCACCACTAATTAAAGAACTAAAAGGATCATCAGTGAATGCTGAGTGTCATTATTCATTTATGCATAGTCACTTTTGCTTTATTTAATGCTTAGAAGAGATTAAAAAATATATTAAAAAAATAAATAAGCAAGGTGATCTGACATGTGTTTCTTACAGTGGCCAGTACCTAGCTCAGGCTAAAGGACCCTACCCCATGTATACGTAATTTGAAAAGAAAATACTGGTAAGGTTAAGAAAGCCAAATAAAATTCTGGGTTTTTTTTCAATTATTAATATTTAACATAAATTTTGAAATATCAAATACGTTGTTTAAAACAAATTCCGTTCCCTTGATTTGCTCTTGCCCCAAAGCACTCGCTTAGTCTGTCTGCTAGGTAATTCAACCTTGGATGCATTAGAAAAAAGATTTACTGAAGGAAAAAGTGAGTAGCTATTAATTCAAAGGGATTTTTTTCTTTAATATTGAGCTGAGTTTTTTCAGTTAAGAATAAATTTGATAAACAAATGTCTTTTTTTTCTTCTCACCTTCATGCTCTGGAGATGATCTCACCTGGCTCTAAGTACTAGCTCTACTCAGATGGCTCCCAAATTTCTCTTTCCAGCTCTGACATCCCTCCTGAACTTCAAGGTAAAATATGCAACTTGTCCAGGTGACATACCCACTTGAGTTCTCAAATTTAGCTTGCTCAAAACTGAGCTCTAATGCTACGCTCTCACAAGCCACCAAAGCAGTTCCTCCCCTCAGGCTTTTCTATCCCATAAGTAGCACCAATATTCACCTAGTTAAAACTAGCAGCTATAAAACTGATTCCAACTCATGGTAATCCCATGTATGTCAGACTCTTTCTTCTTGGTTGGACTCAAACCTTCAACTTTTCGGTTAGCAGCCAAGCACATTAATCATTTGCACCACACAGAGACTCAATTCACTTACTCAGGTCAAAAACTTCAAGCTTCCCTTCACTCCTATTTTTACCTCATACCCATTCCTTCAGCAAGGAATATACATCTTCATATACACCAATCCTCCTGCCTCCACTTTCCACCCTAGTCCAACATTCATGTCTGTATTATTGCAAGGGCCTCCTTACTGGTTTCCCTGCTTCCATTCTTGGGTCCCTGCATTCATTTCTCAGCACAGAAGCCGAAGAGATCCCTCAACATGTGGATTATATTATGAAACTCTCTCCTTTGAACCTTCCAATGGCTTCCTAGGGACCTCAGAATAAAATCCAAACTTCTTTCCTGTGAAGCCCTCCATGGTCTGGCCTCCGCGTAGCTCTCTGGCCTTTCCAGCAGCCCCTCTACTCCTCCTTGCTCACTCTGGTTCAGTCCTTCCAGCCTTTGTGGCTCCTCCAGCTTCAAGCTTGTTGTTCAGTGGTGGCCTTTGCACTCTCTTGCCTCTGCCTACAATGCTCACCCTCAGAATCTATTCGCCACTCCCTCTCTCACTTCCTTTAGTTCTCTGCTCGAATGCCACCTCCTCAGAGTCCGTTCTGACCCCCAGACCTAACATAGTCTATCCCCACCACCCTCTCTGCACACCCAAATCTAGTCACTCTTTATTCCTTGCCCAGCTTTATTTTTCTGCATAGCACTTATCACTACTTGACATTATATTACACACTGATTTATTTATTAGTCATTCCGCCCACTAAAATACTAGCTCCATGAATCTAGTGATTTTGTATTTACTTCATCACCACTGTATCCTCAGAACCTAAAACTGTACCTAGCACATTGTGGGCTCACAATTACTGTGTGAGGAAGGAAGGAGGGAGAGAGAGAAGGAAGGAAGGAAGGAGGGAGGGAGGGAGGGAAGGAGGGAAGGAACAGGATTAGGGATTTATAAATAGACTAAATATGAGAGATAAACTATAAAAGAACATTCTATATTTTCAGTCCTGCTAACCTAGCATTCTTTTAGGCTTTCTGAAAGCTTGGGACATTTTGTCAGCAGTTTGAATTGCCTACGTATCCATTTTCTCCAGAGTTCCTTTTGCTTATATCAGGCTGAAATTAAGTTTCCTGCTCTATGCTCACCCCCCACTCCCCATTTCCAACCTATGAGAGAAAAGCCAGGAAGTAGGCAATGTCCCTCAAATTAGCCCATCTTTTCTGTGGGCAAGCAGTCCCCACTGTTCCTTCTCAGTGAGGGACACACAGAGAAGGTCTCTCATGACACTTAATCTTGTCAAGCACTCATTCAATTTCCAGGTAGACTATGAGAGGCAACCCCGCTTCTCAGCTGACCATTTATGGCCCTGGCTTTCAGGGGCTATAGGGAAGTCAATTCATACTTTCTTTCAACAAACTTTATGGCACATGACAGTGAACAAACAGCTGAGGTAATTTCCCTACCCTGGCAGAGCTGTCATGAAGCCTCCATCCTCAGAGTAAAAACATATCAACAGTGATTGCAACATGTGAAATGTGGGTTATAAGAGAGGAATAAGGGTGTAGTAGCAGAAGAGTTCAACCAAGTCCAGGATCAGTGAAAACTAGTATCTAACAGAAGAGTGGGAGAAAGCCAATAGGACAAGAGTGTGTTATAGGAAAAGGGGACCATATGTCAAAATGTAGGGGTAGAGATGGGAGAGCCTGAGACAATTAGTTCAGTACAGATAAAGGCAGACTGATGAGGGATAAGAATGATGAGGAAAGTAAGTAGGGAACGAATATTGCAGGACAGTATAAATAAATGTAATGGAATTTAGGCTTTTAAGGACAATTGTAACTGTGAAGTATTATAAGGATTTTTACCTTTCAGAAAGATCACTCTGGCTGCAGTGTAAAGTATGTATTAGAAGGGACTAAAACTAGATCTACACCAGACAACCAAACCCATTGACCCTATGGAACAGAGTAGAACTGCCCCACAGGGTTTCCAAGGAGCTACTGGTGGATTCAAATTGCCGACCTTTTGGTTAGTAGCCAAGTTCTTAACTACTACACCACCAGAGAGATGATTTTGAGGGCAGTTATAGGAATCCAGCGAAAATATGTTGATGACATGAGTTAGAGAGTAGGATGAAGAAAAGTGAATGGATAGGTTAATTATGGTAGGATGTGGAGCTTGGCTATGAGAGAACATTGGCAGAGGGAGGAGTTACAGTTGGTTTTCAGGTAACTATTGGGTTTCTGTCCACTGAAATGAGTAACACTGGAGGAAGAATGGGGTTTGGAGAAAGGTATGGCATATGGTGCTCTCTTCTTTTTTTCAGGACATTTAATCATGGCCCATGACCTTTTGCTCCCTAATATAGGTAGGCAAGTACCTCTATGAGCAACAACTAACAAGGAAGTCACGTATTCCCGACCAGTTTTAAACTTCAGGGTTACATAAGTTTGCAAGCTACTGTGTTTCTCCTCGGCCGAAGCTGCCAATTATATTTTATAAGCTGTCTCCCAGTCATCTGTTATTGAGATCAGAGAAAGAGCTGCAGTTTTGACGTTTGAAATTGATAGGTGGGACTTTACTGGTTGCAGCAAACTTCTCAGGCATATGTGGTCACCCTTTGAAACTGAACTTTAATAGGAGGTCCTGGGACCTCTGTCTTATTAGCTTCTTGGTAGCAAAGTATAGATTTCAAGATACAGGCTACGATTGCATTTCACACCTTAATTTTTCCTTCTCCTTTTCTTCCTCTGATGATATGGATCTTAGAAATGCTGTGGATGGAGAAAAAGGAGCTAAACTCCCATGGAGAAAAGACTAAAAGGTGTCAGCAATTCTTTTCTCAAACAAGAGTGCGCGGCAGGGAGTTGTTCTTTTTTTGATGTCTATAGCTGGCCAGGCAACTACATTATACTTGATGGATGTATTTTGGACTCATTTATTTCCTTTTTCGAACAATGGACTTTTTATTCATATTGAAGGGCTCCCAATGGGCAAAAGTTAGAAAACAGAAAGGGTAATAGTAATTGAATGTTCCATTTAGAACATAGGCAGTTCGCAGGGGCTGAAAGGCAGAAACAGGCTTTCATGCTGAGTCAACTTCCACAACCCTGATGAAGTTGCTACAGAGGGATTTATGATCAATTGAGACTATTGGAACTTTGGCTTTTAAACAGATGCGTGTTTACATTACTGTGAGAGAAGGATGTATCCACATAAAACAGAAAGGGCAAATGGTAGCAAAAGTCATTAAGTCGTTGTGGAAGCTTTCCGTGCTTTAGGCAGGATTGCTTGCTGGGCTAGGAAGTTCCAAGCCCAACACTGAACGAGCAAGGAGTGTTTAGCAAAAACTCACTTTGTGCCTCCTTGTTTTCACACACACAAAAAAAGAAGTTAATTACAAGGATGAATAGAAGTAAAAAGGAATAGAGATATTAATATGTAGAGGATCTCTGGAATTGAGTATATATTTCTCAGATTTCTAAATTTTCAAATGTTTTGTTTTCTGTTTATTCAAGGATGTAAACCTCAGTCTTGGTAATGTAGCTACTCTTGCCAGTACTAAATGAAATCATTTATAAATTTCAAAACAAATAAAATCTTTTTATTACAATAACATAACGGTTTAAAAGTCTTAAAAAAATTTTTTTTCTTCATCCCATGCCAGCTAAGAATGGTTTCTTGTGCTAGTTCCCTGAAATAAAAGTACACTAGTCGAAGAAAAATTCTGGATCTGAAAGTAGATGAACTATACATTTTGAATATTTATTTGTAAGCTACGTTGAATAACATCAAGAAATAATTTAAGGTAGTCCAAAATTGAGAGGTTATTCTGTAAATCTAGGAAAGCTAAGTATTATTCAGTAAAAATGTACATTAATGTTTTGTTATGTTCCAATTCATATACATATATACATGTAATTTTATGTCTATCTATATATTTATCTGTCTACCTAAAACTGAAGCCTTCAAATCATTGATTTTCACCTCATGTTCAGTTTGTATTTAGCATATAGAAATCTACTTTATTTTTCCAAGTGAGGAATCTCAAGGATGACAATATAAAGAACGAAGTCTAAATTCTCATCCTAGTGGCCACAGCTAGGTAACCTAAGTTAACCTTAATGGTATAAATTCCCAATTTGTCAGGAAACTGAGTTTATTCTGACTAGTTTAGTGTCTAGACTGAGGCTAAAAATCACTCACTCTTTCTCCCCTATGCTTTCCTGACGTGTGTGCAAATGTGTGTAGTTGTGTATGTATGTGTATGTGTGTGCGTGTCAGGAGTTATTTGTACTCTTTCTAATATTTTCTCTCTCTCTAGGTTCCCAATCCGAGTCAACTTATTCAAATGCTCTTTCCAGTTCTTACTGTTGAATTAAGACAATTCAACTCAACAGTGGCCTCTTAATTCTGAGATGGCCCTCTAAAGCCTAGACTCTTTTTCACTCTGTCACTTCTTTGAACATACTCTTCCATGCCCAACAACAACATCTATTTCTTTAATGTTCAGTAATTCCTTACTTATTTGCTATCTATTGTAAAAACGGCCTTCATAGAATCCATATTTACGTGGATGAATATAGCAATAGCTACTCTATATAATAAAAACTGGGATAACTAAAACAGACATGCCTCAGAGAATAAAGTAATTCACCACAGTGACTATTCTATACAGTTATGCAAATTAGCCATTTCCTGGGGAAGGGATTGACAGCAAAAGAGCCCTATCAGTGTTTAACATAATTTAACCACCGTGGTCTAACAAAGCCTGTGATTTGGGGTGAATTATGTTGCTATCTATCTAGTTCACTGGGACACAGAAAAGATACCGTCTGTATATATGGTTTTAAGAATGTTGCAAATGAGAATTCAATTTTGAGGAAAAATTCCGGGTACAAAGAAGGCTCCAACCTAAGATGGGTGAACTGAATGAAGAACTAATGAAAAGAAAGAGAGAAAGAAATAAAAGAAAAAGAGCCAGGAAGAGAGGGAGGGAGGAAGGAAGGAAAGAAGATGCTTAACCTTATAAAGGAGCAAGAAGGTAAAGTTTAAAAATATTGCAGAAACTATTTGAAAGTATGGAAGATATTTTAAGGTGATTTAATTCAGTTAGGCAGAAAAGATTTAGTGAAGAGCATTGTTGTTAGTGACACAGAGATACACTCAGAGGAAGCAAGAACCACAAAGTCTGAGTGTAAATATTTTGCAGTAAAAAAGAGTACAGAGATGGTTTTGAAGGCCTGTGAAGAGTTGGTGAATAATATAAGATTAAGAACAAGATGAATCATCTGCCTACCTAGAAGTAAAACATAGAAATACAAACAGTAATCATTTGACCAATGAGTTGTGTTGGTCTGCTTTTCATGAGTCTGTGTATTAGTATTCTCACTATTGTTTGGATACTTGGGAGTAATGTAAATTGTGCTTTACAACTGGGTATTTTGGCATTGCATTGACATTAGTTCTGGCTCAATTCATTCCTCTTTCATCAACAATATAAAGAATATACTAATACAGCCCTTATCCCTTTTCAGTTAAAAGAATAATCTGAGGTTAAATATAGGAATATCAGCTTAGTGTAAAAGAATTGCAAGATATTACTAACCACTAAAATGAAAGAGAATGAATAACATTTATTCTGAGGGTTATAGAGACTATTCCTTTCAATTATATTTAAGCTTTGAATAGAATACTACAGGAAAAATAACCTTTGGGAATATAAAATGGGAGGAGATACACAGCTAGATAAATAATCACAAACCAGAATGCAACTCATAAAAGTTTTAAGGTCTCCAAAAAGGTATTAATTCTTATGGACATGCCTTCTGCCATTCAATGTGTTAATAAATATTACTATTTTTATCAGTATTTCATTAAACTGCAGGATTACAACAGGAAACTGTCTCGAGAATAGTATCCCCATCATGCATTACTTTAAACATAAAGTTTATACCATTACTTAATGCACTTTTTTGCATAAATTTCTAATTTTTGTTAGCTAAATAACTCTTGATTAATCTGT
>NW_004444032.1:5162950-5164137 GCF_000243295.1 Trichechus manatus latirostris | reverse complement strand
GGAAGCAGACTGCTACATCTTTCTCCAGCAGAGTGTCTGGTGAATTCAAACCACCAACCTTTTGGTTAGTATCTGAGTGCTTTAACCACTGCACCATTAGCATATTGGAATAGGAGCTACAATAAAATAGTGATAACTAAGGACTCTGATTTCGAAACTTTGAATTCCTTTCACAAAACAAAGTGAACAACTGAGGGTTAGGGGTTGTTCCCTAATAACGTCTCAATATTTAACCCTTAAAAGTTTAGACAATTTATCAGTTTGTCGTCTTGTGGTGGCTTGTGTGTTTCTATGATACTGGAAGCTATGCCACCAGTATTTCAAATACCAGCATCATCACCCATGGTAGAGAGGTTTCAACAGAGCTTACAGACTAGGACAGACTAGGAAGAAAGTCCTGGGAATCTACTTCTAAACCTTAGCCAATGGAAACTCTGTAGATCACAATAGAATATTGTCCGATATATCGCTGGAAGATGAGCCCCCTAGGTTGGAAGGCACTTAAAACACTAATGGACTTGAGTGTTCCACTGATTGTGAAGATGGTCCAGGACTGGGCAACTCTCCATGAGTTGGAGCTGACTGAATGGTAACTAACAACAACGAAAGTTTAGCACTAGAGTTCTAGTGAGAACATACACCCTTACATCTAGTCTCCACTTGGTCTGCCATCCCTTTTTCTCTCCACCTCTAGCACTCTTTCAGCTACTCATTGGCCCATTGGATCTGGCAAGTGTGTAGCCTCAACCCAGGGCACACCTAACCCACCTCTTCTCCTTTAAAGTCAAGTGTATGGAAATCTAACCTAAGCAGGAAGGCAGGGGGCACAAGGCAGTCATGGACTACGCTTCCAAAATGTTCTAATTCAAACAACTACATACTGACTACCAAACAAATGGTTGGTGGTCAAACATCGTCTTTAAAAACAACTGAACACACAAATGCAAATGGCTGTTTCTCCTTTCCTCCCATCAAGGTCTTAACTGGATAAACTGACATCATTCAAAACTTATTTTACAGAACAAATTCAGCTACGAAATGTTAAAATGCCATTTCACACAGATGGGACAGACAGTCCAGTGTAGGACTCAGGAAATGGAAGGTGATTCTTCCACTTCCTTGGTATTGCCAACCCTTCCTAGATTACTCTTTACACCTCCAGGCGCACCAACATGCACAGTCTATGC
>NW_004444032.1:5106719-5161686 GCF_000243295.1 Trichechus manatus latirostris | reverse complement strand
GGAGGGTTCCCAAAACGAAGCGTCTGTGTCTCATAAGGGAACGTGCTATCCTCTCACGTGCATCAACCCGGAAGCTGGTGGAGCTTCCGCGTCCAGAGCCTTTACTAGAGGCTCATTGCGCAGTCATGACTGATAGAATCAGCATTCCCTCCCCTGAGGGTGGGCTGATATCATATTGTGTTCTTTCGGGCCTAGCCAGCCCTCACCTTAGTCACCTCATTAGCATAAACTCTCAGGGGTTTATGAGGTTTTGAAACTGGAAACAAGTGAGGAGTATATCATCTGCTGGTTTGGGGACAATTTCTTTGTTTCATTCTCACTTGTAAAGAAAAGTCTGACATTGAGAGTCCAATAGGGTGTGTACAAGGACCTGCAGTCTTTTATTTATCATCGTGACTACGTAATTTTTTTTTTTTTACACTTAAAATAAACAACAACAACAACAAAAAAACCCTATTACCATCGAGTCGATTTCTACTCATAGTGACCTTATAGGACAGAGTAGAACTACCCCACAGGGATTCCAAGGCTCTAAATCTTCATGGAAGCAGGCTGCCACATCTTTCACCTGAGGCGGGTAGGTTTGAACTGCCAGCCTTTTGGTTAGCAGTCAAGTGCTTAACCATTGTACCACCAGGGATTGTACACTTAAAATAGTTACTAATTAATTGTCACCAGGACGATAAGATTTAGGGGCTATTAGAGTTTTGTTTGTTTGTTTGTTTTGTTTTTTTACAAGTTATAATGCTTCTTGCAAGTGATTCACAGAAACAGTTAACAGAATGGAGACAGCGGATTTTATTCTGCTGGAATATATGAGGCTTGGGTAACTATACCTGAGTCAGTGTTAGAAGTACTCAGAGTCCTTGCGTGGTCAGATAGATCCCTTCATTTGCACTGGCAGAACCAGACCAGAGAGTTGGTAATAGATGAGAACTCACGACTTTTACCCTTCTTTGTACACCGTTAGGGTACCCGGGTGGTATAAACGGTTTGAACTCAGGTACTAACTGAAAGGTTGGTGGTTCTAACTCACCTAGTGGCACCACGGAAGAAAGGCCTGGCAATCTACTTTCGTAAAGAGTACAACCAAGAAAGCCTTATGGAACTCAGTTCTATTCTGTAATACACGGGGTCTCCATGAGTTGGAATTGACTCAATGGCAAAGGATTTAGTTTTGGTTTGATTTGTACACCTTGGGATTTCTAATTGTTCCATTATTCCAGAAATGCCATGGTTAGATGTAGGACTTCCGGATCTGGAAGCTCTGGGACACCAGAATTAAATTAAAGACATGAGGGAAGGTACTCTGCACAAGAGAAATTTACGTAGCCTTCTTCAGAAAGGCTGTTCAACCCCATAAATATGTTACGAGTGGGTTCTGAATGTACAAAATGAAATGGAGTGGGGTGGGCAGACAAGGATCTGTGTGTGTGTGTGTGTTGTGTGCCGTCGAGTTGATTCCGACTCATACTGACCTTATAGGACAGAGTAGAACTGTCCCATAGGGTTTCCAAGGAGCTGCTGGTGGATTTAAACTGCCGACCTTTTGGTTAGCAGCCTAAGCTCTTAAACACTTCCCCACCAGGGCTCCAAAACCAAACCAAAGCCAGTGCTGTTGAGTTCATTCTGACTCGTGGTGACCCTATAGGGACAGGGTAGAACTGCCCCATAGGGTTTCTGTGGAGCGCCTGGTGGATTCTAACTGTCGGCCTTTCGGTTAGCAGCTGAGCTCTTAATCACTGCACCACCAGGGCTCCCCTAAAAAGGAGCTACTATTTGTGAACTCCTTTAAAGTCAGGTGAAGAAGTTGTTTAAAAGCAACAGTAGCTAGATATACCTTTTTATCTCCAGATCCGAAAAGAATAAAATTGAATTGCATTTTGATTGTCATAAATTATTAGCCATATGTGTGACAAATCCATTTTCTTTCTTAGCACTAATCTAGTGAACCCAAGCAAAAAAAATCAGTATTATTAAAGAGAAGGGGAAATGTAAACAAGATGTTACAGAATACTATTGAAATTGACACATTCCTTTGAATCAAATCATTTTGCTTTACAATAGTTTTCAGTAAGACTAGTGTTACTAGCGTTGAGAGACACACATGGAATTCCAAAGCTGATCAACTGTGCTTCGAAGTCACCTGATTCGAAAGCACCATGATTTCAACAAGGAAGAGGGAGGGGCTTGTATCTGGTCAATTAAAAATAATAAGATTTGGTTCAAAAATGTCACCAGTAATTCCATAGCTCGTGCTGTAGTTTTAAAGGGCCACACATTCAACTCGTCTCTGAAATTATTTAGAAAGATCATACCAATTGCCTGTGGATAAATTGATGGAGTGTATCTTTTGGCAAACACTTGCCCTCCCACAGAGATATTTAAACATAAATGAGGTAAAAGATGTCAAGCTGCTTATAGCATTTTTATAGAGAGGAGGAGTAGCTCTCTTTTCAAATTCAATATTGGCTATAGATTATTCTTATTAAAATTAAAAAGTAGATCAGTTCCTCTGATTTTATGAAAGTAGTAAAAGCTTACGGAAAACAATGCTGATATAGAAGTTTAGAAAGTAAAAGTACACCCACAATACTGTACCCAGATATTACTGTTGACAATTACCATAGTCATCTTTTTTACAATCTTTCTAAGCACATATTAGCTTTTTTGTGAGGAGTGGGCAAACAGTTGTTTGTATATATGTATATGTATCTCTCTAATACTCTCCGATAACCTCCCAGAAAAGAAGTACTTGGTTGAAAGTACCTACAAGAAGTGGCTGAAACTCAGAACCTAAGAGTCAGCTCAGAATTTACCTTCTTTAGTGAACTTTACCTGACCCTCACTCCCCACTACCCACCCCAGCCCGTGTTCCCCACACATCCATACTTCTGTATCATTGCACCTACCACGTGTTTAATTATTATTTTTGGTGTACACTCTCCCATTAGACTACAGATATCTAAACAGGGTATATTACCCTAAATAGCTCCCCTCCATTCATGGGCAGAGCAATCACAGAGCTGCTGCAGGTCAAGCAGCATTACGACAAGCCATTCCTACAGTATGTTTTTGGGACAACATCAGTCCACTCATCAATACTCTGATCATGGTTCTTCAACCAACTTCACTTTCCTAGGTTCACAATTATCCCTCATTTCCCCCTTGTTTACAAAGATATCATGAGAAGAACAATAGTGCATGTTCCTGATTTGCCAATCAAGTAAATTCACTCCAAAAAGAAAATGGTTTCAGGTTGCCATGATTACACCATGATTGTGTTCTCCACACTAGAGCAAAATCCCCAGTTCCTTTGAAAGTAAGGGAGCAAAGGGAGGTGGGTGGCTGTTTAATTACAGGCACCCTAAAGAAGCTGTTCTCTTCTGATCCCGAGGCAAGAGAATCTAAGATAGTTCATCTCTCTCTTAAACATACCACAGGGCAGAGAGAAAAGGCATGCCCCAGTGCAAAATACAGACTGCAGCAGGCAAAATACAGAGTACATAGGCCCTTTCTTAAATCTTTAGCATTTCACAGAGCTGGGTATTACTTATAGGAACAGGGATTACCCAGAGAGTTTACAAATAAGTAACTGGCGAACACTATATGTGATGCGTGAACCTCAAAATTATGGACATATTCTTTGCAGTTAGCATGGTATAGGGTACAAGGGAGTGAATTTTCAATGCTCACAAAATATGACGAAAGATGAAGTAAAACTAGAAGAATCCTGATCGAGAGGGGGCAAATGCAGAATAGAATTTGAAAATTCTCATGGAATCCAGATTTTCTTGAGCCACGGAGGCTGGATGAACCCCTGAAACTATTGTCCTGAGATAATCTTTAAACCTTAAACCAGAAATATTTCCTGCAGTCCTCTTAAAACCAAACTACAGTTTAGCTTAACTAGTAAAGAATGTGTGCCTTGAACATTGTGCTCTTTCAACATCTATCTACATTGGGCCAAGTTGACAATAGCAACTCGAGAGATTAGATAGAAAGATTAGGGGGCAATCACTTTATGTTATCGGTGGCGAACAATTCAGAAAAGGAAGGTGAGAATGGTTGCACAACTTGAAGAATGTAATCGATGTCACTAAATTGTATATGTAGAAACTGCTGAATTGGTGTATGTTCTTCTGTGTATATTTTCAACAACAACAAAAATAAAATAAATTATATTTAAGAAAAAATAGGGACAGGAAAATCACATCTTTTTAGTCACATCTGGCCCAGGATAGAATCAATTCTTTTGTGAGGAAGAATTAGAAATTAACATTCAAAACATACATTAAACTATTTTTAGTTAATTGTAGAAGGTCTATGTACATACATCACACATATCTACTTTCAATTAATGGTTTAGTAAACTACATATAATGCATGCCCAAAGGTGCATGCACACACACACACACATTTATACTCTTTCCTAACTAATCTTTTCTATTGTACAGTGAAACCTGTGAGAGCTGGAACTTGACAGGACTGCCTTGCTTTTCTGGGTCTTGAATGCTGTCTTAAAGATGCTTCTTCCCTTCTGGCTGTAGCACATGTCACAATCACTCTTGCATAGCCTCTTTTCTTGTCTACATGTTTACAATTTACCTATAGAAATCGCAAGTTTTATCTGGACATGTTTTTATCCTTGAGAAAAAAAGAAAGAGAACATCCAGATACTTAGGTTTTGTCTAGATTTCCAGCTTTTTAGACTTCTAGAATGTAGATGTTTAGATATTCTAGACTTCTAGATTTTTAGAAGACCAGTTGTACTAAGCTTCCTAATTTCAACTTAGCATTACTGCCAACTATCCTAGAAGTGCCTTGCTCAGAATCCTCTTCCCTGTATAGTCCTGGATTAAAGCAGGCCAATAATAGGCTCTCATTTGGAAGGCAGAAGAAAAGCTCTCCCTCACTGGCTTGGGAACTTCTTGGAAACTGTTTGCTAGCCCCAGTTGCAGAAATCACCCACTTTGGTGTCCCAGGCAGATAAGATCCTTGAGATTTGTCGCAGCTTTCAGTGGTAGTCCTGAGAATTGACTCCTCTTTGATACTTCACATGGCTAAGATCATCATCCTTGGCCCTCCCTCTCATGCTCCCAAATTCCTGAGATTCACAACAGCTTCCAGGTAAGCTCCATTCATTCAATCACTTCTGGTAGTGGCTTCTCTGACCTCTGCTCCAGAGTCCTTCTAGTAGTTGCAAAGTCCCAAGTTCCATATACTAAAACTTTTTCTCCTTGAAATACCCAGAGGGGTTTCTCTCACATTTAACTTATGTTAATTCAACCATATGATATGGGCTTAGGGAAAGAAAAACAGAAAGGTACACAGAAATTTAAACTGTGTGAGTGATTCTGCATACACTTCAGATTGAACATAAGACTGGGCATTGAATCTCTTGTTCCTTAAGCTAGTCTCTGTTCTTGCATGCCTTTCATAGTGTGAGGTATCTCACCATACCAAATTAACTTTAAGTCTTTATGACATATAACTTTTTATACAACAAAGCCTTTGAACACAAGCCCAGTACTGTATCTCATGCTCAACTGAAGAAACAGCCACCTGTTCTCAAACTGAAGATAGAACTGAGTGTTGGACTTACTCAAAGTTGGTATGTCAGTCGAACGCAAAGCCTTCCCAAGGGATTTTCAAGAGTAGTTTTGAATCTTTAGAGCAATATTTGTCTCATGCTCTATCTTTAGAATCTGACCTTGACATAAGATGTGATGCAACTGAATATATAGCAATATAACTGCCTGTGTACAGACAGGTGTGATATATGTGAAAGGACTTGGACAGAATTTCTGATGCACCATATGTACTTGGGAACTATTAGAAGCCTTATAAAGTAGTGTTAGGAGCAGGGACTCAGGTGCCAGACCACCTGGATTATATCCCAGCTGTATCTTACTGGCTTGGGAACTTCTGCAAGACAGTTAATATTTCTACATCTCTGGTCTCTCTTCTTCAAAATGTGGATGACTATCTCATACGGTTATTGTGAGAATCAAATATTACATACTCAGATCATATATAAAGCCCTCGAAATGGTACCTGGCACAAAGTATTATATGTGTTTTTTATGATTATTACTTATGGTATATTTTCCCTTCCATTCTTGCTCTATTAAAAATACCTTTTTATTGAAACATACTATATATACACAGAAAAGAAACACAAATCATAAATATGTAACTCAATGAATGAAAAGGTAAATCTTCCAATGGAGCCACACCTCAGGTCATGAAATAAAAATATGTTTAACACTCTAAAGTTTCCCTAATCATTACACTCTTCCTCTCTAAAGCTAACTGACAACTAGCTTGACTTCTAACTGTAGATCACTTCTGAGGTTTTATATAAATGGGCTCATATAATATTCATTCTTTCACTCAGTACTGTGTTTGTAAGAATCATTCAAATTGTTACACATAGCTATAGGTCATACGTTTTTATTGCTATATAATTTATTCATCTATTCCACTGCTGAAGGATATTGTGATTTTTTTTTTTTTTTAATAATGACTCCAAGAATATTCTGGCGCAGATCTCTTGGAGAACATGTGTATACATTGCCGTTGAACATGAGCCTGAGAGGTGAATTGCTAGGTCGTAAGGTAAGCATGCAATCATTTTTAGCAGCTCTTAAAAGTCTTTTTTCCAAAGTAGTTGTACAAAATTTCATTCCTACCAGCACTCAGAGAGTTTTAAAATTTTGTTTTCCTGGTGACTATTTGCTTCTCTTCTAACTACCACTTAATCATTTTCAGGCAATTCAGCAAATCCTTCTTTATCATATCCATGGCTTGGCACTAAAACAGGCTCCCACTATGATGCCAGATGGGGACATTTTTTAACCAGTTGTGACATTTTATCATTGGGATTTTTTTTTTTAAAGTGTTGATGTGATAAATAGTGAATCTTTCAGTAGCTTGGGATAACTTAGAAACCAATAACTCAGCTTTACTTATTACAATGCAAATTATTCTAAGATCTTATTCACTGACAATCTACAATGTCCTACTAGACTGTTAATATGAGATTTTACCCCTTTCTACATAATTCTTGGGGATTGTGTGATCTTTCTTTTATTAAAACTTCTTTCTTTTAATTTTCTGTATCATTCCCAAAGGACTATTGCCCTTCTCACTTAAATATGTGTTGCTGAATATATTACTTTTGCTTGTAAACTTTTATTTAATTATTGTTATTATATACCAAGAGTGCTTTTTCATTACTGTATGTTTAAAAGGAAATTTTAATTATATTTCACAGGCATTGTGATTTTTCCTACAACAAAATTGGGTGATATAGCAGGAATGATACATACCATTTATTGAAAACACATGTCAGATGCTGTTCTAAGCTGTTTAGCAATACCATCCTGATTAATCCTCACCACAACCTTAAGAAGCAGGTATTATATAACCCAGAGTTAGTTTTTTTCCCTGCATATCACTGTCTTCTTTCCTCACAAATCTTGTTGCAGGACCTAGCACTGCTTTGAATTTTTCAGAAAGGAAAAACACCTCTCACACTGAAACTATTGATGAGAAATATGGGTTTTACTGAAGATGTCACTCGGGATTGGCTCTTTCACACCCAGTCTCGTTTGACTCAACTCTCCCCATCTGTCTGGCCCAGTATCCGTAGCCTCAACTCTCCTCTCTTTCAATCTCCTTGATTATGCACAGTAATACTGTTTATCCACTGGAAATCTAGGCCCCATTGTTGGACTTTCTTCTACTTCACAGCAGTCTAATCAAAACCCCTTCCCACCAGCTACTAAGAAAATAAGATTCTCCACTGTGTTACAGTCGTAAATCTCTATTTTAATTATGAGTAATCTAAGGTTTAAGAGTCCCTAGATGGGAGTCAGAATCAACTCAATGACAATAGGTTTGGTTTTTTGGTAGATGGTGCATATGGCCCATGCACTAGATAGGAACAACTATAAAACCAGTTGCCTTGAAGTCAACTCCAAAGGTGCCTCAGAAGAAATGCCTGGTGATCTACTTTCAGAAAATCAGCCACTGAAAACCCTATGGAGCACAGTTCTACTCTGAAACACATGGAGTCAGCATGAGTCACACTTGACTCCATGAGAACTGGTTTTATAATTGTTCCTATCTAGGCCCTACAATAAATAAGGAGGTCTGAAGAAGAATTGACGCCTTTGAATTGTGGTGTTGGTGAAGAATATTGAGTATACCATGGACTGTCAAAAGAATGAACAAATCTGTCTTGGAAGAAGTATCACAAGAATGCTCGTTAGAAGCAAGGATGGTGAGACTACGTCTCACATACTTTGGACATGTTATCAGGAGGGATCAGTCCCTGGAGGAGGACATCATGCTTGGTAAAGTAGAGGGCCAGTGAAAAAGAGGAAGACCCTCAACGAGATGGATTGACACACTGGCTGCAACACTGGGCTCAAGCATAACAACAATTGTGAGCATGGTGCAGGGCCGGGCAGTGTTTCGTTCTGTTGTACACAGGGTCACTAGGAGTTGGAACCGACAGAATGGCACCTAACAACAACCCAACAGGCCCTACATCTAGACGGAAAATCTAAATTCAAATCAGGAGATTAAAAAAACAAGTATGAAAGCAGAGAGCAAGTCAGCTTAGGTAAAGAGTTTTAGGATACAGTCTATGGATGGTCCAACGATGCCAGAAATATTTTTCTGTATGGTTGGCTGTGGAGGGCCTAGGAATCTAAAGACAACTCTCCCTAAGAAACATGCATTTTAGTGGAGCCTTTATAGCATAATGTAAAGGGTGAGTAATGTAATTTTAGCCGGTATGGCAGTATCAAGTATTCAGGATCAAGCTTGGGCAGTGAATTCTTTATGCTTATTTCAAATGCCAGTAAAGAGGCTGCTGCCTATTCAGTCTATATGTATGGCTGGCTCTGTATTGCCACTCCAGCTCATTGCCACCTGGATAACATGGTCCATTTGTTCAAAATGAGTTCTCTATCTGTGATGGCTACAGGCCAGATGGGTCTGTCAGCTGTTGAGACTCAGCAGCAATCCAATGCTCTGTTGGCATAGAATGGTAAGTTTTTAGGCATGATGCATGAATGGATGCTCCCCGGGACTCAGTTATCTAGAATCTCACATAAACTCAGGAAGGGTGTGCCAACTGATGGTCTAGCAAAGTACCAAGTTACACATCAACAGGACTAGTGAGTTGCTAGGAGTGCATTGGCAATGTTAAGCATGGTGCAAAATGCAATATTGTTAAAAAATAAATGTGCGTTGAAGTCAGACAGAAAATAATTAGTGTTATAATGAACGTAGTTAAGCTCTTGTGGGTGAAATTTCAAAGCATCACAAGGGGATTCGGCTGCCCAACTCCAAGAAATGCTTTGAAAATTTACTCCTTGGTGAATAATTTTGTAACATGAAATAAATAACAACCTTGAGTTTATAGGCTCCACTACATTTTTTTGTCAGCAGTATCCTGCTTTCTCAACTGATGGGAGTTAATTTACAGCACAAACACTTGGTATACAAACAACATTCCTTGTGTTTTGTGCCCTGTAGTGAGCTTTGATGTACGGAACTCTGAATTTCTCAGCTTTTGAGTTCTGTTCAGCTTGAGCCTGAGGATTTCTTTGAAGGATGCTTTCATTGGATAAATTTAAAATAACACATGGCCAAGATGTTGTTCATTTTAAACCTGGGAATTCCTTATGCTATTTTTTTAAAAAAAACAATGACAAATATTGCGTTTTATTTAATTTAATATGTCTTCAATTATAAGATACATCCTGATTTCAGAGAGATTGAATGGTTTTGTTTGTTTTTAACGTGCTTCTTAGAATTGATGAAATGTGATACCATTAGAGGCAATGGCTACGGATCAAGAGTGACTTATAAGTTCCCTACCTTTATAACACACTCTTTAAAACTAACATGTGTTTTCCTAGGACCATCTATCTATATCCCTTTTTATATCAAAGATAGATGTGTTTTCTGTGTGTGTGCCCTTAGATACTACCTCTAAAATACATTTTAGTTCTCTCTACCTCTTTTCCCATCCGCTGCTCCCACCCATGCCCATGTGACAAGCCATAAACCTCTATCATTCCTAGCTTGGACTACCAGAACAGTTACCTAACTGGTTTTCCTCTTTCTCCAGAGATCCACTTACTATAAAGCAGAAAATCTAAATTGGATCCTTTCAATAACTTCCTATTGCCCTTAAAATTAAATTCAAACTCCTCTTTATGGCCTAAAGTCCCTGAACAAACATGAACCCAGTCCCAGTTGCTGTTGATTTCAACTCATGGCAAACCCATGCAGGTAGGAGTAGAAATGTGCTCTGTAGGGTTTTCAATGGCTGATTTTTCAGAAGCAGATCATCAGGGCTTTCTTCTGAGGTGCCTCTGGGTGAACCGGAACCTCTAATCTTTTTGTTAGTAGCCAAGCACATTAACTATTTGCACCGCCTAGGGACTCATGAACAAACTTACTCTTGCCTATTTCTCCAGCCTCCAACCTGTCTCTGAGCCACTCTCTTCCTCTCCATCTCTGCTCCATCACATTTGCCTTCTTTCAGTTGATACATCAGGTTAATATTTCTCCTTCTGTAGAGCTTTGGCCTGTGTGACTCCTTCTGCCTGGCAGCTTCTACATCCCATCCTGTTGGCATCATTGTGTCCTCTTGGTCCTTACAGTCTTAGTTTAAATGTCACCCTCTCAACAAGGTTATCCCTGTAATCAAATTTAAAACAAGTTCTCTTCAGCCCCCTAATTTTCCTTCATAGCACAATTTCATAATTGAAGACAATTGTTTGTTTACTTGTTTATGGCCTGTTTCCTTTACTAGATTTTAAGCTCCATGTGAGCAATGCCCATGTTGATTTTATTTAGAGCTCCATACCCAGCACCTACAGAGTATATGCTCAATAAATATTTATTAAATAAATGAATGATAGTTTTGTACCCTATTGCTGCCCGTATCTGCCACATATATCCTTCTTTCTCACTATAATACCATCATTATTGAGCACATATTAAGCACAGCCAGGGACTGTGCTAAGAAATTGATATGCATTTATGTGTTACCTTATTTAAAATAGCTAATATGATATGAATTCTTTTTACTCTAACATTCAATAAGGATGCAGCACTTAAACTCCACATGTGAACACTATAGGATAATTATGGTACAGCATAACTTGACCCCGTTCATTTTTCTCCTCTGTAGTTTCTTGTTGTGATCTCTCTGGGCTGCATCAGTTCACTGTCATGGGAGACTAGAAAATAGAGAATAGATGGAAATAATATTTACCTAGAAGTGATATTTGAGTTCTAATCTTAGCTCTATCTTTATAAGGATATGGGGCTTTGGATAAGTCATTACATTTCTTCAGGCCTCAGTTTGCTCATTTCTAGGACAGGTTTGAAAAATATAGTTTCTCTGTCTTCACGAGTGCTAAAATTCTCTGAGACTCTATGGAATTTTCAATTTTTTTAATAATGGAAACTACTGTAGTAAAAGGTAATATTTTTGGAGCATTTACAGCACGCACAGCATTATCTCATGAATCCTCACAATCTCTGATGACAGTAATATGGCTAGTAAAGGAACCAAGGCCAGGTCTCACATCTCTGAGTGACGTGCCTCATCTCAGAACTCATCTTCATAATCATTAAACACAAGGGCGTCGTCTGTAGTAGTAATTCTACTCTTATTTGTTCCATGCTGAGGGTGCTCCCCTGAAGGCTCGGAATTGGCCTACAGACTTACTAATGACCAGTGCTTTCAGAAATGTCAATTATACATATGTGCTTATCTTGTTATGTCTCCCTAGAGCCTCAAGAAAGAGAACCTAATGCAACTTACATCTCTTCTGTTTGGTCTCTGCAGTAATGGTTGGTTTATGGGTAAACCAGATCACATCTGCCTGGCAGACCTTCCCAGAAAGTCTGGCCAACCCCAGCTATTTCTCAGACGTCTTTATTGATTTTTGCATTGCTTCTGGCTTGTTTTCAGCACATCACTTTAGTGTCTTACTTGACAGCCCTCTGACCTAGTCACTACTGAATTATTGTTCAGGAATGTACTCACTTGCCCTGTCTGCACAATAGAGCTGAATTTCTACAGGAGTCTGATCAGCTTGACACACTAAAGGGGTGATCATATAGATATGGTAGAAGTTTCCACAGTCACGATTCATAATACTTATGAAAATGGGTCTTGGGATGATGAATGCAGTATTTTATCATCTTTTGAGACTTTATTGCACCTATACCAACTGATATTTAGTTCACTTAATAGGTGTTACTGAGTCTTTGAGGAGCCCTGGTGGCGAAGGGATTAAAGCACTCACTGCTAACCAAAAGGTCGTCAGTCTGAACCCACCAGCCGCTCCCTGGGAGAAATATGTGTCAGTCTGCTTCTGTAAAATTTACAGCCTTGGAAACCCTGTGGGGCAGTTCTATTCTGTCCTACAGAGTCACTAAGAATTGGAATCAACTTGATGGCAGTGGGTTTGGTTTTGGTTTTTTACTGAGTGCTTAATGATGTCTGGTGGAGTAATGGTTAAGCACTTGGCTGCTAACCAAAAGGTTGGGAGTTTGGACCCACCAGCTGTTCCATGGGAAAAAAGACCTGGAGATCTGCTCCAGTAAAGATTACAGCCTCAGAAAACCTATGGGTAGCTCTACTCTGTCATATAGGGTCCTATGGGTTGCAATCGACTTAATGGCACACAACAACAATAATACTGAGTGCTTACTATCAGGCCAGCATAGGATTACTGTGACAGATTAATGTACATATATATATATATATACACAAATATATATATATATATATGTATATAGCCTCTAAAGAACTTAAACCTTATGTGAAAAAAAATCTCATTTAATAAATACCTTAGATAATTATCTAGGATAGTATAAGGTCAAGTGCTGGAATAAATGTTGCAAAGAATATGTGTATGCAATTAGAAGTAAAAGAAAAGGACATGGCTGTAGACAGGAATTGATGGTGAAGGCTTTACGGAGCAAGTAAAGATATTTGACCCACTATACAAAGCAGTGTAGCATAGTAGTAACGGGCATAGGAGGGCCTGGATTCAAATTTAGATTCCTCCCCACTAACTGAATGGGCTTGGATAAGTTTTTGAATTTCTATGAGCAACAATTTAATTATTTGTAAGTTGAGGATAATAATAGTATTTACTTTATGGAGTTGCAATCAATATGTAAAAATTTAATTTAATGCTGGGACATGGAATGCACTAAAAAACTACCTTTGATTCATACTATTATGGATGGATGATATTTGCACAGGAGTGTGGGCTGGGAAGGGATGTTCTGGAAAGGGAAATAGCATCACCCAAAGCCTGGAGCTGGGGATGAGCATGGCATGTGCCCAAGAAGGATAGAAGACCTACCCCAATAGAATCTACAACAGTCTAGCACCATTCTATCAGATATTCTCTTCCACCATTTGATTTTGAACAAAAAGCAAAACTAATGCTTTTGCAATTTACCAAGAATATCACCCTGTCTCCAAAGAGAATTCAATACCATTCTCACTTTGAAGCATTGATTTTCATCTGTACAGCACATTGCTTCATTACCATTCCTGCCAGTCTTCCAAGAGTCGCTATCACTTTCTTAAAGCAGATTGTTATCTCCTTGTCAAATGATGCCTCAATGCAGGGAACACTCTCAAGTCCCAAGAATACAGATACAACTTTCAGCTTTGGACCATTGAAAGGCTACCAACCCAAAAGCAGGACAAAGTATAATATGCCTCTGCCTTTTACTGAGTCTATGGTACTCAGAATAATTTCTTATTATTGCCGTGACATTGCCTTTGTGTCCTTTACAGTGGATTTTATCAGCAGTGACAGTGAGAGGTTCAATCAGAGGAGTAAGAGCATATCTAAGCCCTTCCATGGGGGTTATATCTGAGCCCTTCCATGGAGGCATCAATGACAAGAATCAGGCTGGCTGCGTAAAAAGGGAAGCTGAACTGTTGAATAGGCTAACTGCTTTTGCATTAGAAAAAGTACTTTGCCTTCAGTAGAACATTTTTCTGCAAACAACAGGAAAATTCTCCCACCATTTCCGGACGAAAACTATGGAGTCCCTAAATTAGAAATAATCAGAAGGCCTAGGAGAGAAGCAGTATTGGTGTTCTCAGGATACAGCGAGCACCTCACCCTTTTGTCTGAGAGGCTCACAATACCTTCAGAGTCACGTGGCTAGCAGACCTCTCCACCTGCGCTTTGCTTTAATCCTTTCTAATCCTTGCAGCGTCCCTGTTCTGTCAAGGCTATTATTTTCATTTGTTCTAAAGCACACAGAATGTGTAGAACCCTCTGTAAAATTTGTGTTGCCAAGTATTCCATGTCTTATTGCCATGCGCTGCTAAGAGACCTAATTATCCCACACTTGAGTAGGATTTTGCAAGTAAAAAAGAAGGAGTGCTACAAATAATGGTGTTTTGATATGCATAGGTTTAAAGAGAAAAAAAGGGAGAAATTTTAGTGGCTCCCACTCATACAGCTTGCAGCTTCTTGGAGAACAGATAGATGACTCGTAAGGTACAGATAACATTCTGCCATTTCCAGCTTAATATCCAGATGTTTAAGACTGGCACATTTTGCTATATCATGACTTTGTCTATGTAATGGCAAAAAAATTCAGAGAAAAAGCAGAATGCAAAGAAATATACAAAATTCTATGATTTTGGAGTTATGTTCACAAAAAGGGTCATGAGATTGACTAAAATTTTTACTTTCTTTTGAGATAATCTGGCATCCCACAAAGAGGTTACAGCTCCTCTGTTGGCTGAACAGTGAGGACAGAGAACATCCCATCTTGTCTTAGTTATCTAGTGCTGCTATAACAGAAATACCAAAAGTGGATGACTTCATCAAACTGAAGTTTATTCTCTCACAGTCTAGTAGGCTAAAGGTCTGAATTCAGGGCATCAGCTCCAGGAGAAGCCTTTTTCTCTCTGTTGGTACTGGAGAAAGGTCCTTGTCATCAACTTCCTCTGGTCTAGGAGCTTCTCCACACAGGAACCTCAGGTCCAAACGACGCACTCTGCTTCCAGCACTGCTTTCTTGGTGGTATGAGGCCCCAACTCTCTGCACGCTTTCCTTTCATCTTTTGTAAGATAAAAAGTGATGCAGGCCACACCCCAGGGAAACTCCCTTTACATTAGATCAGGGATGTGACCTGAGTAAGGGTGTTACATCCCATCCTAATCCTCTTTAACGTATTCTAATCTTGCCTCATTAACCACAGGCAGAGATTCCACACACAGGAAAATTACCTCAATCACAAAATGGAGGACAACTACACAATACTGGGAATCATGGCCTAACCAAGTTGGCACATATTTTTGGGAGGACGCAATTCAACCTATGACACATTCTTTAGCTTACTGACTAGCATATGTCTGCCCACAATTCTTCTAAACTTAGAAGGCCTCAAGCATCCAGTGCCTGGGCATAGTGGCTCCATCCTCCCTTTCAGGCACTAAGAGCTATCAGCCCATCCTGGCTGTTATGATGCTATAGCAGTTTCCGTGGGCCAGGATGTGCTCACAGAGAATGCAGATAGACAGAAGACCACCCTATTTCGGTGCCACTCTTGGGCACTGAAATCCATTTTTAATAAAGCCAGACAGCCTTTTAATGTTTTCTCTATGTTGCCTTAAAATAAAACCACTTGCTTATTGGCCTTTCACGTGCCTTTCCTGAGAGAATAGAAAGGACTCGCGTGCAGCTGAACATCTGAGGGCATCAGAATACTGAGTCGATGTCTGTGCTTATCCAAATCCAATCTCTGCTGAGGCCCCAGATTCAAAATTCTGCAGCCAAAGAAGACTGGAAAATGTATAAATCATGATTTTGCTCCTGGTACTTAGCCACAGTGATGAGGTGCTTAGCATGCTATACCACCTGCATCTTAATGGGCCATAAGCTATTCTGGTTTTTCTGAGGCTTTGCTGAAAGCAAAGAGGATGAGCAGCATGCCCCATCTTTAGTATTCAGGACTTGGAAGAACTGCACCATAAGCCATCTCTTATGCCTAGCTGCCAGAACAGACTTGCAGGGGGATCCTACTATATTGGATAGCTTTAGAATAGCATCCAAAGCGATCCTGAAATAAGAGGCCACTGACAGGTTAATGCCTGAGGTGTTCTTGACCGTTGTCTCAGAGGTTGTCAAGAGTCCTGAGGTGATTGTAACTATGATCACCACGGATAACAAGGGGAGAAAGTAGAGCTCACACGTGCCTGATATAGTCAGCAGCCATGCTCTTTGTTCTTAGCCGATTTCCACTTACCCCTCAAGGTTGCCTACCACTAGTTAGACATTATTTTTTCTGATGTTGTGTTGGTCCTAGAAGGGTGATGCAGGAAGCGATGACATCTGGCAGCACAGCTCCTGTGGAATTTATAAAACTGACTGATGTCCCATGCAAAAGACATCCTTTGCACTTGTCACCCAAAGGTGTTACCAAAAAAGTAACTTAATACAAACTGAAAACCAAACCTCAGCATCCTTTTTGAAAACAAGTTGGAATGGTTGACATTTTAAAGCATCTCTCTTACAATTTCCATAAGAATGTTTGCTGCCTTTATGTTGCAAATGGCATTGAAAAGTGTTAAATACTGAATTCAGAAAATAGTTCATAGAAAGCAGACTTTGGGTTTGACGTAGAGCTAATTTCTTTCAAATTGATCTGAGAGTCTTTGTCCTGTTTTAAAAAGGAGCTAGGGAATGATTATTTGGGGTGGAAAAAATAGTAATAGTATTTTAATAACAAGCATGACATATTTATTGTTCTCACTAGTCCTGAGTTTCTTTTTCTTGACACCCACAGGATAGTATTGTCTCACAGATTCACAGTTGGGCATAAACAAGCCTGCATATTTCTAGAGAACCACCTCTTCTTTCAGCTTTCTGGTCAACTCATATAGGAAGGCCCAGAGTGTAATTAGCACTAATTAAAGACAGTCTCTCACTTCTCAAAACTTCTAAACTCTGGAGAAAGCAAAAGGAGCAGGCCCAAGAGAAATTCTTTTCATCTTTCTTCCTGTGTTAGCTATGTATCTTACAGCAACTTGACACTGAAGACCAATTGTGTAAAAGCACTAACTATATATGCACTTTTTTCATCTAAATCTGCTTCCATTCATCAGAGACTGATTGAGTGCCTAGTATGTGCCAAGCACCGTTTTAGGCACTGTGGCTAGAGGAATAAATGAAAAAGACAAAAATCCTTGCCCTCATGGAATTTTTAATCTAGTAGGGGAGATAGGCAATAAGCAAGAAAAATGGGTGAAATATACCAAATATCAAAACCAAACCCGTTGTGGTCGAGTCAATTCTGACTCATAGCTACCTTATAGGACAGAGTAGAATGGCCCTGTAGGGTTTCCAAGGAGCAGCTGGTGGATTTGAACGGCCGACGTTTTGGTTAGCAGCCAACTTCTTAACCACTGCACCACAAGGGCTCCAGGCATGTCAGGCTAAATAATGATGAGTCCCTGCATGGTGCAAATGGTTAAGCACTCAACTACCAGCCGAAAGGTTGACAGTTTAAATTCATCCAGAGGTGCCTGGAAGACAGGCCTGGCAATTTGCTTCCAAACGGTCTTGAAAAGTTTTCAGCCTTGAAAACCTTGTGGAGCAGTTCTACTCTGCACACATGCAGATGGGGTCATCATGAGTCAGAAGAGACAGGATCTAAGAACAACAACAACTTTAAATCGTGATAAATGCTAAGGTGAAAAGAAAAGATCCGGATATATTAGGTCAGGGATGGATAGTTGAATTTCAGGTAGGATAGCCAGGCAAAATCATTGAGAAGATAACTTTTGAGTAAACTTCTAAAGGGAGTGAGGAAGCAAGCCATGAGATGATCTGGAAAAAGAGTACTCTAGACAGAGAAAATAGCAAGTGCAAAGTTCCTGAGGCTCTGCATGTTCGAGGAATAGCAAGGAGGCCAGTGTGCCCAGAGCAAGGCAAGTGACAGGTGGAGTAGGAGGAACAGATGTCAGAGGTCAGATCAGGTAGGACCCCGGAGACTATTTTAAGGACTTCAGCTTTTACTCTGAGATGGTGACCTAGGAGAAGATGTTAAACAAAGTACTTAAATGATCTTACTCACATTTTAACAGGATCACAAAGGTTGAAGTGATGAAAACAGACTATACAAGGAGCAAGGATGAGGGGACCAGCTGAAAGGCTATTGCGATAATCCAGTTAAGAGAAGATGAGCTTTCTACCAAAATGTTGATGGTATGGACATGTGAGACAGGGTTGGATTCTAGGAATATGTTGCTTTGTTGTTTTTAGGATTCCGACTCATAGCAACTCTATGTACAACAGAATGAAACAGTGCCCATCCTGCACCATCCTCACAATTGTTATGCTTGACCTCCTTATTTAAGCCACTGTGTCAATCCATCTCATTGAAGATCTTTCTCCTTTTTGCTGACCCTCTACTTTACCAAGCATGATGTCCTTCTCCAGGGACTGATCCCTTCTGATAACATGCCCAAAGTATGTGAGGCGTAGTCTCGCCATCCTTGCCTCTAAGGAAGATTCTGGCTGTACTTCTTCCAAGACACATTTGTTCATTCTTTTGGCAGTCCATGGTATATTCACTATTCTTCACCAACACCACAATTCAAAGGCAACCATTCTTTTTCAGTCTTCCTTATTCATTGTGCAGCCTTTGCATGCATATGAGGTGATTGAAAACATCATGGCTTTCGTCAGGCACACCTTAGTCTTCAAGGAGACGTCTTTGCTTTTTAACACTTTAAAGAGGTCTTTTGCAGAAGATTTGCCTAATGCAATGCATCCTTTGATTTCTTGACTGCTGCTTCCATGGGCATGGATTGTGGATCCAAGTAAAATGAAATCCTTGATAACTTCAATCTTTTCTCCACTTATTATGATGTTGCTTACTGGTCCAGTTGTGAGGATTTTTGTTTTCTTTATGTTAAGGTGTAATCCATACTGAAGGCTGTGGTCTTTGATCTTCCTCAGTAAGTGCTTCAAGTCCCCTTCACTTTCAACAAGCAAGGTTGTGCCTCTGCATAACCCAGGTTGTTAATGAGTCTTCAGTCCTGATGCCCCATTCTTCTTCATATAGTCCAGCTTCTCGGATTGTTTGCTCTGCATACAGATTGAATAAGTATGGTGAAAGGGTACAACCCCGATGCACACTTTTCCTGACTTTAAACCACGCAGTATCCCCTCATTCTGTTCGAACCACTGCTTCTTGATCTATATACAGGTTCATCATGAGCACAATTAAGTGTTCTGGAATTCCCATACTTTGCAATGCTATCCATAAATTGTTACGATCCACGCAGTGGAATGCCTCTGCATTGTCAATAAAACACAAGTAAACATCTTTCTGGTATTTTCTGCTTTCAGGCAGTATCCATCTGACATCAGTAATGATATCCCCTGTTCCATACACTATTCTGAATCCAGCTTGAATTTCTGTCAGTTCCCAGTTGATGTACTGCTGCTGCCACTTTTGAATGATCTTCAGCAAAACTTTATTTGTATGTTATATTAATGATATTTTGCAATAATTTCCACATTCAATTGGATCGCCTTTCTTGGGAATATGCATAAATGGATCTTTTCCAGTCAGTTGGCCAGGTAGCTGTCTTCCAATTTTCCTGGCATAGACGAATGAGCACTTCCAATGCTGTATCCATTTGATGAAACGTCTCAACTAGTACACAATCAATTCCTGGAGCCATGTTTTTCACCAGTGCCTTCAGTGCAGCTTGGACCTCTTCCTTCAGTATCATCAGTCCCAGATAATATGCCACCTCCCGAAATAGTTGAACTTCAACCAATTTTTTTTGGTACAGTGACTTTGTATTCTTTCCATCTTCTTTTAATGTTTCCTGCATCATTTAATATTTTCCCTGTAGAATCTTTCAATATTGCAACTCGAGGCTTGAATTTTTTCTTTAGTTCTTTCAGCATGAGAAATGTCGAGTGTGTTCTTCCCTTTTGGTTTTCTAACCCCACATCTTTGCACATGTCATTATAATATTTTACATACTGCTCTTTGAAATCTTCTGTTCAGCTCTTTTACTTCATCATTTCTTTCATTTGCTTTAGCTACTCGGTGTCCAAGAGTAAATTTCGGAGTCTCTTCTAACATTCATTTTGGTCTGTTTTTTCTTTCCTGTCTTTTTAATGACCTCTTGCTTTCTTCATGTGTATGATGTCCTTGATGTCATCCCACAACTCATCTGGTCTTCAGTCATTAGTGTTCAACGTGTAAAATCTATTCTTGAGCCAAAACCAAAAAATGGTCTCTAAATTCAGGTGGGATATAATCAAGGTCTGACCTTGGCTCTTGTGGACTTGTTCTAATATTCTTCCACTTCAACTTGAATTTGTACAGGAGCAATTGATGGTCTGTTCCACAGTCGGCCCCTGGCCTTGTTCTGACTGATGATATTGTGTTTTTCCATCTTCTCTTTCAATGCTTCTGTCAGTTTGTGATACTGTGGGAGCTTGTATGTTGCTGTGATGCTGGAAGCTATGCCCCTGGTATTAAAATACCAGTAGGGTCACCCATGGTGGACAGGTTTCAGCTGAGCTTCCAGACTAAGACAGACTAGGAGGAAGGATCCGGTGGTCTACTTCTGAAAAAAAATTAGCTAGTGAAAACCTTATGAATAGCAGTGGAACATTTTCTGATGTAGTGCCAGAAGATGAGCCCCTCAGGTTGGAATGTACTCAAAAGACGACTAGGGAACTGCTGCCTCCTCAAAATAGAATTAAGCTTAATGACATAGATGGAGTCAAGCTTTCAGGACCTTCATTTGCTGACGTAGCACAACTGAAAATGAGAAGAAACAGCTGCAAATATCCATTAATAATCGGAAAAGGGAATGTATGAAGTATGAATCTAAGAAAATTGGCAATTGTCAAAAATGAAGGGAATACATAAACATCTATATCCTAGGCATTAGTGAACTGAAATGGACTGGTATTTGCCATTGTGAATGAGACAATCATGGTCTGTTATGCCGGGAATGACAAATTGAAGAGGAATGGTACTGCATTCATCTTCAAAAAGAACATTTCAAGATTTATCCTGAAGTACAACGCTGTCAGTGATAGGATAATACCCATACGCCTAGAAGAAAGACCAGTTAATATGACTAAGTCTAAAGATGAAGACATTGAAGATTTTTACCAACTTCTGCAGTCTGAAATTGATCAAATATGCAATCAGGATGCATTGATAATTACTGGTGATTGGAATGCAAAAGTAGGAAACAAAGAAGAAGGATTAGTAGTTGAAAAATATGGTTATGGTGATAGAAATGATGCTGGAGATCACATGATAGAATTTTGCAAGACCAGCAACTTCTTCATGCAAACACCTTTTTCAGCAGCATAAACTGTGACTATACACATGGACCTCACCAGATAGAACATAAAGAAATCAAATTGTTGACTACTTCTGTGGAAAGATATGTTGCTTTAGTCAAACTTAATACTAGGTCAAGCTAACAGCTATCAGAAAGCTCCTCTAGGACACTCATAGGGTGCACAGAATATATGTTGCCCTCTGCAAACACATGTAGTGAGCAGACCTATGTAAAACCATACACATTTCCCATACTCAATTTCATTTTGTACTTGGGTTACACATTTATTATTAATTATACCATTAAAAGAGACATCTTGAATCAAACAAATTTGATGACTTAAACTTTGAGTTGCCTTAGAAAAAGCATATTATGTTATAAAGATTTGGATCAGATTTGCATATTTTAAGGGTAATTACTAAGAGGAAATTCAACCATCAGCACCTTTATAACGTCTCTCACTTGACAGCCATAATTTGTGGAAACCTGTAAAACTCTTGTCCTCCCATGCCGTACCTATCTCAGTGGGTTAGTTTTTAGTCCTAAACAAAATATTTCCAGGTATTTACTATCCACTAAACATAAACAACAATAACCATAAGATAAAACAAAATTAAAAAATCTAGGGAGTTAACTAAACCCCAAATCTAACATTGTTGTCTACCCAATCCGTTCAATTCTAACTGTATTATGTTAGTAGAAGAGTACACCTTTTGGTATCCAGCCTGAAACAAAAGAATGTTCTTTGAATGGAAGAAAAAAATCAAGATGGGATTGAAAATCTATAGGGAAGTAGTCAAAAGTTCACAATTAACAAAAGGAATACAAGAAAGGAAAAGTCTGAGACCTCCTACTTCCCATCTTACATTTTCTTTTTCTGTGCTATCTGTCCAGATGTTGAACCCTCTGTCACTTATGTTCCTTCCTTTCTCCATCTCCAGTAAATGAGGCAAACATGATATTTTGATGTTAGATAAACAACTAGACTAGCACAGTTACCAGTGTTAGATTAAATTACTCTAGGAAAGCTTTGATAATTTCAAAATTTCTCTGTTCCTGTTATTACATACCACCACCCATCTGTCAATTTGCCAAACTGTGGTTACTTGCAAGTTGCTATGATGGTGGAAGCTAGGCCACCGGCATTTCAAATACCAACAGGATCACCCATGGTGGACAGGTTGCAGCAGAGCTTCCATACTAAAACAGACTAGGAAGAAAGGCCTGATGATCCACTTGTAAAAATTAGCCAACGAAAACCCTATGGATTGCAACAGAATATTGTCTGATATAGTGCTGAAAGATGAACCCCTAGGTCGAAAGGCATTAAAAATACTCAGTGGCCACAATAATAGACTTGAGCATTCCAGTGACGGTGAAGATGGTGCAGGACTAGACGTTTTGATTTGTGTGCATGGAGATGCCACGAGTCACAGATACAGCCAAATATCAGCCACAAAAAAAAAAGAAAGAAAATGTATATTTACCAAAGGAATAACTGATAACTACTACTATTTTATACTTTAATTCTGATCTAGTCCCCAAAGTATTTACAATATTAGTTCATTATTTACTTTAAGGAAAATTCTTTCAAAGTAAGCAGCTAAGCTTTCTATGAAAAAAAATTTTTTCTTTCTACTCTGAACATGACACCAAATATACATACACAATTAAAAACATAGCTGTCCTTAGAAGTCAGATATATATGACATAATTAACTGAGAAAGTATATATTTTGGAAGGAAATTATGACAGTTGTATTAGAAAATGCTCTTGAGTTTCCTCAGCTACTCAGCCATTAATAAAATGAGCATTTCCAAAGACTTTTACAGAAAAGAGAATATATATATATTTATATAGACGAAGTCATATCTGTAGGGTGTTTCTGTTCATAGGTGAACATGCTTAGAAGTGCTCTCTTGACTGGGGATTCTTTCGTAAACTGTTTTAAACACAAAGAAACATTGCCTGCCGTTAGAGACATGTGTATGCCACTGTCCGTTCATCTCCCTGGAAACAAAAGAGAGATTTACAATATAATGCATTCTAATAATAGCAGTAACCCTGATTATACATGACAGAGATATACCAATTTTAAATATGCACTACAAAAGAACATATATATATATATATATGGATTAATAAATTTGAATAACATTGAAATATACTGAGTTTGAATTATTTCTTTTCTCATCTCTTTGGTTCAAAGCATCTCAAAATCAGATCTCTCTTTTTTCCTCTCCTTTTCCCTCCCTCTCTTTTTCTTCTCATTCTCTTTCTTTCTCCTCTCTATTTTGTTTGGGAGTGGTTTCTGTTCTTTTTAATGTTCTTATAGAAACCACGTAAAGAGCTTGCTCTTTTGGCAGCTGAGAAATTCTTGCATGATCACAGTAAATCCCCTGAATGAGACACTTATAACTAATCTGAGAAAAATGATGTGGGAACAGTTAATTTTTGCTACAAGATTTCAGGGTCATTCTTTGGACAAAATCATTTCATTTTATAGTGTCAGAATTAGAAAGAACCTGTAAAATCACCTAATTGAAATCACTAATTTTTCCAAAAAAAATATTTAGGCACAATAAGATAAAGTTTTTTGTTTTTTTTTTTTTAAGACCATTTAGCTATGTGTTGTAGAAGTAAAACTAGAAATCCAGCTTTTCTACCTTTCAGGATAATGGACTGAGTTTAGGTTTAACTTTGTTTTTTGTTTATTTTTTTTTTATTGTACAGAACAAAATAGTTTCTCATTAAACAGTACACATATTGTTTTATGACACTGATGTTAGTTGACATCCCCATGACATATCAACACTCTTCTTTCTTGAACTTGGGATCCCTAATACCAGCTTTCCTGTCCTCTCCTGTCTTCTAGTCCTTGCCCCTGGGCTGGTGTGCCCCTTTAGTCTCGTCTTGTTTTATGGGCCTGTCTAATCTTCTGCTGAAGGGTGAACCTTGGGAGTGACTTCATTACTGAGCTAAAAGGGTGTCCAGGGGCCATACTCTCAGGGTTTCTCCAGTCTCTGTCAGGCCAGTAAGTCTGGTCTTTTTTTGTGAGTTAAAATGTTGTTCTACATTCTTCTCCAGCTCTGACTAGGATCCTCTATTGTGATCCCTATCAGAGCAGTCAGTGGTGATAGCTGGGCACCATCTAGTTGTACTGGACTCATTCTGGCTGCAGCTGTGGTAGATGTGGTCCATTAGTCTTTTGGACTAATCTTTCCCTTGTATCTTTTTTCTTTATTCTTCCTTGCTCCTGAAGGAGACCAGTGGAGTATCTTAGATGGCGGCTCACAGGCTTTTAAGACCCCAGACGCTACTCATTAAAGTAGAATGTAGAACATTTTCTTTATAAACTATGTTATGCCAACTGAGCCAGATGTTCCCTGAGACCATAGTCCCCACAGTACTCAGCTCAGCAATTCGGTCCCTCAGGGAGTTTGGCTGTGTCTATGGGGCTTCCATGACCTTGCCTTGTACAAGTTGTGCTGGCTTTCACAGTATTATGTACTGACTTACCCTTAACCAAAGTTACCACTTATCTATTGTCTATTTACTGTTTTCCATTCCCACTGCTCCCTTCCCTCGTAACCATCAAAGATCATTTCTTTTGTGTGTAAACATTTTCAGGAGTTTTTACAATAGTGGTCTCGTACAATATTTGTCCTTTTGTGCATTGACTTATATCACTCAACATAATGCCCTCCAGATTCATCCATGTTTATGAGATGCTGCCCAGATTCATCATTGTTCTTTATCATTGCATAATACTGCATTATGTGTAGGTACCACAGTTTATCAATTCATATTTTGATAGGCATCTACACTGTGTCCATCTTTTTGCTATTGTGAACAATGTTGCAGTGAACATGGGTGTGCATATGTCTATTCGTGTGACAGCTCTTATTTATCTAGGATACATTCCTAGGAGTGGGATTGCTGGATCATGTGGTATTTCTATTTCTAGCTTTCTAAGGAAGTGGCATATCGTTTTCCAAAATGGTTGTATCATTTTGCATTCCCACCAGCAGTGCATAAGAGTTCCAATCTCCCCCATAGCCTCTCCAATATTTGTTATTTCCTATTTTTTTTATTCATGCCTGTAATGCTGGGGTGAAATATTGTCTCATTGTGGTTTTGATTTGCATTTCTCTAATGACTAGTGGGAAACCCTGGTGGCATAGTGGTGAAGAGCTACAGCTGCTAACCAAAAGCTCGGCAGTTCAAATCCACCAGGTGCTCCTTGGAAACTCTATGGGGCAGTTCTACTCTGTCCTATAGGGTCGGTTTGAGTCAGAATCCACTCAGTGGCAACGGGTTTGGTTTTGGTGGGTAACAGCTAGTGAAGGCAAGCATTTCCTTGTGTGTTTATTGGCTACTTGAATGTCTCCTTTGGTGAAGTGTCCATTTATTTCCTTTGCCCATTTTGTAACTGGATTATTTGCCTTTTGTTGTAGAGGTGTTGGATTTTCCTGTAGATTTTAGAGATTAGACCTTTGTCGGATTTGTAAAAGCCAAAATTTTTTCCTACTCTGCAGGTTCTCTTTTTACTCTTTTGGTCAAGTCTTTTGATGAGCATAAGTGTTTAATTGTTAGAAGTTCCTAGTTATCTAGGTTATCTTCTGGAGTTTGTGTGCTGTTTGTTATGGTTTGTATCTTGTTAATGCCATGTGTTGATCCTATTTTTTCTTCCATGAACTTTATACTTTTTGGCTTTATATTTAGGTCTTCGATCCATGGTGAGTTAGTTTTTGTGCATGGTGTGAGGTATGGGTCCTGTTTCATTTTTTTGCAGATGGACATCCAGTTTTGCCAGCACCATTTGTTAAAAAGATTGTCTTTTCCCCATTTGATGGACTTTGGGCCCTTGTTAAAGATCAGGTGACCATAGGTGGATGGATTTACATCTGGGTTCTCAATTCTATTCCACTGGTCAATGTATCTGTCGTTGTACCAGTACAGGCTGTTTTGACTACTGTAGCTGTAAAGTACGTTCTGAGGTCAGGTAGTGCAAGTCCTCCTACTTTATTCTTCTTATTCAATAGTGCTTTACTTATCTGGGACTTCTTCCTTTTCCATATAAAGTTCATGATTAGTTTTTCCATCTCTTTAAAGAATGTTGTTGGTATTTGGATTGGGATTGCATCGTATTTCTAAATTGCTTTGAGTAGAATTGTCATTTTCACAATGTTGAGTCTGCCTATCCATTAGCATGGTATGTTTTTCCATTTATGTAGATCTCTTTTGGTTTCTTGCAATAGCGTTTTGTAGTTTTCTTTGTATAGGTCTTTTACATCACTGGTTAGACTTATTCCTAAATATTTTATTTTTTTAGGGGCTATTATAAATGGTATTGTTGTCCTGATTTCCTTTTCATCTTTCTCTTTATAGGTGTATAGGAATACAATGGATTTTTTTACATTTATCTTGTATCCTGCTAGTCTGCTGAATATATTAGTTCCAGTAGTTTTCTCATGGAGTCTTTTGGGTTTTCTGCATATAGTATCATATCCTCCGCAAATAGGGACAGTTTAACTTCTTTATTACCAATTTGGATGCCCTTTATTTCTTTTTCTTGCTTTATTGCTCTAGCTAGAACTTCCAGAACTATGTTAAATAGAAGTGGTGATAAAGGGCATCCTTGTCTTGTTCCTGTTCTCAAGGGGAATGTTTTCAGCCTCTCTCCATTAAGAATGATGTTGACTGTTGGTTTTGCATAGATGTCCTGTATTATGGTGAGAAATTTCCCTTCTATACCTATTTTATTGAGAGTTTTTATCGGGAATTTGTGTTGGATTTTGTCAAATGCTTTTTCTGCATCGATTGAGATAATCATGTGATTCTTTCCTTTCCTTTTATTTATCTGGTGGATTACGCTGATTGAGTTTCTAATGTTGAACCATCCTTGCTTACCTGATATGAATCCTACTTGGTAGTGGTGTATTATTTTTTAGATATGATGCTGAATTCTATTGGCTAGAATTTTGTTGAGAATTTTTATATCTATATTTGTGAGAGATAATGGTCTGTAATTTTCTTTTTTTGTGGCATCTTTGCCTGGTTTTGGTATCAGGGTTATACTGACCTCACAGAATGAATTCAGAAGAATTGCTTCCTTTTCTATGTTCTGAAATAGTTTGAGTAGTATTGGTATAAGCTCTTCTCTGAATGTTTGGTAGAATTCTCCAGTGAAGCCATCTGGGCCAGGACTGTTTTTTGTTGGGAGTTTTTTTTTATTACCTTTTCAATCTCTTCTCTTGTTATGAGTCTGTTCACATTTTCAACATCATTTTGTGTTAGCTTGGGTAGGTAGTGTGTTTCTGGAATTTTGTCCATTTCCTCTAGGTTTTGAAGTTTGTTGGAGTGGAGTTTTTCATAATACTCTGTTATGATCCTTTTTATTTCAGTTGAGTCCTTTGTAATGTCCCCCATTTCATTTCTTATTTGAGTTATTTGCTTCCTGTACTGTTTTTCTTTTGTCAGTCTGGCCAGTGGTTTGTCGATTTTGTTGATCCTTTCAAAGAACCAACTTTTGGTTTTGTTCATTCTTTCTATTTTTTTTTTTTTTTCTATTCTCTATTTCATTATTTCTGACCTTGTCTTTATTATCTCCTTTCTTCTCGCAGCTGTGGGCTTTTTTGCTGTTCTTTTTCTATTTGTTCAAATTGTGTAGCTACTGTTCTGATTTTGTCCCTTTCTTCTTTTTTGATGTGTGCATCTATGGTTATTAATTGAACTCTGAGCATTACCTTTGCTGTGTCCCAAAGGTTTTGGTATGATGTGTTTTCATTCTCAATTAATTCTAGGAATTTTTTTGACTCCATCTCAGATTTCTTGTATTACCCAGTGGTTTTTAAGCAGTGTGTTATTCAGTTTCCATGTAATTGATTTTTTTCTGTTTCTCTTCTTGTCGTTAATTTCTATCTTGATGGTATTGTGGTCAGAGAAGATACTTTGTATTAGCTCAGTGTTTTGGATTTTGTTGAGGGTTGCTCTATGACCTAAGATGTGGTCTATTCTGGAGAAAGTTCCATGTGCATTGGAAAAGAATGTGTACTTTGCAGCTCTAGCGTGGAGTGTTCTACATATGTCTATGAGGTCAAGTTGGCTGATTGTGCCCTTTAGCTCTTCTATATCTTTGTAGAGTTTCTTTCTAGACAGTCTGTCCTTTACTGAGAGTGGTATGTTGAAGTCTCCTACCATTACTGTGGAATTTTCAGTTTCTCTTTTCAGTGCTGTTAGAGTTTGTTTTAAGTATTTTGGAACCCTGTCATTGGGTGTGTAGATGTTTATTATGGTTATGTCTTCATGATGGATTATCCATTTAATCACTATATAGTGTCCTTCTTTGTCTTTTATGGTGGCTCTTATTTTAAAGTCTATTTCATCTGAGATTAATATTGCCACTCCTGCTCTTTTTTGGTAGATATTTGCTTTATATATTTTTTTCTATCCTTTGATTTCTAATAAATTTACATCTTTGTTTCTAAGGTGTAGCTCTTGTAGACAGCATATTGATGGATTCTGTTTTTTTATCCATTCTATCACTCTATGTCTATTTATGGGTGCATTTAAGCCATTTACATTATGATTATTGATAGGTTCGAGTTTATTGCTGTCATTTTGTTGTGCTTTTTTTCTGTAGTGCTGACATTTTCTTCGTTCCTCTTACTTTCCTGTGCTGAATTCCTTTTGTTTGTGTTTTTTTTTTCATTTCTTTTGTTTTTGTAGATTTTTTGTTTACTGAGGCTTTATGTTTTTCTTCTTTATTTTGATGAGTAGGTTTGTTAACTTTCTTTGTGGTTACCTTGAAATCTACCCTTATCTTCCTAGGTTTGAACCAGTCCATCATTACTTGATATCGCCTTGCCTTCCTCTCCATTAGAAAGTTCTATACCTACAGCATTTATTCCCTTTTTTATTGTTCTGATGTTGTTTTCATTTACAGATTAACCTCTCTGGTTCCCTCTTGTTATTCTTTTGGTTTTAGATAGTGCTTGAGAGTTCCTTTCCTAGGTTGGTATCTGGCTGGTATGATCTTGCATCCTAGATTCAGGCTGTGGTCTGATGTTATTTATTCTCCAACTGAAGGACTCCCTTCAATAATTCTTGTAAGTGTGGTTTGGTTTTTACATAGTCCCTTAATTTCTGTTTATCCAGAAATGTCCTAATTTCACCATCATATTTGAAGGAGAGTTTTGCAGGATATATTATTCTTGGCTGGCAATTTTTTTCTTTCAAGATTTTATATATGTCATCCCATTGCCTTCTTGCCTGCAGGGTTTCTGCTGAATAATCAGAGCTTAGTAATATTGTTTCCCCTCTGTATATGACTTTTCCTTTTTCTCAAGCTGCTCTCAGGATTCTTCATTTGTCCTTGGTTTTAGCGAGTGTAATTATGATATGCCTTGGTGATTTTCTTTTGGGATCTATCCTATATGTGGTTTGTTGAGCTTCTTGGATGGTCAGCTTTTCATCTTTCATGATATTAGGGAAGTTTTCCGTCAGTAATTCTTCAATAATCCTCTCTGTGTTTTCCATTTTCTCCCCCTGTTCTGGAACTCTGATCACTCACAAATTTTTGCTTTTGATTGTATCCCACATCATTCTCAGGGTTTCTTCATTCTGTTTTCTGATTTTTCCTCAAACAGAGTTGTATCCAAGTGTTTGTCTTCAATTTCACTGATTCTGTCTTCCATTGTTTAAACCTGCTATTCAGCCCTTCTATGACACTGTCGATTTCTGAAATCTTGTTGTTTATCTTTTGGATTTCTAATTGTTGTTTTTGTATGATTTCTAGTTGTGAATTTATTTTGGCATTTTGCTCCTGTAATATTTTCCTGAATTCTTCCATTTTTTTTTTTCTGTATTTTCCGTGAGTTTGTCTATTTTTTTCTCATTTTTGTCTGCTTTTTCCTTCAACTGTTGGATAGCTCTGAATATTAGATTTGAATTCCCTATCAGGTAGTTCTAGTGTGTTTTCTTATACTGGAAGGTCATCTGGTGTTTTATTTTGTATGCTTACTGTAACCATCCTGTCCTTTTTTTAATATGTTTTGATATTTCTGCTGTTTTCATGACATTCATTAGTTATTTTCTTCATTTATTTATTGTAGATTTGTTTGTTTCATTCTGCTTTTTTGTTTTATTTGGTTATGTCTGAGCAGGCAGGCTCTGTGTTCTTTGTGGTTTGCTTGTCTGTGGGTATACTTTTCACTTCCTTTTCCAGTGGGCAGGGCCAGTCGCTCAGATATGGGGCAGGAGGGCAGGTCCAGCTGAAGGGGAGGGGTTGGCATGGTTGTTTGCATCAGGTACTAGGGCAAATAGGGCAGGCTCGGAGTCAGTGCAGGGCAGGTTCCAGTAGGCTGTGCCTGTGCTGCTCAGGGGTGAGATGTTCAGTACACAGTGAAGATAGGGAGGAAGGAGGGATGTTGTGATATGTGAAGCTAAGATGGGTATGGGAAAGAAGAGGGAGAGAGAGAAAGAAACAAAAGCCAAAAACAAACAAACAAACAAAGAAAACACACACACAAAAAGAATGCTAAAGGAGCTTGCCATTGGAGTGGAGAAACAAGAGACTGAGAAATGGAGAAAAATCAAAAGGAAATAAAAGAGAAAAAGAAAAAATAAATAAAAATTAGAAAAAAAGAAATGGAAAACCCCCAGGGATCCCACTGGTGGGGCTGCAAATACTGCGGTAGTGTCTTTCAGACCACGAAGTACAGCCTAGCTAGAAGGGGCAGAGGTGTCACACAGGACCAGGTATTCAGGAGAAAGGAAAACAAGGTAAGCATAGAGAGATGAGAAACTGAGAAATGAAGAAAGACAAACAGGAAGAAAGAGGGAAAAAAAAGAAAAGAAATGCCCCTCTGGATCTCAGTGGCATGGCTGCACAGACTGGGGAAGTGGTTCCCAAGCCAGGCAGTACAGCCCGGCTAGAAGGGGCTCCCAAGCCCTAAAAAGAAAAAGAAAACAAACAAGACAAAACAGAAAACAAAACAAAACAAAAAGTCTCCAGGTATCCCACCAGCGTGGTGGTGAGAATCAGGGAAGCTGTTCCCCAGCCAAGCGGTGCCTCACAGCTTTTCAAGAGGAAGCAAAGCTGGCTTATAGAGCCAGGTGTTCAAAAGAAAGGAATGGGAGGTGGTGAGAGGCAGGGAAGAAACCAAAAGAATCAAAAAAAAGCAACATCAGCAACAAAAAAATGGCACTGATGGAGCTGGACAGATCCAAGAGTCACAGGGCCAGAGCCAGTATCTCCTGGCCAAGAGACTGTGGCCAGTGGGAAGCAGTGGAGGCTGAGTGGGAGGAAGAAAGGTAGGGGGTGGGAAAGCATATATTGCTGGTTACCAGATGCTCTGTCTCCTGTTGGAGGCTCCATGAAGCTGTTTTCCCATACTCCCTGTTTTCCACTCTTTGATGTAGGCAAGGTGAATGCAGGTGACACAGACCCTGCACTTCCCAGTCAGCCAAGTGACCACAGACAGCTAAGGGGTGGATGCCGAGTCGGGGTGGTGGGGAGAAGGATGACGGATGGGAAAGCATATATCAGTGGTTACCAGTTGTTCTATCTCCTGCCGAGAGGTCCATGAAGCTGCTTTCCTGTACTCCCCGTCCACTGATCTCTGACAGGAGTCCAAGATGGCAAATCCATGCTGTGTTAGCTGATAGGGGACCTCTGCATGTATCTCTCCTCCCTCTCCATTCTCTGTCAGTTTCTTATTCCATTTGGTGGTTGGCTGAGTTCTTTATCTCTTCATTAGATGCTTAGGGTTCCAGGATTGACATTTGCCTCTGTTTTACTTAGTTTTTCGGGTCTTTTCTGTGGAGAGACGGCTTGGTGCTTCTGTCTATAGTGCCACGTAAGCTCCATCTCTGTATTTTTATATTTTTATTGTGGTTTAGGTGAAAGTTTACAGTGCAAGTTAATTTCTTATTCAAAAATTTACACACAAATTGTTTTGTTACATTGGTTGCAATCCTTGTGTCTATTCATTCAGTTTTCTTGTCCCTTCCTGCCATCTTGTCTTGCTTTTGGGCAGCTGTTGCCCATTTGGTCTTGTATGTTTGATTGAACTAAGAAGCATGTTCTTAGCAATGGGCTTATGTAATAATATAATATTAAGTCACTATATATAATACATCTATGACTATATATTATAGATAGATAGATATAATGATACCCTAACTCTCTATCAATATGCCTAGGACCAGACAATGAAAAATATTGATAGAAAATATATGATACTATGTTTGGAAAAACTAATGGAAAAATATATTCCTATGTATTTGTGTATACGTGGTCAATTTAGCAGAATGGGTCACCTAGAATTTGGCCAGCTAGAATTTGATCCCTTACACACATAAGCACACATAGCCTAATTCCATAGAAATAAAGGTGGAATATATTAAAGTTACATTAAAAGTTGAAAATACATAAACTTAAAACTTAAAAAGAGAAATCCTCAGAAGCGGGAAATAACAAGAAACTCACAGAGTTGTGAACAGATGCTGAAGTTAAATGGTCACAAGCCAGCAGAGGCAGATATAAACCCTAAAGTTAAGGGGTTATGGAAAAGGAGAATCAGTGCTAATGGTTCAAAGCACCCTTGGTGCTGTAGCTGATCTAGCGGCATAATATTGAGAGACACAAAATGTTTGAAAGAGAAATTTGACATGAGACTTGAAATGTTCCACCAACTGACTCTGCAAATCTACAAAGAGGAATCAACCACAAGAGATTAGAATTCCAGGCTAAAGTAATGAACTAAGCTCATAAGCCAAGAACTTAGCATGAAAACAGGTCAGAAAATGGTGAAACTCATGGAGCCTGATAGAAAGAAATGAGAGACTACCGTCTAGGATTAATTTCACACCCAGGGAACACCCCTCCAGAAAACAACAACAACAACAAAAATTCACTAAGGAGAAGCATACAGATGACAGCAATAATACACAAAGAAAAATACAAAAATCATGATTTCTATGCAAGTAAAAACACTGTGTAAAACATATAAAGCAAAAATTGACAGAATTACAAGAAATAATTCAGGAATCCACCATCGAAGTAGAACAGTTAAAAACACCTTTTAGAAACTGACAGATAAAGCATTTGAAAGCTAGTATAGCTATAGAAAGGAGCCCTGGAGGCTCAGTGGTAAAATGTTTGGATGCTAACCGAAAGATTTGTGGTTCAAACCCACCCAGCAGCTCTACAGGAGAAAGACCTGGCAATTTGCTCCTGTAAAAATCATAGCCTAGGAAATCTTATGAGGCAGTTCTCCTCTGTCCTATAGGGTCACTATGAGCCAGAGTTGACTGGACAGCACCCAATAACAACAACATAGCAATAGAAGACTTGAAGAGCACACATCCCCATGCTTTATCTATTGAGTATGTTTTGGACTGCACATTCAACTAATTTTGATGTGTACACAAAGAGTTTCAAAAGCTTACCCCTTACTAGGCCATAAATACAGCCTTAGCAAAACTCAAAAAATAGCTATTGTAGAGCCCATGTTCACTTTTTACATCACAATTAAGTTAGAAATAGCCAGTATCTCAGCTATTTAAAATATGTGTGTAACTAAAAGATCCATTGCTAATAATGCATGAGTTCAAGAATATATGACAATGAAATTTAAATAGATATAACAAAATAACAACAGAAAAACTATTATCAAAATAGAACCAAAAATATGTAAAAACTTGGTATTTATAATAGAACTGTAGCTAAGTATCAATTGGGAAATGTTAAATTTTAGTAAGTGGCATTAGTATAATTGGCTATCCATATGGAAAAATTAGATCCTTATACTATATTTTGAAATGAAATCCATATATTTTGGACACCTATATGTAAAAGCCACTACTTTCCGTCAGTTTGTTGTATTGTGATGGCTTGCGTGCTGCTATGATGCTGGAAGATATGCCACCAGCATGTCAAATACCAGCAGGGTAACCCATGGTTGACAGGTTTCAGTGGACCTTCCAGACTGACTAAGAAGAAAGCCTGGTGATCTACTTTTGGAAACAAGCTAATAAAAACTCTAGGAACACAATAGAACATTGTCCAATACAGTGCCGGAAGATGAGCTCCCTAGATTGGAAGACACTCGAGATACACAGCAGCTGCAACAATGGGCTCAAGCATACCAATGATTTTGAAGATGGTGTAGGACCAGACACTCTTTGTTCTGTTGTATATGAGGTCGCCATGAGTCAGAGCCCACTCTATGGCAACTAACAACAACCATTAAAAAAAAAAAAGCATTGTCTTTGAAACTATTAGAAGAAATATAGAAGACCATCTTTATGACTTGGACACAGTAAAGGATTTCTCAAACAGAATGCAAAAAGCATAATCAATGAAGGGAAAAGGATGATAAATTTGACTATACAAAACTAAAAAAAAAATCTGCATAACGAGATTCCATGAACAAAGTTAAAAGACATGATAAAGACTGAGAGAAGCGATGGCAAGGTATATACTAGTCAAAGGATTTTCATTTAGAATACTACCAGTGAACTACAAAAAGAAAGGGTCAAATCAGTGGAGGAAGGATATAAAGCTGCAATTCATAGAGGAAAAAACCAAGTGGCCAATAAACATATGAGAAGGATGTTACACCTCATTAGCAATTAGGACAATGCAAATAAAAACAGTAAGAAAATGCCATTGACGTCCAAAAAAAAAATATATATATATATATCAATATGCCAAATGCTAAGGAAGTTGAAGCCAACAGGAACTCTCATACTCTGCAGGTAGGAGTGTCAAGTTGGACATCTGGAGAGTAATCTGGCCAGAGCAGGAAGTGGGGGTTAGCGTCTTTTGGCGGGGATGGTTGTCTAACTACTGGTGTATCCCCCAAACTCATACTCTTTCCATAATGCCAAAAATGTAATGCATTTATATGTGTCTCACTGGTCTGACCTAGTACCATGCTCACAGCAAGGGCTCAAGGAATATTGTTGATGCAGATGATGAGCCCATATAAGAGCACCAGTTGAGCTATCCCTTTGGTACCGTGGCCTCCCTCTTCAATATTTTTAAATTAGATTCTCAGTGTCTCATCTATTTCTAGACTCTTCACTCCCCACTTTAAGCACTGTACTTAGAACTAAGTAATTTTGTCAAACGTAAGAGAACAGAAGAAATAATTGGCAATTTAGTGTCCTTTGTAACTCCAAAGAGAATTTTCACACATGCAACACACATGTCATAATCCAGACCCACTTCACAAGGTCCCCTCATATTTTGGTCTTCCAAACCAGAACTGGTTCAGTTTACTACAAACTTTTCTTTTAAAAACTTTACTCAGCCAATTCCTCAATTAATGAGAATTTGAGTATCTAGTATGTGAATAGAATCGACACAGTGGCACCCAACAACAACAATATAAGCAACTCTTTATTATTATTTTGAGAATGCAAAGTACGTAAAAACATATGATTTAACTCAAAGCTGAAAATGACCAATCACTCTTAAAATCTTTTTTTTTTTTTTTTTAATTCCACTTGGGGAAAGGCAGAAAAATAGAGCAGTCCAGGGAGACTAGAGTGTTAATATTAGCCTTAGTATTTCAGCAGATATTTAAACACTCTGCACTGTATGTACAACATTTGTAAAATAAATAGGTGAGTGCTTCTAGGTGCTCTTGGGTTAAGATGCTCCTAAAAGGCTGAGCCAAGAGAACTGGATTTCTTTTAAAAAGTGCAAAAATATGTGAGACAAAATCAATCAATGTTCACATACCCATTATACAGAGTTTATTATGTTAACAATGTAATTTTGCTAAAGATGAACGAAATATGTAATAGTAAAATAAACAAAACATAACAGATAAAGTACAAGTCCTCTTTGTATGACCCTCCAGTCCTTCTCCTCCCTCTCTAAAGGCAACTTCATTACTTCCATGAATTTGGTGAATATATCTCCAGTAATTTTTTTATCTTTTAATACCATACATATTCATAAATAATATGTAGTATGTAAGCTTCTGAAACTTGCTTTTTTTACTCATTATTTTTCTTTTAGATTCATTCATGCCATACTAGTGTGCTCATTTGAACTTTTATGTAACATCCCATTGTTTGAATGTGTCACCCTTTTTCCATTACTTTCCTGTTATTATTGTTATTGTTGTGTGGTGTGTCATCGAGTCAGTTCCACTCATAGTGATCCCATGTGACAGAGTAGAACTGTCTCATAGTTTTCTAGGCTGTAATCTTTATGGGAGCAGATCTCCAGCTCTTTCTTCCATGAAGCCACTGGGTGTGTTCAAACCACCAACCTTTCGGTTAGCAGTTGAGTGCTTAACAGTTGTACCGCCATGGTTCATTTCCATTATTATTGGTGAATATTTGGTTTATTTGCAATTTTTTACATTGCAAATATTTCACATTTCACAAACAGCATTGAATATCTCTGTTATGGATTGAATTGTGTCCTCCAAGAAGATGTGCTGAAACCCAAACTGCTAATTCCTGTGAATGTGACCTTGTTTGGAAATAGGGTCTTTGAAGATGTTATCACTTAAGTTAAGATGAGGTTATAATAGAATAGGGTGGGTCCAAATCCAATCTGAGTTGTGTCCTTATAAAAGAGGAGAAGACACACAGAGAGATAAACAGAGATGCATCTACAAGCCAATTGTTACGGATTTAATTGTATCTCCCAAAAATATGTGTCAACTTGGCTAAGCCACGATTCTCAGTATTATGTAAATATCCTCTGTGATGTGATCTGATGTAATTATCCTCCACTTTGTGATCTGATGTAATTATCCTATGTGTTGTAAATCCCAACCTCTGTGATGTTAATGAGGTGAGATACAATCTACAGGATTAGATTATATCGAGTCCATCTTTTTTGAGATATGAGAGATAAAACAAGCGAACAGAGATCAGGGGACCTCCTACCACCAGGAAAGAAGAGCCAGGAGCTGAGCACGTCCTTTGGACCCAGGTTCCCTGCACTGAGAAACTCCTACACCCAGGGGAAGATTGATGACAAGGACTTTCCCCAGAGCCAACAGAGAGAGAAAGCCTTCTTCTGGAGCTGGCACCCTGAATTCGCACTTCTAGCCTCCTAAACTGTAAGGGAATAAATTTCTGTTTATTAAAGCCATCCACTTGTGGTATTTCTGCTACAGCAACACTAGATAACTAAGATACCAAGGAACCAGAAGCAGGAAGAGTGAAGGAAAAGGTATTTCCCTAGAGCCTTTGGAGGGCATGTGGTCTGGGTGAGGTGTTAATTTGGACTTCTAGCCTCCAGATCTGAGACAATAAATTTTTGTTGCTTGAAACCATCCACTTTGTGGCACTTTGTTACAGCAGCCTTAGGAAACTGACACAATCTTTAGGCATGTCTTCTGGTAAACATGGGCAATAATTTTTCAAGGTTATAAATCTAAAAAAGTTAAGGTGAGTTGTAGACTATGAGCATTTTTAACTTTACTGGATATTGCCAAAAAGAATAAAGGAGTGGGAAAGTGGGCCTTCTCATACAGTATTGTGAGCAGTAATGTGGTACAGTGTTCCTGGTGAGCAATTTAGCGTCACAGATCAAAACTGAAAATGATATAATCTCTGGCCAAGGAATTCTATGTCTAAAAATATACACTGAAGACATTCTTTCTCATGTGTACATAGATCTATTTTTAGGATATTATTAAATATAGCACTGTTCATGATAGAGAATAAATTAAAACAATGAAACTTGATATTCTTTGTGTAACATTTTAATAAGAAATACTATAATACCTCCTCCATACACACACACACCCACACCCACACACACACACACACACACACACACACACTAATTGAAGAAAAAAGATTAGATTTCAAGTCTGGTATTCTCTGCCCAATTCTATAATTTCAGCAGTCTCTCTGGTTACCTAAATGTCCAGTGAGATAGATCACCCTCCCTCGACCTTTTCTTGCTCAAAATGATGCCTGGTATCGTGGGACTTAGTGTGTCCTCCTCAAAGCAAAGGGGATGATAGGGAGGCATTTTGAGATATCTGTAGTGACTTTTGGTGCCATTATTCTGCATAGTGAGGTCTCTACTGAATGTTCTGCAGGTAGAATTAAAGGTCTTATCTCTCTCAATTTGATTAAGATCTATTTCTTCCTGGTTACCTTGATCATAACCCAATGCTCCCTGGCCCTGGAAACACATCTTATCCTGTATTTTTTTTTCCCCTTGTATCTCTTCTGGCCTAAACTGTAAACATCATAGAATCTACCCTAAATTAATTTGTCCTTCTTCCTGGAACGCTTCATAGAAATGCTACTGGCTCTCAACTCAGTTATCCTTAGTCATTGTTAAGAGGTTGTGGGGAAATAAGGACCCTATATCTTCCCTATAAGAACTGGAAGCTTCTCAGGAACTTGAAGTTTGACCTTTCCTGTCTAACTACACCATACCATTGAATTCACCTTTATGTGGTCACCCACCAGGCTATTGCTAGAGACCACATTTGAGACAATCTCCCTCCAAACATGAATTGGGATAAGAGCTCTTTCTACATTCCTCTCAACTATTTAAAACTCTAGGTCGAAGTTCAGAGAAATGAGATTGAAAAACCATAGAGCTGATGAGAACTCCAAGTTGTAGAATTAGAGAAATAAAAAGGGTTGTAGCCCTTTACCTTGGTATCCTTAAGACCTCTGGGATTTTCCTTAAGCTTTGAGGTAATCCACCAGAAGGTAAACCTGTGGCTCAAAAAAGCTTCAGCTACTGCTGGGCACAACTACACTTTTCTATATCCATGCTTCAGTCTCACTACTACTTTCAAACGTTTTCTCATCTTGGGCATATTGGGTGCCTGTGAAGAAACAACTCATGCCATCTACATGGCCTCCAGAAGCTTCTACTATCCCCTTCAGGAAGAGAGTCATTAGTGCAATGTTTTCATGGAACTTGATCATTCCCCCAGATCAAAGTGAATTTCTATTTTTGTAACCAGAGGGATTTTCCTTGATATTGTTTTTATTTTAGACCAGAAAGTATTTGATGAGGCCGAGCAAAATTTTGTTAATCATAATGCTGAGGACATTATAACCTTAATTATTATTTTTGGAAGTATAATCATTTTCTGAGACATTATGGTCCCAAATGGATTATTCTTTATCAAAAACTTTAATTCTTAATTCAGCAACTTTATCACTTTTGGTAGATCTTATTATTACCATGCAGGGGAAGCAGGGTGGAGAGGGAAACTAGATTAATGACTGAATTATTGTTTTATCTCAAACTCAAAAATCCTTCAGGCAAGACTATTGAAAACACTGGGCCAAATGAACATGTAATTTATTCTTTTCTTCCTTGTTTGATGCTAATGTCTCTTTTTAGTCACTCTCATTCTATAATAGCAAATTCTGGATCACTAAATGAAACAGTAAATTCCTTATTCCTGATCCTACAGAACATAATTAGATGTTGGAAAGAAAATTCTCATATTATTTTTAAAAGATAAAAAGAAGGAATACACAATTTCACTAACACTGGCAGTTTTATTTACTGGAAGAAAAGCATTGGGTTAACCTCTTTTTATATTGGCCACAATAATTTTTTAGTTGGGCCATTAGAAGAAATTTGCTTTATGTTAAAAATTTCCTTTCTGAATCCAGAAAAATCAGAAAGGAAGAGTTTTTCTACAGCTTAAGACTGACCCTAGTTCAGGGAAGAGCGAGTAAGCAGTAACCCATGTGGTTTCCCCTTCTCTCCCCTTCCATGCACACACTCTTGAAAGCCATGTGACTCAGGGGCAGAACTGTGCTAACTTCTAACATGTTCGGAGTCCCTGGGTGGTATAAACAGTTAATGCACTCAGCTGCTAACCAAAAGGTTGGAGGTTCGAGTCCACCCAGCGGTGCCTTGAAAGAAAGGCCTAGCAATCTACTTCCAAAAAAATCAGCCATCAAAAACCCTATGGAGAAGTTCTACTCTGACACACATGGGGTCACCATAAGTACAAATCGACTCAGTGGCAACTGGTTTTCTGACATGTTTAGGGTGTTCAAGTTTGTGCTAAACCAAACTTCAGGCAAGACCTGCAGGTAACAGGTTAGCATTTAGGGAAAGATCCTACATGGTCAGTTCACCAGCTGTGGGCTGGACAATGTCACATCTCAACAACCAAGCCCTGGAACTCCAGAAGAAGCAAGACTTCTGAAATAGCAGCTTCTCCCTGCCTCTCTCTTGGTCATTCACAGTACTTTCTCTGTGTTCTTTTGTCTCTGCTTTAAACAAGTGTAAGTAAACCACATTCTCCTGTCTACGGTGAATGTCCCTGGTTTCTGAGAAATATCCCTCACCTCGAGCCAGGTTTAATTACAAACCTGAAGGAAGTATTATGACAGGAGCCTCTGCGTTTTTCAGATAAGGTACAGTTTTTCATTTCCCTCAGGTTTTATGATCCTCAGCGGTGGGAAAGTGCTGACAATGCGAGTTAACAACCAGAGGTGCTGAATCTGTAAGTTCTGATTTTTCAGAAGGAAGGTAGACAGAGGGTAGGCATTAAAATTACGGTGGGGAAGGGAGTGTGGCCATGGCAACTGATATAGAGACTAGAGAAGGAAGAAAGGCTTCAGATGAGCCAGTAGATCTCTATCTAACTAAGGACAAATTAAGAAGAAAGAAAAAATGTTGTGTCACTCTGTCTACATTGCTGGAAATGCTTGGTTTTAACATCCCCCAAAGTTGAAAGACTAGTATTGCAACTGCTACTACAGCTGCTGCTACTACTACTATTAAAGCAGTAATAATACTAGCGACCATTTGTCGAGTGCCTATATATGTACCGCGGGACATTAGTGGTTCAGTGATACAATTCTCCCTTTCCACGCGGGAGAACTGGGTTCGACTTCCAGCCAATGCACCTCATGTGCAGCCACCATCTACTGTTAGTGGAGGCTTGTGTTTTGCTATGATACTGAAAAGGTTTCAGGGTAGCTTCCAGATTACAGGCTAGGAAGAAAGGCCTGGCAATCTAAAATTGAAAATCAGCCTATGAAAACCCTATAGATCACAATTGTCCCATCTGCAACTGATCATGTGGATAGCATAGGACCGGGTAGTGTTCTGTCGCATTGCGTATGGGGTCAGTTTGAATCAGGGGTTGACTCGATGGCTGCTAACAACAACATTTATGTACCAGGTGCTTTGTCTGTATCATCTCATTAGCCCTCACACATTGCTATGACATAAACACTATCACCATCCTTGCTACCTTCAGAAAACTGAGGCTCAGAAAAATCTAGTAACTTCTCAAAGACCAAAGAGCAAGCAAGTGAAAGAGCTAAGATCCAAGGCAGTAACTGCCTGACTTCAAGTTCACTATGCTGTACTGCTTCGGGTCCAGTATCACCAGTACCACCAAATGTTGTGCCTGCACACTTTGTCCTCCAGGCTTCTGAAAAGCAAAAGAGAATACATGCCAAAACTAGCGAACCTATCCTCAGTTCAAACCCTGCATCTGTCGAAGGATTATCAATGCCTTACATGTATGTTATACTAAATTCCTCCTCCCCCAAGTATACCCTGATTGTGATGATGCTTATGACTACTATAATTAAACATTCATTCAAGACTTGAAGAGTTCATTTAAAACAAAACCTTATTGTCTTGATATGCTTTTATAACAAAGAGCTGCCAGGCTTCTCTGTGATTTCTAACAGCTTAACCAGTCCTCTGAAAGCTGTAGGAGCCTGACTATAAAAATCTCTCTCTTCAAGGTTTTAATAGTGACATTGAAATTACAATCCCAGGCACAATCTACTCCAAGTCAGAAAAACCTGCTTCTCTCTCCTTTGGGCTCTCTTCAAAAAACAAAAATGAAAAAAAAAAAAAAAAAGAGAGAGAGAGAAACAAAAACAACCAAAGAAATTTATCACAGTATGAACGAGTAAGTCAATTTTTTATACTTTTTGGGAAAGCACAGTATAGTAAGTGTGGGCATGGTATTATATAAAGCATTTTCAAAGTTTAAAGTTCTAAGTCATGTCTATCACTGTAGGAGTAGATATTTCAAATTAAAAACAAATAGCAAATATTCTGAGCACTCATTATGTGCAAGACCCTGAGCTAGTTTCAGTGAGGAATACAAAGCATAAAATGTTGTCTCCCCCTTCAAATATTTGTCATCTAGTTTTGAACAAAGACAAGATGAACATTCTGTTGGGCACTTTCCCAAACAAATCATTTTCATTGACAATAATTTTAAATTCCAACTTCAAATACACATTTTGGAGCACCAAAACCAAAAACCAGACCCATTGCAATCAAGTCAATTCCTACTCACACTGACTCTACAGCAACCCTAAATTGTTCATTCTTAATATATTTGAGACTTGAAGGCAAGCAAAGATTTCTTAGACAGGACCCAGAAAGTTATAAATATAACAGGAAAAAAATTGATAAATCATACTTCACCAAAATTTAAATTTCTGTTTATCAAAAGCACTGTTAAGAAAACATTGGAAAAAAATATTTGCAAAACACATAGTTGACAACAGACTGGTATCTAGGATATATAAAGAACTCCTACAACTCAATAATAAAAAGGCAACCCTCTCACAAAATATAGACAAAAATATATGAACTGACCCTTCACAAAGAATACGCAAATAGCCAATAGCTACTTGAAAAAGTATTCAACATCATTAGTCATCAGGGAAATGCAAATGAATACCACAGCAAGATATGACTACACAGCTATTAAACTCAATAAGATGAAAATGTTTGATAACACCAGGTAAGGGTGTGTACCAACTGGAACTTTCATATGTTATCAGTGGGAATGTAAAATGCTATGTCTTAGTTACCCAGTGCTATTGTAACACAAATATCACAAGTGGGTGGCTTTAAAGAATAGAAATTTATTTTCTCACAGTTGTAAAGGGTAAAAGTCAAAATCAGAGTCTTAGCCTTGTAAATTCCTTCCTTGTCAGTAGCCCTAGGCATTCCTTGGGTCCTTGATGTTCCCTGGCTTGTAGATGAACCTCACACAGCTTCTATGTTCCCATGTGTGTATGTGTGCATGCGTGCGTGCGTGCGTGTGTGTGTGTGTGTGTGTGTATCTGTGTTTATTCTGGTCATTTTATAACTCAGAATTAATTAGGTTTAGGATCCACCCTACACTGGTATGACCTATTAACATAATGAAAGAAAACCCCAATTTCCCAACAGAATCACATCTATAGGTACAAGAAGCAGGAATTCAACTCATATTTTTGGGAGACAATTCAATCCATAACATGGTATAACCATTTTGGAAAAGGGAGGTCTAGCAGTTTCTTATGAATCTAAACATATCCTGTGACCTGACAATCCCACTCCTCGGTATTCATCCAAGAGAAATGAAGATATATGCCCACAAATATTCATTTATATATATTTCTATGCTTAAAATGTATACTATGCTGTAATGTTATTATTATTAAGTAAATAAACAGGAGCTTTGCTTAACCATGGTTTTGATAGTATAGTTGGTCCATTTAGGGAGCTAAATTTAAAATATCATGATAAAAATTATAAGAATTATGACCTCTACATAACCTCATATAAACCTACAACTTCAACTACTATTAATTATTCCCAAATGTGCATCTCCAGCCCAGGTCTTATTTTCACTTTTCCAGAAACTTGCAACCAATGCCTTGCTAGATATTTCTACCTAGATATTCTTCGAGTACTTCAAATTCAAAAGATTCAGAAATAACTCACTATCTGACTCCATACAGCTGTTTTTTGTTATTGTTGTTGCTACTCTTTAGCTTAGTTATCTACCCAAGACCCAAACTGGAAATGAATGAAAGAGTTATCCTAAACCCCTTCTTACCAGTTATTCACTAATACCAATCAATTTCTGGTGCTATTAATTTTAGGTTCTAAAAATTTGTAAAAGTTATTTTCTTACAAAAATAACATCTATCAAAATTTTATAAAATACAGGAAAACAGCAAGAAATATAATCACTTCTGGTTTCATTTGCAGTGGTAAAACGCTGTGTGTTTCAGCTACTCTGTTTTTTTTTCCCCCTAAAATAGTTTTATGGGAGTTTTTTTTGTGTGTGTGTGTGTGTGTGAAATATTATACAAATTATTTTGTACCCTGCTTTTATTTTTAATTTAATGTTATATCATAAAATGTTTTCAATTTTACCACTTGGTTCTTGTAAATATTATTTTTGAATAGCTACAAAATAATTACCTCATGTTCCGAATGTCACAGCCCGAGTTCAGGTTCACATAATTTTTTGTCTATATTATTATAAAAGTTATTTAACCAGTCTTCCCTAAAATCTATACTCCACATTGAATGACAGTATTTAAAATTCAAAAATGATTATGTCACTTCTATTCTTGAACACCTACACTGGGACTTCTACATCCAATCAAGAAGGAAAAATGGACCAAATTTGCTCTCCTGCTTGAAAAAAAAAAACTATATATATATACATACATATACTGGACAAAATATATAAAACAGCATAACATTCTTCAAACATTGGGCATCAGACAGCACAGCTAGTTATGCCTGAGATATGGAAACCAAAGAGGTGATTTCTATAATTTTCTCATCTCAGTGCTTGGAGAGAGACTGCAGGCAATGGCACATGAAGGGCAAATCCAGACAAAGCCTGGTGGTCTTACTGAATGGAGGAGATGTATCTGAGAGGCCAGAGAAACCAGGGTGGTTGGAGTTCACAAAGTAGGGTGCCAGAAAGGAGAAAGTCGCACAGAGAGAGGACACTGGGTATCTGTACAGGGTCTCCCTTGAGTATTCAGTGGGGTACTGAGCAGTACATATATGAGGTTGTGAAAAGAATTTCCTGAAAGGATGAGGAAAAAAATCCTTTGAGAACATGTGAAGCTGAGAATAGTTATTGTTCCTACAAGCCAGAGTGAATCACCTTACAATTCACAGGGTATCATGTAACTACTCAGAAGGATTTTACCTCATTAGTAAGAAAAGTTAGCAGTAAATACTGATCTGTACCTGTCTAACAAAGATTTAAATTAAGATCCAAAAAGATCAAATGGTTTTCAAGTAATTTAACTGTGCCCCAGAACAAAGTTCTGGAACATATTTTAGGGATAAGAATTACTCAGTACCCAAGAAGATAAGATTTACAATGTCTGTCATGTAATCAAAAATTACCAGGCACTCAAAGAAGCAGGAAAATAAAACCCACATTACATTAAAGAGAAAAATAAGTAGGAAGGAAGAAAGAAAGAAAAGAGGGAGAGAGGGAGGGAGAGAAGGATGGAGGGAGGGAGGGAGGGAGGGAAAGAGGGAAGGAGGGAAGGAAGAAAGGAAGGAAGGAAGGAAGGAAGGAAGCCTTCCAGGATAATATACAAAATCCTTTAAATCACATTCATGGCCTTTCATGAAATGGCCCCTGCCACCCTCATCAGCCTCATGTCTCAACTCTCTAATTCCCACCTATTTTCAGTTTCTTCCATCACATACTCTATATTCTAGTTTACATTATCTCAAAGTTTGTCAAATGTTAGACTAGATGATAGGCCCTAGTTGTAGACCCACTGCCCAATGACACATGCAACTGTCATTTGTCTTTCAATGATAAGTGTTAGCTATTGTATTATGGATTGAATTGTATCCCCCTACCCAAAGTATTTTGAAGTTCTATCTCTTGTACTTGTAAATATGACCCTGTTTGGAAATAGGGGTTTTCTTTTGTTACGTTAATGAGGTTATACTGAAGTAGTATGAGTCCTAAACCTAATCACTTCTGAGTGGTATCTTATAAAAACAGACACAGACAAACACACATAGGATGGAAACAGATGTCAGGTGAGGACCTGTCTATAAACAAATTAATGCCCAGGATCACCGGCAGACACCAGAAACTAGGAGAAAGCCACACAGAAGGAACTAACATGGCCAAGACCTGGATTTGAACTTTAAGCTTCCAGACTGTGAGAAAATAAATTTATGTTCTTTAAAGTCACCTACTTGTGGTGCATTTTGTTATGGCAGCCTTTGGAAACTAAGCCCTTTAGAAGTTTCCGGAAAGAACTGTCCTTTCGCTGAACTCTTCCCAGGTTGAGTTAGTTGTTCCTTCTGTGCTCCCAGATCACCAATTCATAGCTCTAACAAAACCTTCTTCATACTATGTGGTCACTGTTGACTAACTGACTGGTCTTTCTCTTCATTGAGAAATCCTGGAGGACAGGAATTGTCTTCTTAACTTCTCTTCTTCCAATATTCCATACAGTGCCTAGTATACAGTAGGCACTTAACATAATTTGTTGCATGAAGGAGTGAATATACTTATATTAATATATGCTCCATCCCACTGCTGCCCTTTCAGTAACATAACATATTAGAAGAAAGTCTCAAAGGTAGTTGTGGCTACTCTCCCAAAATTTTGTTTCTTTTTATTATGGGGGAAAAAAAAAGCAAAGATTAAAACAAATTCTGAACCATTCAAAAATACACTCCACATCATAGAAAAACATCTCACCCCCAGAGTTCATAATGAACTAAACAGCCTTATTATAGAATGATCTGCCAATAAACAGATGTTTAGGTAGCTTCTTAAAATGGATGTCTTGATTGCCTTTTGCCTCTGTTTTCAACAAGCACAGTACCAACAATAATGACTTAATGGAGGAAACTGCATGAGAAGAGCGAACTGACTGCTTCTTTATTTTGAGTGCAGAGTACTTACTTGTGAACTCTTGAAGTGTGGAATTTAGTTTGGATCACAATTTTGCTGAGAGAAAGAGTCTAACAATCAAAAAATAAATTAATCTAGTTCTCTGAACAATCCCCAGTGGGAATTATAGAGGAGTGAGGGGAATTCTCTTGGATGAACAGATGTTTTCATCACATTTTTTTCTGTCTCTCTACTTTGACAGGGTTTATGAACTAGTCACAAAATAAGCTTTTACTGTAAACAGGTGTTTTGTTGCCCATTTATGTTTGGGAGACACGTTTCCTCGAATAGGCTGGAATGAACGCATTGTACTGTTTCTGCATGATCCAAAAGTGAAGATCAATATGAAAGATGTCCTAAATGTCATTGGACGAGATGTTAAATGTAGTCTATTGTGAAATGAACTGGAGAGTATAGCCACTTAAGATGTTGTTCTGTGTCATTTAGTTCAGACTATAGAAGCAGAAAAGAAAATGCAAGCAAAGAATTTTTAAGTCAGCCTTTAAAACACAGCTAAGAAAACTGAGGTGAAGATGTGTGAATTTCCAGACACTCCGGGAAGAGGTGAAAATTAAAATCTCTCAGGTAATCCCTTCCAGAATATGTTGCCTTCTCCTCCTGAAAAACACAAAGAAATCATGCACCAAATAAAACCAAATCCCTGGTAAAGCTTCCATTAGTGATAGGTTCATTTATTTTCCACTGAGCAAGAATCGTACGCTTCAAGTGAAAGGCTTGAAGTATGTTTGGTAGATGTTAATGAATGATGAAGAATCAAGCTAGTAAAGTCACATGAAAAAATCAGGATAGTAACATTACTGTTACAAACATTTATTTAATAAGAACATGCCACAGAAACCTATAGGCTAAAAGGTTGACGAGAAACAATTATGATATACCTAGGGGCATCTTTCAACATATATTTCAAACTGATGGGAAGTGGTGGGAAAGTAACAGCAAATGAAATCCTCATCAGTCACTCATAAGAAACATTACCCTGAGTGGTGACATGACAATACCACTCACCTTCTCCATACACAGGAGATAAGGGGAAGGCTCCTTTGTAGAATTTTATTTTCAGTCCTGGGCATAAATTTAAAACAACTGAAAAGAAAAGGACAACTGTTCTAGTCTGAAACATAGCCTATTGCATCAACATGTTACATATTTCTGAATAGTTTCTTAAAATAAAAAAAGTTGATAGCTATTCAACAGTTTCATCTGTTTCAGACATGATTAATACATATAAATAAGGAACTAAAATCACCCTATAATGGAAAATGTGTAAGCATTCATAGTGGAATCTCAATAAGTGATAATGGCATCTCTGTGTATGTATGTATGTGCACGCACATGTGTACCAATTAACCACTTGCTTTTGTTATAGATCACCTTTGCTTCTGAATTTATATGCCTCTCAAATTACAGGGGAAAATATTGTCAAAATGACTCATGACATCAGGATTTTTCTCCAGCAACCCAAGCTTAGCGTGTAGGTGCAAGATTTTAAATGCTAAAAAGCTTTCCTGCTGTGCCAGTAGTAATTCCAGCAGCCTGTACTTTTTTGAAGCAATTATTCTTTTCCCCAAAGGGCATAAAGTGGCAAATTTTGAAACAGCGGCACCTTAAAGATATTTTTTAGGAAGTACAGTCTCCTCTTTAGTGGCAATATGCCTGGAAATTAGTCTCTCTTTTACCCAAAATCATGGGCTTGAGGCAGGGAAGGAATGATTGAAGAGTTTTTGAACAACTACCATGCCCTTTAACACTGGATTCAGCCCATTGCATACATTATCTCATCTAATATTTGGAGCACCCTTAGTCAAGTGTGATCACCATTTTATAGGTGACAATAACTGTGGTTAAGTCTTTCTAGCCCAAGTTGACCTATTTGGAAAATGGTGGGCTATGAGTGAGGTCCAGTCATCCTGAACCCCAAAGCCTTGGTTCTGAACTCTACTCCAGTTAATTACATTCGGGGTACTTATTACATTTCTAGTGGTTTGATACTAACATAGGAGAGCCAACTCAACCATCAGATCAACTTCTACAGGGACCCTTTCTCACAGCTCCAAGACTGCACCTTTCTCTGTAATCTCATAGTTCCCTAAACAAACTTCAATCAAAACATTGCCCACATTAAATTAGATTGTAAAATTAAACCCCTCTATAGGGTCATGAGAGAAACGATGAAGTAAAAGAGCTGAACAGAAGATTTCAAAGGGCAGCTCCAGAAGACAAAGTAAAGTATTACAATGAAATGCGCAAAGACCTGGAGATAGAAAACCAAAAGGCAAGAACATGCTCAGCATTTGTCAAGCTGAAAGAACTGAAGAAAAAAATTCAAGCCTTAAATTGTTATATTGAAGGATTCTACAGGGAAAATATTGAACCCTTGAGAGTTGGAACCATAGTCACTTTCGTAGCTCAAGCACTTAGAAGAATGACAAGAATATAGAAGGTGCTCAATACACTGGAAGAGATCCATATTTATGCCTATTCCAAAGAAAGATGATCCAACTGAATGTGGAAATTATCGAACAATATTATTAATATCACACACAAGTAAAGTTTTGTTGAAGATCATTCAAAAGTGGCTGCAGCAGTACATCGACACGGAAATGCCAGAAACTCAAGCTGGATTTGAAAGAGGATGTGGAACCAGGGATATCATTGCTGATGTCAGATGGATCCTGGCTGAAAGCAGAGAATACCAGAAAGCTGTCTACCTGTGTTTTATTGACCATGCAAAGGCATTCAACTGTGTGGATCATAACAAATTATGGATAACATTGCAAAGAATGGGAATTTCAGAATACTTAATTGTGCTCATGAGGAACCTGTACACAAATCAAGAGGCAGTCATTCCAACAGAACAAGGGGATATTGCATGGTTGAAAGTGAGGAAAGCTATGCGTCAGGGTTGTATCCTTTCACCATACCTATTCAATCTGTATGCTGAGCAAATAATCTGAGAAGAAGAACTATATGAAGAAGAATGGGGCATCAGGATTGGAGGAAGACTCATTAACAACCTGCATTATGCAGATGACACAACCTTGCTTGCTGAAAGTGAAGAGACCTTGAAGCACTTACTGATGAAGATCAAAGACCACAGACTCCAGTATGGATTACACCTCAACATAAAGAAAATAAAAATCCTCACAACGGAACCAATAAGCAACGTCATTATAAATGGAGAAAAGATTGAAGTTGTCAGGGATTTCATTTTACTCAGATCCACAATCAGCCCTCATGGAAGCAGCAGTCACGATATCAAAAGACACATTACATTGGGCAAATCTGCTCCAAAGACCTCTTTAAAGTGTTGAAAAGCAAAGATGTCACCTTGAAGACTAAGGTGTGCCTGACCCAAGCCACAGTGTTTTCAATCCCATCATATGCATATGAAAACTAGATGATGAATAAGGAAGACTGAAGAAGAATTGATGTCTTTGAATTGTGGTGTTGGCGAAAAATATTGAATATACCACGGACTGCGAATAAAATGATCAAATCTGTCTTTGAAGAAGTACAACCAGAATGCTCCTTGGAAGTAAGGATGGAGAGACTGTGTCTCACATACTTTGGACATGTTATCAGGAGGGATCATTCCCTGGAGAAGGACATCATGCATGGTAAATTAGAGAGTCAGCAAAAAAGAGGAAAACTCTCAACGAGTTGGATTGACACAGTGACTGCAACAATGGACTTAAGCACAACAACGATTGTGAGGATGGTGCAAGACAGGGCAGTGTTTCGTTCTGTTGTACACAGGGTTGCTATAAATCAGAATCAACTCGACGGCACCTAACAGCAACAACAGTACACATGTAGAGAATTATAATTGAACTTAGAGGATTGTCTTAGATCAGGAGTTTTTGATCTGTGTTCCTTAGAAACTTAGGGATTTTTCAGAGCTCTCTTGGAAAGCCATTGCAGGGAGAGGATATTGACCAGGCAGGAGGTCTGGTCTCCACAATCCCCAGCATCACAGCCACCACTGCTTCAGTTGTAGTGCCTCTTCTTTCATCTTCTTCCTATTGAATTTCCACATAAGATACATTGCTTGAACAAAAGAAGGTATGTATTAAACTATCGTATTAGATGGTCTCACACTTTTAAGTTTATATCATTATTTTCTACTTTCCTCTCCAAAGTCCATCCCTGGAATCCAAGTAAGTGTATGTCAACCACATATGTAACTGAAGTTGCTGTGGGATTTTGGTGTTGGTGAGTGTGATGTACTTCATTTGTGTACCATAGTCTAGAATCTCATGGGAGAAAACTGTGGACAAATCCTAACACATTGATGCAAGTCATAGAAAATGTGTTCCTTTGGGGGAAAAAAAAATCCCCACTTGATATTCAGGAATGTTGGAAGAACATCATGGCTGGGAGGAGGCATGAGTTGTCCCAAGTTTGAGATTAATCACTCAGTTCCCCTACCAATCATGGACAACAATAAGCTCTATTAGACAGTGTTCCTTGAGGAGGTACTTCCTAGGATGCTTTGATGCCACAAATGGTTGAAATTATGTCCAACAGAATAACCTTTGGAATCTGCTATCCCTGTATATTGAGAGCTGGAGAGGGGGGAAAAAATGAAACCACTATTTAACCAGATCATGATGAAATTTTTACCTTACTGTAATGTTAGTAATTTGTAAGTACGCAGAAGTGAACAATCATAAAGGCAAGGAAAGTCAAGAACGTGGTTGGAGTTTGACCTGGGAGTCAAACTGAAGTTATGCTATCCATGCCCCACTCTCAGTTGCACTGGCAATGGGAAACCCCCCAAGGGAGGGAAAAAACAAAAACCTTATGGCTTTTGCATTATGAAGCAAGCCTCACACACTTGAATTAAATCATAATTAGAGGCAGAGTCGACTGTGGCTGTAATCACTCCACAAGGTCTGGGGAGGAAATTATTAAAAGGCGTGTGACAGAACAAAAATAAAGTCATGAAGGAGAAATTTTTGAGTCAGTGCTCTTAGGAGGGTTTCTAAGCACTGGACCCATGGACCCATGTTGATTCAACCATTGATTGAAGTCAGGGAAGTGCAGTCTATACAAAATGTCATCACACATCTGTGTTTTTTGCTTGTTGACATCACTGCCAGGAAGGAACTGGAGAGGGGCTAAACGTGGACACTCACTCTTCTGGGGCCAGCAAGCTTGGCTGCCTTAGGCTTAGGTTGCTCTCACTGTTCGAGTAGGGCCTCCCTAGTAAAGATTCAACAAGGACATTTTTGAGCAGCCACTTTGTTCTAGGCAAGAGTGACATTTTCATCCACATTTTACAGAAGTGTAATCAAACAGAGGTTAGCTGACCTGTGACAGTTCCACACTAGTTAGGTGCTAAGCTGGGATTTGAATCTTGTTATGTCTGACTCCCGGACTTAAGTCTCAACCCATTTGGAACAATTTCTTCTGGTACTACATTGCCTCCCTCTTGTTAACTTTCTGAATATGATTATGCCTCTAAATTGCATGGGAAGCCACTGAACCAAGAGATATACAACCTCACCATCAAAGAGTGGACAGGTTTACGGAAACGATTTGTACAAATGGAGCACAAAGAAGCTCACACTGAGTAAGCTCACACCAGCAGAGGGTGGACAATGTAATATAGACTAGTGGCTAAGAGCATGGGCTTAGAATTATGCAGACTTGGGCTCAAGTCCTGGTTCTGCTGTTTACTAACAACCTTCAGGATGCTACTTCATTTTCTTCAACTATAAAAACTGCATTGGATTTCTACAAGAGCTAAGTAAATGATACAAAACCTTTGGCATAGTGCCTAATATATAAAAACCAAAAACCAAATGCATTGCTGTCGAGTCGATTCCGACTCATAGCACCTGTATAGGACAGAGTAGAGTTGTCCCATAGGGTTTCCAAGGAGCAGCTGGTGGATTCAAACTGCTGATCTTTCAGTTAACAGCCTGAGCTCTTAAACACTGTGCCACCAGAGCTCCACCCGATATATAATAGGAGCTTTATAAATGCCAACTATTAATATTCATGTTGATATTATTATATTTACAACTATGTTTCAATATCATGCTTTTTCATTTCTAGCAAAAAGTAAGTTTTTTTAATTCAATTGTTTCTCATGATCTCATAGGATTCATCAACAGAATGAGATGCACTGGCTGGGAATCAAACCTGAATCTTCCTCATGGGAGACAGAAATTCTATCACTGAACCACCAATGTTCCCACTAAAGAACTATAAATAGAACACTAGTGAATTAGTAAATTAGTCACCATCGTATATACCTGCATATACTAAAGATATTAATATTATAGCATAAGAGAAAAGAGAACAAATAATGAAGAAAAGGATAATTACTAATGTTAATTTTCTTATGATGTTAACATGGCTGAATAGGATAATGGCCTCAGTCTTAGGAGATGCACACTGAAGTATCTGAGGATGAAGAGTGATGATACCTGCAACCTACTCCTATGCTGCAGTTCTCAATGGGATTCTTGTGTTTCTGCACATCTTGTCAGCATGGACACTAACAGATTAGAGGTTCGAGTTCATCCATAGGTGTCTCAGAAGAAAGGCCTAGCAATCTACTTCTGAAAATCAGCCATGGAAAATGATGTGGCCACAGTTCTACTCTGACACACATGGTCACCATGAGTCATAATTCAACTCAATGGCAGCTGGTATTTGTAGAGTGAACATCCTTGGAAGAGAGAGATAGTATCTCCCTGTGGGTCAAAAGTTAAGCAGGTTTGCTTGCAGTCCCTCATAAAATATGATTGTTTCCTAAGTTTGGGGTTCCTCAGCTGTGATGCAGTCCTACTGCATGCATAACACCCCCCTTGATCTGCCTCTGTGTCACCCCCTTGAAACATGGGGACAATGGGAACCAATGCATACAAGAAGCTCAGGCTACCTGCTGGGCCATGAGCAATAAAGTTTTTGGTTTCTGACTCAGAAGACATGTGTCCTCTGCCAACATCCATGAAACTCTAGCAGGCTAACCTGTTAGTTTTCAAGTAGAATAAAATTTCAGACTCTTCACAGTCCTTGACCCCTACTTTTAAAAGTTTGAGCCAAGGAGTTCCGGCAAAATGGTGCTCTAGGCAGAAGCACCATGCAGTCCCGCTGCAGCAAAGATCCGAAAAACTAAGCCGAACAGAGAATACAACAATTCTGAAACCCTAAAACATCAAATGAAGAGATAAAGAACTCAGCCAAGCACCAAATGGAGTGAGAAAACTGACAGAGAACAGACAGCGAAGAGAGATTCATGAAGAGACCCCCTACCAGCTAATGCAGCGTGGATCCACCATCTTGGACTTCTATAGGAGACCAGCAAACGGGGGTACGAGAAAGCAGCCTCACGGAGCGTCCAGCGGGAGACAAAATAACCAGTAATTTGCGGTGTGCGCTTTCCCACCCCCCACCCCTCTTCACCCCGTCTCGGCCTACTCTGCTTCCCGCGGCCACGGTCTCCTGACTGGGAAGCGCCGGCTGCTTGGATTCCACACACCCAAGCGGGCGGCTCTCTGGGTGCCATTTGTTGGCTGCTAGTGTTGCTTTTTTTTTTCTGCTTCTTTTGATTCCTCACTTGCCTCTTGCCACCTCCCCCTCCTTTCACTCGAGTGCCTGGCTCCATGTGCCATCTTTGCTTCTTCCTGAGGGGCTGCAGAGTGCCGGCAATTTGTGATATATGCTTTCGCACTCTCTACTCTTCTTCACCCACACTCGGCCTACTCTGCTTCCCGCGGACACAGTCTCTTGTCCAGAAATACCAGCCTGCACTGGCTGGCTCTCTGAGTGCCATTTGTTGGCTGCTGGTGTTGCTTTTTTTTTTT
>NW_004444032.1:5060502-5102746 GCF_000243295.1 Trichechus manatus latirostris | reverse complement strand
AAAAAAATAAAAGATAGGGAACCACTAGATAGGTTCTTGCCACTAATTGTCACTGTTCACCCTCTAAATCCTTGATTTAATCAAAGTGGGGGGTCAGATGTCTGATTTCTACTGTAAAGCACAGGCATTTTCTTTTTAAGTTCATTAAATTCAAAGTAATGATAAAAAAAGAAAAATTTTTGAGCCAAATAAATATGTATGTGTATATACTGCATCATACAAGTCAAGGGATCAATTACCTGACCTAAGAACATAGGTATATAAACCTCAGCTATAAATCACTGAACTTTACACTTGCATATGGTCCCAAGTGAAAATTGTAAGAAACCAGGTGTTTCCTGGCACTGTGCTGGCAGGCAGGCATGGAGTGACTCCTTCAGGAATCTCCAGCTATTGCTTCAAATATGAAATTAAGAAAAGATATACTCAGAAAGCCTTAGGGAATCTGAAGGAGAATATTCTTCGGCTTCAACACTTAAAAATCATTCAAATATATAGATATTTAGACAGATAGATACATTATTTGCATACTCTTTTACCCTTATGCATGTGTTCATCAGTGTTGCTCAGACATTTTTCAAGAACCTACTTTATGTCAGAGATCACAGTAAGCCCTATAATAACCCTGCAGTAAGTGGGTAAAAATTATTATTAAACCCATTTTGCAGAAGAAGAAACTGAAGCAGCACAAGATTTAAGGATTTGTCTGACATTCAGAATGACAGGACTAGAATATAAATTATAATCCTTTGACCTGTAATCTTCACAACTTCCAGTAGTCCATAAATTTTAAATTCTAATATATAGATTGGCGAGGTTATTGTTGTTGTTGTTGTTAGGTGCTGTCAAGTTGGTTCTGACTCATAGCGAACCTATGTACAACAGAGCAGAATACTGCCCGGTCCTCGCCATGCTCACTATTGTTGCTATGCTTGAGCCTATTGTTGCAGCCACTGTGTCAATCCATCTCGTTGAGAGTCTTCCTCTTTTTCACTGACCGTCTACTTTACCAAGCATGATATCCTTCTCCAGGGACTGATCCCCCCTGATAACATGTCCGAAATATGTGAGATGTAGCCTCGCCATGCTTGCTTCTAAGGAGCATTCTGGTTGTACTTCTTCCAAGACAGATTTGTTCATTCTTTTGGCAATCCGTGGTATATTCAATATTCTTCGCCAACACCACAATTCAAAGGCATCTACTCTTCTTTAGTCTTCCTTATTTATTGTCCAGCTTTCGCATGCATATGAGGCAATTGATAACACCATGGTTTGGGTCTGGCACATCTTAGTCCTCAAGGTGACATCTTTGCTTTTTAACACTTTAAAGAGATCTGTTGCAGCAGATTTGCCTAATGCAATGCATCTTTTCATTTCTTGACTGCTCCTTCCATGAGTGTTGATTGTGGATCCAAGTAAAATGAAATCCTTAACAACTTCAATCTTTTCTTCATTTATCATGATGTTGCTTATTGGTCCAGTTGTAAGGATTTTTGTTTTCTTTGTGTTGAAGTGTAATCCATACTGAAGGCTGTGGTCTTTGATCTTCATCAGTAAGTGCTTCAAGTCCTCTTCACTTCCAGCAAGCAAGGTTGCGTCATCTGCATAATGTGGTTGTTAATGAGTCTTCTTCCAATCCTGATGCCCCATTCGTCTTCATATAGTCCAGCTTCTTGGGTTATTTACACAGCATATAGACTGAATAGGTATGGTGAAAGGATACAACCCTGACACATACCTTTTCTGACTTTAAACCATGCAGTATCCCCTTGTTCTGTTTGAATGACTGCCTCTTGATCCATGTACAGAGTCCTCATGAACATAATTAAGTGTTCCAGAATTCCCATTCTCCGCAATGTTATCCATAATTTGTTATAATCCAGATAGTCTACTGCCTTTGCATAGTCAATAATACACAGGTAAACAACTTTCTGGTATTCTCTGCTTTCAGCCAGGATCCATCTGACATCGGCAATGATATCCCTGGTTCCACGTCCTCTTCTAGATCCGGCTTGAATTTCAGACAGTTCCCTGTCAATATACTGCTGCAGCCACTTTTGAATGATCTTCAGGAAAATTTTGCTTGCATTGATATATGGGGCAGTTCTACTATGTCCTATAGGGTCGCTATGAGTCAGAATCGACTCGACAGCAATGGGCAAGGTTATTAGGGTCAGCTTTATACTATCCTTTTGAAATAGAAAAATTTAACACGAAAAATATCTTTTATATCATTCATATCTTCTTACTGATGTAAGATCTCTAATATATTTTAAAAAGATATTTTCTCATTTCACATCCAGATATTTAAAGGTTAGTTTATTAATGATTCCCCACCTGGCTTGGACAATCTAAATGTGCTTTCGTTATTTAACAATTATTTTAAAGACTTCATTTAAATATTAATGGTCTTCCTTTACTAGCATATTAAGTTTTAGAGAAGCTTGTCCAAAATTTCCTAAAACTTATAAATTCCTTATGAAACTGTTCATTGAAGATTTAGCCAATTTATATCTAAGGATTTTTGTTTTGAATTTACGTTCCAGCAGTATTACATAATAATCAGGGCTTCTCAACTTTTTTAAACCAACAATTGCTTTGAATAAGCGTAAATATTTCAAAAATTCTTAAGGATTTAGGTAAACCCCTTAGGAGGTCACTTCCTCAGCTGAAAAATCAACCTTTTTTCTATATACCCCCACTAAGTCAACAAAAATTTTGCCCAATTTTACATCTGTCACTTGCCTCATGTAAACAATAGGTATATACTTACTTTCAAAATAAAAATGATACATTATTCTTTTTCAAACTATACTATAACCCTTCCCTGCTAGATATTTTGATAAGCTTTTAGATAATGGTTTAAATGGAATAATATTTGCTGTTTAATAGCTGCCTAACACAAAGAAGTGGCATTTCTGGAAATTATTTCCTTTCAATGGGTTAGTAATTTTTATAATTGAGATGGTGTATATTATTTGACTGTTAATAAACTAAGGCATTATTTTTGGATAAATATACCTTTAAATACCTTCAGAAATGTTTTTAACACCATTTACCCAGTGTCTACTGGGCACCGTGAGGTGTACAAGGCGAATACAGAAACTGCTACATAGATTAAAAAAAACAGAGAATTAAGCACTAATATAAGAGGTTTCACATGTTTAATTGATAATGTCACATGGTTCGTGTCATATTAATATACACACAACAAATATTATGGAAATATAGATGTCATGCTATGGATGCATAGTCACAGGAAAAGATATGCAAGAGATCATAAACTATATATATCACAGAGTCAACCTGATAGGATGATTGAAGATCTGAGAAACTGTATTATTATGGTGGAAAAAGCTATGAAAGAGTTTTCTGAATTTTGGCACCAAAGTGTATGACACTCAATAGATAAATATACCTACATGGAAAAAAAAAAATGCAACCCTCTTACCTCTCACAAGGCTGATGGACAGAAAATAGATTGCTGTATTCCACCTGAAAATAGACAGAGATGCCTATCATTCCTCATTGTCATTATTGGCATTTTTTGGTGAGCTAAGCATTGAGTGACTCTCTAATCCACTTTGGGCTTCAGACATTTTATCTGAGGAATTAGACTGATGATTTTTTTCTTGAGGTTCCCCCTACCTCTCATATCTTCTGCTTCCATGAAGGCACGCAGAATTCAACCTCCTCAAGTGTTAGAAATCTTGCAACTATGAGGAAAGATGTCATCTAAATTCTATTCACATTCCCCCAGTTTGGGCCAGTTTGATCTAAAGTGTCAACTTAAAACTTTACAAGTTCTCCTTTCATTTTGTAAATTAGCCTGAGTCTATAGATGTGATTAAAATTTTGTTTTGTTTTAATTTTATTTTCAATTGAGTCATTTGGCACCACCCCAGCCTGGGATATACTACATAAATAAATATTATACTGGATAAATATTTACCCAAATGCTGGTTTTTTAAGGAAGCCCTGGTGGTGTAGTGGTTAAGTGCAATAGCTGCTAACCAAAAGGTCGGCAGCTTGAATCCACCAGACACTGCTTGGAAACTCTATGAGGCAGTTCTACTCTGTCCTATAGGGTCACTATGAGTCAGAATCGACTCGACAGCAATGAGTTTGGTTTTGATTTTGGCTGGTTTTGAAGTGTTAACTCTACCATGTTGAATAGTTTTCTCTGTCAGTGAATTACGGTCTGCCCTATCTTTCTTATTTAAATATCTCTGAAATTTTTTTAAAAATTGAGAGAAAGATCTTTTATAGTGCTTCTGCTTAAATAACGTAACAGCAGAATATAGTTTAGGGAATATTGTTCTCATATATACAGAACGTTACAGAATGTTAGAATAGGAAATGGTACTTAGGAAAAAACTAACACAGTTACAGATAGCACTTAAATACATTGTCATATTTGTCTTCTTCATTCTTTGCCTTATAAATCATACCAATCCCATAACCTGGTTTGTAGTAAGAACTCAATGAATGTTTGGTGAATAAGTAACAATAACCTCCGTCTCTCGTTTTATAGATGTACCTATCAAAGTACAGAGAGGTTACATCATTTGCTAGTTAGTGGCAAAAACAAATTAGAATCTAGGCCTCTGATTCCTAGTCCGGGTGTACTTTTTACATTATACAGATATAGAAATTTAGACATCTGTTGTTGTTAAGTGCTGTAGAGTTGATTCTGACTCATAGCAACCCTACATACAACAGAACGAAACGCTGCCCGGTCCCGCGCCATCCTCACAATCATTGTTATGTTTGACCATATTGTTGCAGCCACTGTGTCAATCCATCTCATTGAGCACGTTCCTCTTTTTCGCTGACCCTCCGCTTTACCAAGCATGATATCCTTCTTCAGGGACTGGTCCCTCCTGTTAACATGTCCAGAGTATGTGAGGTGAAGTCTCATCATCCTCGCTTCTAAGGAACATTCTGGCTATACTTCTTCCAAGACAGATTTGTTTGTCCTTTTGGCAGTCCATGATATATTCAATATTCTTTGCCAACACCATAACTCAAAGGCGTCAGTTTTCTTCCATCTTCTTCGTTCATTGTCCAGCTTAGTTAGATACATAATAAACATTATGATACATAATAAAGATGAGTTTTAATATCTGGGAATTTCCATTTAGAGACTGTTAGAAATTGTTATGATTGAATTGTGTCCACCCCCACCCCCCCAGAAAATATGTTGTAAATCCTAACCCCTATACCTGTGGTTATAATCCCACTTGGGAATGGGTTTTCTTTGCTATGTTAATTAGACAGTATTAGCATAGGGTGTGTCTTAATCACTTTTTTGAGATATAAAAGAGATTAAACAAGCAAGTGAGCAAGCAGAGATGATGGAAGAGAGATGTCAAGCCACATGAAGATAGCCCAGGAACAGAAGCTGAAGAGACAAGGGCTTTCCCCCAGAGCCAACAGAGACAGAAAGCCTTCCCCTAGAGCCTGTGCCCTGATTTTGGACTTCTAACTTCCTAAACTGTGAGAAAATAAATTTCTGTTTGCTAAAGCCACCCATTTGTGGTATTTCTGTTATAGCAGCACTGCATAACTAACACAGAATTATAACCAAGAATGTTTTGCTATGCTTAGTATGCTGTTGTGTGCCATTGAGTTGATTCCAACTCATAGTGAACTCCATAGGACAGAGTAGAACTACCTTACAGGGTTTCCTAGGCTGAAATCTTTATGGGAGCAGATTGTCAGGTCTTCCTCCCACAGAACAGCTGGTGGATTTGATGATCTTTCAGTTAGCAGGCAAACTCTTAACCATTGCACCACCAGGGGTCGTTAGGCTTAGCGTGGTAAATAGTAAAGTGGTAAGGGCTTAAATTATGTGATTGACTACTTATGTTATCATTAAGTGTTGCTTCTGTGAGTTATTAAAATTTAGATACTAATATCTGCCTTACAGGTTTTTATGGGAGTCCCTGAATCACACAATGGTTAAGCTCTCCATCACTAGCCAAGTGGTTGGCAGTTTGCACTTTATGCGCTCTGTGAGGATGCAGCCTATGTGTTTTGGTCAAGAGCCTTGGGTTTTAGTAGTGGGCTCTAAAATCCATTAGCATTCTAGAATTCCATGTGATCTGGTGGAAATGATCTAGAATCTCAGAATTAGAAGTCATTTTGTTTAACATCTCACCTAACACATAATTCCTTTCTACAGCAGCTCCTACAAGAGAAGCACCCAGGTGTGGCTGGAACTCCACCTGTTAACAGTACATACTACTTCACAACAGCTTGATGTAAAGGAAGGAACTCAAGGTTTGGAAGCTAAAAGAAATGTGTGACTACAGTAAATGTTCTTAACTTTTTTGAGCCTCAGTTTCTTCAGTTTTTAAAAATTAGGAACTAATGTCTGCCCTACAAATTTTTATGGAAGTCCTTGGGTGGCACAAATGGTTAAGCTTTTGACTACTAGCCCAAAGGCTGGTGGCTGGAACCCACCCAGGGGCACCTCAGAAGATAGGCCTGGCTATCTGCTTCCAAAAGATGACTGCATTGAAAACGCTATGGAGCAGTTGTACTCTGCACACATGGGGTCGCCAAGAGTTGGAATTGACTTGATGGCAACAACAACACAGGTTTTTATCAAGATTAGGCAAAATAAGTTATAGAAGACTCTCTCACATACCAGGCATTCAGAAATACTCATTTTCCCTACAGATGCTATATTAAACTGAGGGAATAATTATTTCTCATCAGAGTTATGAAAAATTAAATAAAATATTATATAAACTATAACCCAAAAAAAACCCAAACCCATTGCCATCAAGTCAATTCTGACGCACAGCAACTCTATAGGACAGAGTAGAACTGCCCCACAGGGTTTCCAAGGAGAGGCTGGTGGATTCAAACTGCCAGCCTTTGGGTTAGCAGCCCGACCTCTTAACCACTGTGCCACCAAGGCTCCTATAAACTGTAAAGTACAAGTTAATTTGATTTCTCAAATTTCCAATTGTTATATTTTTTCTTTCTATGTATATCTATAAAAACAAATTATACATTCAAGAAAGAACTATTTTTTAACATAGTAAAAAAAAAATCACTTACCAAGTAGAGAATGAAATAATTCCTACCCGAAAATTATAAAGTTATAAAAGAATACATAGAAGTGTTAATGAATAACGTGACATTTCAATATATAAAATTGACTCATTTTAGAAAATCTATAGTCGTGGGATGTATGAGGCATGAATTACAGTATATTGAACATCACATTTAATTTTCCATTAGCTTACGTTGATGAGTAAATTGTGTTGATGTGAGGGTTGTTGTGCCTTGGAGCCAAAGTTTAACAGTCCACTTAGAGTTTTGTAATAGCAACTTCTAAGGAGTTACGATTCTGTCACATTTTAACAGCAGTAACAGATTTAGTTAGATGATTATCCACATACAAATATTTAACTGAAAAATGTATAGCATCAGTCATCTTTTATAATCCTTACGTTGGGTTTTAACGTGATCTTGGTATGTTTCACAAAGGCTCAGATTGTAAGCATCAGCATTTAATTCAATATTAACAGAACAATTGAGTTGGTGAAGTATTTTCTTCATAGGAACCTGTAGCAAATCAGTCAATGTCACATGAATTGCTGCACTTAGACTTCCAATAACATATGATTTTCACTGAGTGGTACTGTGTAAAATACACCCCAAATACTATAATCAGCCCTAGGAGAAAACAAAAAAGAGACTTCTTTGCAAAGACAAGATGTGATCATAAGCGGGCTTCATGCTTCCTGCATAGAAATAGGGAAACCCATATAAATAGTAGAAGGCCTACATTTTTGTTGTGAGCTATGACACGTATTTTTAATACTTAAAGGCACATTAGGGCTATGTTTGTGATATAGATAGCCTCTTTGAAAATGAAAACTTTCTAACTGTCTAAAAGGAGAGTGAGGAAGATATCCAAAAAGATCTAAGTCTTTTTTCACATTTTATCCTTTAGGATAAAAATATACAACCTGACAAGGTTCACAAAGCCTTTTCTAAAATCAGGTTTTCAGGCCTCCAAATGGTGCACTAATTTCAATGGATACATATTGTATTACTCATATTGCCATCGCCTCAACCTAATGTTCTCATTACTGTCAAATGAAACTACTGCCTTCCCCACCTCATTGTTTTCCCTGCTATACAGTAGTTTCTCCCTTTCCTTAATCCACCCTATTCCAAGTGCCTATTAATCTTCCTAAAACATAGCTTTACTCATGCCATTCCTGTGAGGAAAAATCTGCAGGTATTATCATTATATGTAAATTACCATTTATTAACATCGCCACATTCCAACTCATCTAAAATCTGGCTACAGCCTATTTCTTCAGTTTTATTTACCACTTCTTTCCGCCCAAACCCTACACTTCAGACAATCCATATTCTTCTAAATTCTCTGGAGGTAGTCTACGTTTTCTAATCTCTATGGCTCTACTCATGTTATTCCTTCTATTTCTATTGCTCTTTCCACATTCAACCCTTCCTTTCAGACCCACTCAAATGTCGTTTCCTTCATGGACCTTCTCTGATTCAATCCCTTTCCTCACAAATCCCCTTCCAAATATGAAGTGTATCTCTTACAGCCTTTAATGCTTTCTGGTTTATATTTAACTTAATTGCTTATTTTTCTCCCTTACTGGCCTTACTTGTACAATCCATGAGTGGAGGAGCCGTGTTTTCATATTTTAATCATCCCCAGCACCTAGCATAACATCTTGATGCATTAAATCAAATGAGTTTCTCGTGTGAATTTTCCTGAAAATTCTACGGGGATTTTGTCATCTCAGAGAACTAATTTAAGACTCCTTCACATATGAATTTGAAATTGTTACAAAATCATCAGTTTTCAGAAGGTAGATGAAGGGAAATCATATGGTGACTTCTTAACTAAACACTGTACAGACTTTTTAAAAATAAAATCTATAAATTTCAACTTCACTGAGTAGCTACAGCCCATATTTCTTTGCTTCCTTATATGCAGGGTTTTCTTTGGCAGATGTTGCTATAAACCTAAAATTAAGCAGAGATTTGGAATTTTTAGTTTTATCTGACTGAAGTTATCATGGACTTACTTTCAGGGCAGTTTTTTTTTTAATTAAATTTAACTAGCTTTGCTTAGAAGATGGTGTAAAAGAAATAAGGGTACCAATCTTTCTTCCATTGCTTAATTGTAAGGCAGAGAGAGGAATCTGAAAAAGAACTCAGAGTTACTGAAATGCTTTTAAATGGAGATGGAATGTTTGAATACAGTTCCCATAAAATAGAAGTTGCAATTCTTTTTACCGAGCCTTCATTCAAACCTTCTCATTTTGTTGAGCTCCCTTTTCAGCTGAGACTCCTGATGATAGAATACACAGTTTTACATTCTGCCAATGGAACCGCTTGGCGCTAAAATTCCGCCTGGATGCTCCCCTATGAGAAATTCACTTTTAGTATGCATTGTTGAACATCTTACTGTGTATTTAGATAAAGCTTTTAATTCATGACTTCTTACTGCCTCTTCTTTATGAAATCCAGGTAGTGAAAATCAGCTCTTTTGACTTGTACATGTTAATTAAGACAGTAGTTAAGAAAAGGATATTAATGAAATCCTTCCTTCCATTAAAATGGAGGTCAAAAGTGGCACATTACTACTTCATATGGGAGTATAACCAGATTCAAAGAAGTAGTGAGCTGGTTGGCAGATACTGGACTCTGGAGAATAATTAAACTCCCGTAAATTTTCCTGAAAAAATCTTGCCATGAACTGGGAAATTCAGAATAGAAAAGCTTTCTTGCATTTTAAACTAACTGATTATGTCTTAATGTTTGTCATTATTGTTCATAAAAATGATTATTCATTAAAAAAAAAACCTAATTGCTCTCCTCTTATTGCATCGTATTCTACTCATTTGTTCTGAGGGTTTCTTGTTTTTTTTTTTCCTGCTTAGGTGCATTGGTTTCTTCCATTAGAAAACACAACAAACCCATTGCTGTCAAGTCACTGCTGACTAATATTGACCCTATAGGACAGAGTAGAGCAGCCCCACACGATTTCCAAGGCTGTAATATTTACAGAAGCAGATTGCTACATCTTATTCTCGAGGAGCAGCTGGTGGGTTCAAATTGTCAACCTCTCTGTTAGCAGCTGAGCGCTTAACCACTGCACCACCAGGGCTCCTTTCCTCCATTAGACAAGTGTTATTATCATATGTGTTTGATCAGCAGACTGTATGACATAACACAAAACTGTGTAATGTAATGTTTCAGTACAACTATAAAGAGTAACATTTTCTGTCCAACTTAGATTTTTTCCAGCAGGCCCAAATTATGAAATATCTTTCATGCCCTATTTCAATCACTATCGTGTATTAAAACTTTCATGGCATTTGATCATGTTTTCATGTATCATGAAGCTAAGAGGGACAACAAATCCATGTAGTGTGTCAAAGTAGGATATAGAATACCACAAAGTGCTCAGTTGATGTCCAATTCTAACAAGTTAAAGCTCAATTAGATTAAAAATCCCTTATTTAAGTCTTAAAGAAAACAATTTTTTAAAACACTGCACAAGTTTAGAAGAGGTGATGTACATTAAAAGTGACTCATAGAAAGACCTTGCTGTTGTTGTTGTTAGGTGCCATCAAGTCAGTTTTGACTCATAGCGACCCTATCCAAGACAGAACGAAACATTGCCTGGTACTGCACCATCCTCGCGACAGTTGTTATGCTTGAGCCCACTGTTGCAGTCACTGTGTCAATCCACCTCGTTGACGGTCTTCCTCTTTTTCACTGACCCTCTACTTTACCAAGCATGATGTCCTTTTCCAGGGACTGGTGCCTGCTGATAACATGTCCAAAGGAGGTGAGACGAAGTCTTGCCATCCTTGCTTCTACGGAGCAATCTGGCTGTCCTTCTTCCCAGAGAGACTTCTTTGTTCTGTCAGTCCATGGTATATTCAATATTCTTCACCAACACCATAATTCAAAGGCGTCAATTCTTCTTTGGTCTTCTTTATTCATTGTCCAGCTTTTGCATGCATATGAGGCGAATGAAAACATCATGGCTTGGGTCAGGTACACCTTAGTCCTTAAAGTGACATCTTTGTTTTTTAACACTTTAAAAAAGCAGATTTTCCCAGTGCAATACATTGTTTGATTTCTTGACTGCTGCTTCCATGGAGTAAGGTGTAATCCATGCTGAAGGCTGTAGTCTTTGATCTTCATCAGTAAGTGCTTTAAATCCTCTTCACTTTCAGCAAGCAAGGTTGTGTCTTCTGCATATCACAGGTTGTTAATGAGTCTTCCTCCAATCTTAATGCTGGGTTCTTCTTCATATAGTCCAGCTTCTCTGATTACTTGCTCAGCATACAGATTGAATAAGTATGGTGAAAGGGCACAACCCGGACACACACCTTTCCTGTTTTTAAACCACGCAATATCCTCTTGTTTTGTTTGAACCACTGCCTCGTGGTCTATGTACAGGTTCCTCACAAGCACATTTAAGTGTTCTGGAATTCCCATTCTTTGCAATGTTATCCATAATTTGTTATGATCCACACAGTCAAATGCCTTTGCATAGTTAATAAAACACAAGTAAATGTCTTGCTGGTATTCTCTGCCATGATGCATTGACATCAGCAATGATATCCCTTGTTCTATGTCCGCTTCTGAGCCCAGCTTGAATTTTTGGCAGTTCCCTGTCGATGTACTGCTGCAACCACTTTTGAACGATCTTCAGCAAAATTTTACTTGTGTGTGGTATTAATGATATTTTTTGATAACTTCCCCATTCTGTTGGATTGCCTATCTTTGGAAAGGACACAAATATGGATCTTTTCCAGTTGGTTGGCCAGGTATCTATCTTCCAAGTTTCTTGTCATAGACGAGTGAGTGCTTCCAACACTGCATCCATTTGTTGAAACATCTCAAATGGTATTCCATCAATTCTTGGAGCCCTGTCTTTTTCCAATGCCTTCAAGTGCAGCTTGGATTTCTTCCTTCAGTACCATGGGTTCTTGATCATATGATACCTCCTGAAATGGCTGAACATCAAGCAATTCATTTTTGTACAGTGACTCTGTACATTCCATCCATCTTCTTTTGATGCTTCCTGAATCATTTAATATTTTCCCCATAGAATCCTTTAATACAGTAACTCGAAGCTTGAATTTTTCTTCAGTTCTTTCAGCTTGAGAAATGTCGAGCACATTCTTCCCTTTTGGTTTTCTAACTTTAGGTCTTTGCATGTTTCGTTATAACACTTTACTTTGTCTTCTAGAGCCGCCCTTTGAAATCTTCTGTTCAGCTCTTTTACTTCATTATTTCTTCCTTTCACTTTTGCTACTCTACACTCAAGAGCAAAGTTTCAGAGTCTCTACTGAGATCCATTTTGGTCTTTTCTTTCCTGTCTTTTTAATGACCTCTTGCTTTTTTCATGTATGATGTCCTTGATGACATTCCACAACTTGTCTGGTCTTCAGTCATTAGTGTTTAATGAGTCAAATCTATCCTTGAGATGGTTTCTAAATTCAGGTGGAATATACTTAAGGTCATACTTTGGCTCGTATGGACTTATTTTAATTTTCTTCTGTTTCAGCTTTAACTTGCATAGGCGTAATTGATGGTCTGTTCCACAGTTGGCCCCTGGCCTTGTTCTGACTGATGATATTGAACTTTTCCATTGTCTCTTTCCACAGATGTAGTCGATTTGATTCTTGTATATTCCATCTGGTGAGGTCCACATAGACAGTCACCATTTATGTTGTTGAAAAAAGGTATTTGCAACGAAGAAGTCATTCGTCTTGCAAAATTCTATGAAGCGATCTCCAGTGTCATTTCTATTACCAAAGTCATATTTTCCAACTACTGGTCCTTCGTCTTTGTTTCCAACATTCACATTCCAGTTACCAGTAATTATCAATGCATCCTAATTGCATGTTCAATTAATTTCAGTCTGCTGAAGCTGGTAAAAATTTTCATTTCTTCATTTTTGGCATTTGTGGTTGGTGCATAAATTTGAATAATAGTTACAGTAACTGGTCTTCCAGTAGGCATATTAATATTATCTAACACTGACAGCATTGTACTTCAGGATAGATCTTGAAAATGTTCTTTTTGATCTTGAATGCCATGCCATTCCTCTTCAATTTGTCATTCCTAGCATAGTATACCATATTATTACAAGATTCAAAATGGCCAATATCAGCCTATTTCAGCTCACTAATGCCTAGGATATTGGTGTTTATACATTCCATTCCATTTTTGAGGGCTTTCAGTTTTCCAAGATTCATACTTCGTACATTCCACGTTCTGATTATTAACGGATGTTTGCAGCTGATTCTTCTCATTTTGCATCATGCCACATCAGAAATGGAGGTCCTGAAAGCTTGACTCCATCTACATCATTAAGGTTGTCTCTACTTTGAGGAGGCAGCTTTTCCCCAGTCATATTTTGAGTGTCTTCCAAACTGAGGGGTTCATCTTCCAGCACTATATCAGACAATATTCTGCTGCTATTCATAAGGTTTTCACTGGCTAATTTTTTCAGAAGTAGACGCCAGGTCCTTCTTCCTAGTCTGTCTTAGTCTGAAAGTTCAACTGAAACGTGTCCACCATGGGTGACCCTGCTGTCATTTGAAGTACCAGTGGCATAGCTTTCAGCATCACAGCAACACAGAAGGCACCACAGTATGACAAACTCATGAGTTAAAAACAGTCTCAAAGTTATTCCAAGTCCATTCAGTGTAACTAAGGAAACAGATGCCCAAAGTCAAGAGTGACTTGACTAAAGTGACTCAGTTACTAGTAGCAGCCCAATGCATCGACAGGTCATCTCTGGAGACTCAGGCCAGTGGTTTTCCAACATATTACATTACTACCCACGAGGCAAAGACCAGGAGTTTTAATTAACTGGAAGATCAGAAGTGTGAAATGACTATCAAAAACAGTCTTTGAAATCAAATTAATTGAAGAATAATCTTCAACATGAAAGAAGTAACATTCTTCACTGATCATTTCCCAAACGGGTTTTGCATAGTTCTAGATATCACTATCTAAGAGAAAGTTTTTTTTAAAATAAAGTGCATCTAGACCAAAGATTGGCAAACTTTTTTCTTCTGTAAATAGGCAGATAGTAAGTATTTAGGATTTGCAAGCCATAAGATTTCTGTCTCAACTATTCAACTCTGTTGGTGTAGAAAGAAAGCAACCATAACCAGTTGTCATCGAGTTGATTCCAACTCATGGCAACCTAGTATGTATCAGAGTAGAACCGTGGTCCATAGAGTTTTCAATGGCTGATTTTTTGGAAGTAGATTGCTAGGCCTTTCTTCAGAGGAGCCGCCAAGGATTCAAAGTTAGCAGCCAAATGCATTAACCATTTGCACCACCCAGGTACTTCTACCTCTTCATACACATAGACTATCTTTCACCTTCTTACTCTCTTTATCCAGTCCCAGTGTTTTCTTACTCTTCATTAAACATGCCAAACATGTCTCTGGGCTTCTGCCCTTGCTGTTCGCTCTACCGGGAATAGATACTCACCCAGATAGTTGCATGACTCACTTCTCACTTAACTCAGGTCTCCATCTAACTGTCACCTCCACAGAAATACCTGCCTGAGTATTTAAAATACTACGTCCAGTCACTTTCGATTATAGTTTTATTTTTCTTCAAACTACTTGTCTAAATTTCAAAATACTTATTTATCGGTTGTTTTTCCCTTTACAATGTAAGCTTTCCTAGGGCAGGGACTTTTTTTCACTTTTGTACTCTCAGCACCTGGAGAAAACTATGTTTCTTTGAAAACGTGTGTGCTCTTCATCATTTTTCTTTTCCTCACTTCGTTACGAACCAAAGAAAATGTAATCCCAAAACAACTTTTGGAAAATACTACTCTGTAATACTGAAAATTACATTAGTATAGGATTCCCTGGGTGGTACAATGGTTAATGCACTCAGCTGCTAACTGAAAGGTTGGAGGTTTGAGTCTACCCAGAAGTGCCTCTGAAGAAAGTTCTGGCAATCTACTTCTGAAAAATCAGCCTATGAAAACCCTATGGAGCACATTTCTACTCTGACACACATGATGTCCCCAAGAGTCAGAATCAACTCGACAGCAACTGGTTTTACCTTAGTATACCATAACGCCTTTGCTTATTCTTTTCCTTTGCCTCTTTTGCTTTTCTTCTTCACATTCACCTGGTCAATTCCCAGGCTATCTTCAAGACTCCGATTCAGCATGATATCCTCCATGAAACTTTCGCGGATGGCCCACACAGTTGGAGGCTCTGTCTGGGTGTTCTTCGTCCTGGGCTCCACGTGCTCACTTGCCTTAACACATGTCACAGTGGGCTCTAAGGACTTGGTCACTGTCTGCATTCCCTGAAGGCAATGGTTCTGTCCACTGTTGTCACTGTATATTTAGTAGCCAGAACACTGCCTCTCTCAAATCTTTCTCACCACCATCATCCTAATCTAACACACTATGTTGATGGATGGAATATTTTTAAAGCTGCTACGTTTTGTCTTTCCTTACCAGACTTCGTAAGTTGTTTTACTGTCAAATGTCATTTGTCCCATAGAACCTTCAATGTCGCAATCTTTTCTTTTTTTCATGTTTTTAATATTTTGAGTAAAATGCACGGTAAATAATACAGGACATTGTTGGATGAGTTTAACAGCATGTTTATATGATTATTTTGTGTCATCTCTGGGGCCTGTTTACTGCACAGACTTCATCACCAACCCAAAGAAGCTCACAGCCTTGGGACCTAGAAGGCCATCCATTTTGCTTACTAAAGTCAGTATGATCATTTGTAAATGAGAATCTAATCAGGCCACACACTTTATTTGCTATACTGCCTCCCCTCACAGCCATTATAGGTGCAGTTCCCTTTTCTGGAGAGTTCTTCTTTCCTATACCCCTTCCCTTAACTCACCTCTACGCATCAGTCAGATTTCATGGAGGCCCCCTTCCCTCTGTGACTGTTATGGCCCTTGTATAGGCATTTTTAGCACCAACTGTGTCTCCTAGTACGTTTCACAGTTGTAATTTCATTTTAATCACTTGATTAAGGTCTGTCTCTCCCGAAGAGAGTGAGCTCCAAGAAGAAAGAGGCTATTGTTTTTATTTCACATAGCATGGCGCCTGGAAAGAAAGGCCTGGTGATCTACTTCCAAAATTCAGCCAAAGAAAATCTTATGGATCACAATGGTCCAATCTGCAACTGATCATGGGGATGGTGCAGGATCAGGCAGCATTTCTTTCCATTGTGCATGTTGTTCCATGAGCTGGAGGCTGACTCTATGGCAGCTAACAATAACAATAGTATGGTGCTGGCCACATAGTAGATGATGAGTAAATCAACGAATACAGGCACAAAAGCACTTATAATCTAACTGACCTTCCGACATGCATTGAAAGGATTGCTATTGAAAAAAGCATACTTTCAGTCGTCTTCGAGAGGCTTTCAGTTTCTAAAGGAGCCTTAAATTCTTACAGAAGTTAAAAAAGAGTAGCTTTTTGAACCTGATCATTTTTAGAATGCTAGCCTAGGCTGGAAGTCAAAGGAAGAAAGCTTTATGTTCACAAACCCCAAGGAGTTAAGGGTACGATCCAAGAAACCTGGAAGAAAAGTCTGCCACTGAGATATGAAAAACCTGGTGTAAAACGACTTTCAATTCAGGTCCAGTGCTTAGGAATTCTAAGTTTTACAGTCTTTGTTCCTCCCCGTATCAGATTATTTTGTAACTTGGTTGTTTCCTCCGCTCAAAAGAACATGATTTTCCTTTTTTTGAATCAAGTGTTGGGTGAACTGAAAGAATAGAAACAGATTAATTAAAGTAAGATAGCAGTGGTGCAGTTTGCTCTCTGCTTAGTGTATTGCCCTCGTCTTAAACCTTCTTAAACCACCATGCAGTTAATTTGAAAGCCTGAGGGCACTTGTATAGAAAGGATAATGGGCTGAGACTTTAGACAATATAAAGTTTTTAATCTGAAGTCTTCTCTGCTTTATTGGTTTATGTTAACATCTTACTGATTAATCTTGTGATGACTGAAGCTGTTTCTATTCAGGGATATCAAATTGACTGTTTCAATCAATTCTATTTTTGGTCATTTTAAATTCTCCATCACCACACAATTGATTGACTTGATTGTGCTGTAATCTAAATCTTAGAACTGCAAACAATACCAGATTGATCATTGCTTAATCCAATGGATAATATAGACATGACTAGTCTCTACTGTATTTTCTAGTTTTAAAAAGTATATATAGTCAACATACATATGCAACCAAGACTAATTTGCAAATTACTTACATGTGCTACTATAAGAGACTGATTTGTAAATGTTAATACATCCATGCAAGTGTCATTCTCATGCAACCTTTAAAATAATGCTTTCAGAGATAAGTTAATGACTTGGGAAATGCTCATACCATGTTAAGGAAAAATGCAGGTGATAAAACCATATAAAGAGTATAAATCCAATTTGTGGAATATACTTTGTGCATATATATATAATTTTTTAATATATTTATACATATATATGTACGTGTACATACATACATGTGAAGCCCTGGTGATGCAGTGGTTAAAGTGCTCAGCTGCTAACTGAAAGGTTAGTGGTTTGAACCCACCAGCTGCTCCACAATAGAAAGATGTGGCAGTCTGTTTCCATAAAAATTACATCCTTGGAAACTCTATGGGGCAGTTCTACTCTGTTCCATAGGGTTGCTACGAGTTGGAATCGACTCAACGGCAGTGGGTTTGGTTTTTATGTACACATGCATGTGTATATATATGTGTGTGTGTATGTATACGTACATGTATATATTTACATATGAAAAGAGGGAAGGCAAGAGAAGGAAAAGATGAGGAAAGAAATAGAGAGACAGGAGGAAGGAAGAGAAAAAGAGATAAAATGAAAATATAGCAAAATGTTAACAGTGGTCAACTGAGTGATGAGATTATAGGCAATTTTTCTTTTCAGCTTCATATTTTTTCCTGTGAATTCCGAAGTAGCTTGTATTGCATTTATGTTCAGATGAAACAAACATTTTTAAAGTTATAATATTTACCCATGGCCTTCAAATGATTAAAATAATCTCCAGAAATTTCTTATAGTTGAAGTACACTGGTTGTAGAGAAGTGGGGAGGAAGAAAAAGGATATCACCACTCACAATCTTCCACCACTACTAAAACACGTGTGCACACCCGTACCCACTCACAATGCTATATAGACTCAGTGCCTTGGCATCGAAAAGTCACATTGTGCCAAAGTCAGTGAGTGTGTAAAACTCCAACTCGTGTGTCCCCAGCTGATGATGATCTAGAATGGCTGCATCATTTGAAACCATCAAAAAGTCCCCTCCAGACAGGAAAGCTGGTAATAGGGAACCCAAGGTTGAGAAGGGACAGTGTTGACATGTCATGGGGTTGTTAACCATTGTCATAAAACAATATGTGTACTAACTGTTTAATAAGAAACTATTTGTTCTGTAAACCTTCATCTAAAGTACAATAAAAAAAATTTATTAAAAAATAAATAAATCTCTTAAAAAAAAAAAAAAGTCCCCTCCATTTTTGACTCCAAAAGCTTCTGGCAAGCAGAGGTGTAGGGCCACCATCAATCATGGATGAAGAAAAGTATAAGAGAGGAAATGCAGACAGACATTTGTACTTCCTCATGAAGCAAGATCTACCCTATTACGGAGTCCCCTTTCTTGGAAGACAAGGATTTTCTACAAAGAAGACCATCCTCCAAGAGAATGGAGAAGTCAGCCTGTGTCATGTGGTCTGACTATGTTGGGGTTTACACAGAGCCGTCCTTCACTCAGCCTCTCCCCAGGGCCACAAACACTTTTGGGGATCCATGATGAAGAAGGAGCTCTAGTGGTACAGTCGTTAAGAGCTGCTAACCAAAAGGTTGGCAGTTCGAACCCAAAAGCTGCTCCTTGGAAACCCTATGGGGCATTTCTACTCTGTCCTATAGGGTCACTGTGAGTTGGAATCGATGGCAATGGATTTTTTTAACGACGAAGAAAGAGTGAAATAGAAATGATCCTGAGAACATCCTGCAGGCCCGGTTACAAAATTTATAAGGCCCAGAGCAAAATGAAAATGTGGGACCCCTTGTTCAAAAGGCAGAAATAAAGTGACCTTAAAAGTTCTAAAATAAAAACAGTTTTTGTGTCTTCCTTATCTTTCTTTCGACTTGTCATAGTGTTTTTTCATTTACTGTTGAATATCATTCTAAATAGAGAAAAATCTAAATTTTTAATTATTAACACGAATTTCACCATTCCTCTTTATGTTGTGCGAAGCCTGTTTTAAATGCAAATAAAAGAGCATTTAACACATTTGCAGAATCATCAAAATTATGCAATTCATATTCCTTAGTTCATACATGCATATGTATCTTGTTCTTAACCAGAACAGTGGAAATACTGCACAAAAGTAACTCAACTGCTTTTATTTCACTTTTTGATACCCGCACATTCTACCAACACTCTCTACCTTTAGTTTACTAATGAGTAAGGAAGAATTTAAAGGAAAAGGAACTATGGGTTGCCCTATTTTTCTCTTCCCTTTTATATCTTCATTTTTAGCATAAGTGATTGGCTAATATGAGGAAGTAACATGAGTAAGAAAAGATATGATAGGAATCTTCGGTCATTCATGTTTGTTAGAACACCATTGCCTACTGTCTTCATTTGAAGCAAGTTCTGGTTGGAAGGGAAAGTGTAGCATCTCAGGGCTGCCAGTACTCCTACTTGCTGAGTCATAGGTGTAACACAGTCTCCTCATACTGGCTTTGAGTCTTACTAAACGTTCACGCATTGTGGTTCCATCGGGATTCTGGGCTCATGGGGCTTCACAAACATATATGCAAGTGAGGTGACCCAAAGGGTATACATACATTTTGTGCTTATCTCCTCTGCTCATGCACATGCCCCACTGTGCCATCAAACTTCACTTACAAAATTCAAGTTCAAAAATAAAGTTACGAATTCCAAAACGACAGTTGATCATTAAATCACATGTGGGGCCCTACTAATCACGAGCCCTGTGTGACTGCACAGGTTGTACTTCCATGAAGCCTTGACATACTGCTTTGGTTTTTATGGCCAACATACTTACCAGCCCACACAGCAGCCTGATGCCTGTTTATCTAATTAATGAAATTAGCATTTTCCAGAGCCAGTGACAAAGAGCAGACATGTGTACACTGGGTTCTACACCAAAAAAGATTAGGACAGACTCACCAAATAAGAGAGCTAAGTACAGTGATCCAATATCTACATGACATTTATATGACTGACAATTTCACAAAAGTCCTGCTTTACAATTTATGGATGAAGCCAGTAGTAGAAGAGAGATTAGGGAGCAACAAGAAAGAACATTTGCTCACTGGTTATTTTAGATGCAGTTCCTGAGATTGACTGGGACACTAATTGGAGAATCATTAAATGAGGAGGTACAGTCGTACATGTATCAATGGTCTGTTTTCTTTCTGGTTGACAAAACGAACAATTCCAGGAATCATGCTGAACACTGTAATCTGATAATTAAGGAAGGGCTCAGTGGAGCAAGGAAAGGAAACAACAAAATTAAATTTCGAATGAAGGTGATGAAAAGCCAGGCACCAGCTGACACAAAACCGTCCATGTCGGCTGTTCTTAAGGAGACACTGAAAATGTTCTTCATAAACAAGTGGTTATGGTATCAAAAAAAAGAAGAAGAAGCAGCTTTTAAATAACCTAATAAGGAACCCTGGTGGCTCAGTGGTTTAAGTGCTAGGCTGCTCACCTAAAGGTCAGCAGTTCGAACCCACCAGCCATGCCACGGAAGAAAGATGTGGCATTCTGCTTCTGTAAAGATTATATCTGTGGAAACTCCATGGGGCAGTTCAACTCTGTCCTACAGGGTTGCTGAGTTGGAATCAACTCGAAGGCAAGCGGGTTTGGTTTGGTTTTGGTTGTAAGGCTGCAAGGCAATGCATTTCTCAGCTGTACAGTTAGTTAGTCCTGCTTTTTTCAAAATGAGTGAGACCAGCCTTATAATACCATCAAGTCATGTACAATTTAAATGAATCATTTAGGCACATTCTATAGCCATCCATATATATACATAAAGTGACTCTTGTAACAACGAATCACAGAAACAAGATTTACCAAAAGTCTTTTGCTGTACACTAATTTGACATTATTTTTACCTCAATTCACCTAGTTTCCATGTTTGGTCCCTGTCTAGACCAAGGTCCTATCACAAACCACATCTTATGGCCTCATTCCCAACAGATCATCTTCACCTGAGCTAAATTCTGTTACCCATGCTTCCCAGAAGGGCTCTACCAAACAAAGACCAATCTCCTGAAGGAAAATGCCACCTGCCTGAGTTACAAATTGGACACCACCATACATCTCTCTCGCAGTTTCCATTGCCACGATCACCAGGTTAGAACTCTGGATTCAGATGCTCTGACTCTCAAATCATTCCTGATATTGTACCTTGGACCACCCAGCTCACAATTCTGAGATCATTCTTTATTAGCCCATGTGTTTTCTTCAGCCCTTCCTGCCACAAACTAAGAAGGTTATCTGACTAAAACTAACGTTGAGGGTCAGAAATTTGCATTTTTAATAAATACCCAGATGATTTTGATTAACAGTAAATTTGAAAACTAGTACCCTAGCACATCTTTGCTTTATTTATACTCTTGATTTAAGTCATTCCACTTTTAAGTAATGTTCTGCCTCCTGGACTCATTTTCATTCAAAATATAATGATTAAACAACTTCTATGGATATGGGAACACAATTACCTGCATAATGTGGCTACAAAGCCGCACAGACCTGACTTCTTCTTTTTCCAAACCGATCCCATACTAGTGGCAACTGTGCACACTCTGCTCTGGCCATACTCTGTCTTCCATTTCCTTGATTGTCTCAAGCTCTTCCCCAGTCCAGGGCTTTTTATCACACATGTCTACTGTCTACACAGTATTTCCTCACACTCGTTGCCTAGCTGACTTCTATTCATTCTTCCTATCTCAGCTCAAATGCCCTCCCTTTCACAGAAAGACTTTCTCTCACCACCCAAAATTAATTAGGTCCTGCCTAAGATTATTCTTTCATGAAGCCCAGTTCCTTTCTATCAAATAACTCATCACAATTTATTATTATGCATTTATGTATTTTTTGGTTAATGCATATCTCCCCTGCTACTCTAAGCTGCATAGGGACAGGAATCCTATCTGTCTACTTCACTGATATATATCCATTTTCTATCACAGTGGCTGGCACAGAGTAGATGTCTGATAAATACTTGAAAAAGTGAGTAAACAAAGGAATAACAATTGCCTTCATACACATTAAGACAGGAACAGGAATATTTCATAAACTAAATTGTTTAAAATATATAACGAGTTAGTATATTATTAATTCTGTTCAAGTTATACAGGCAAAGTGATCAACGTGGGCTGAAGTGGTCAGGAAAGACTTAATAGATAAAATGGAACTTTAGCTGGGCCCTGGATTGTGAGTAAAATAGGCAAAGAGGAGGAGAAAGATGGCACGCAGACAAATTTCAGAGGCCAGAATCAGAGTGCCCAAGCTAAATTACCCCCAGATGTACTCCAATTCATCACATTCTGTTTATAGATAAATGTAGTGAGGAATTTTCGTTTTTGATTGATTCTCTTGTCCCTGGAGGAATGGTCCGCAGAGAAGCAATCTTTTAAATTTCTCAGTGGTTTCATTGATCTCATCACCAAACCCAAGAAATAATATATTTGTGGGATTCCAAGTATAAAGAGAGGTTAAAGGAGCATGAAAATGTTGTATCCAAACAGATGTTATGAAATTTTGCAGAAGTGATGTAAATATTGAAACAAACCACATTCAACTTATCAGGGAATTAGAATGAGAAGGAGTTGATTCCTCCAATAGAAACCAGGAATCTGATTGTCAGTAGCCTCTAAAGTTGAAAAACATCAGTGTGGCCAGTCTAACTTTATTTCTGCTCAAATTGTTTAGCAAAATATGATTTTTTTTTTAACTTAACAGAATTTTTTTCTTACAAATGTGAAGAAAAAAGGAATTCCTAAAAAATATTCTCACCTAAATCCCCAGTCTACTAAATATTCTGAACTTGGAGAGAAACAAATATGAAATGGTTTTATTTTTTCTCCTCTGTTTCTTCTTAAATGTATTTTGTAAGCTTTTCCTTCATGTAGAACTCACATCACTTTCAGAAATTAAAAGAAGCCTCTTGACTTATCACTGCATGATGCACTTTTCTACTCCTTGTACTTTTTAACTAGAAGACTGTATTAAATTTTAGCAAAATATCAATTAAAAATTTCTCACAAGGCTTCTGCCATGTTGCAGTAAGAAGTTTGATCTTGCCCTTCCCCTATAAACAACCAGAATACCGGGGGGAAAGAAAAACAAAACAAAATTATGTGAAATAATTTTTTTCAGCAATTAAACACTGTGATTTCTGAAAGAAGAAAAACAGATAAAGTGAATCCTTCAATTGTCCTGGCTTTTGGCCTAGAAGAACATTCTTGACTGTAGCACATGGAGGGGGAGCCCAAGCACAGTATGGGAGTCTCACTGAGCGGATGACACAGAGATAGAGGTTCAGGTTTGCTGAGCTACAAAAATGTGAAGAGAAACTAACAGAAATTAAAGGAAAAATAAACAAATTCACAATTATAGTTGGAACTTCAACACTCCTCAGTAATTGCTAGAAATAGTAACAAAAAATCAGTAATGATGTATAAAAATTGAACCACATAATCAACCAATTTTATCTAATTCATATTCGTAGATTCAACAATATTTCAAGTGCACATGGAACATTCACCAAGATAGATCATCTGCTGAGCTTACACAAGCAGTTTCAATAAATATAAAAGTTTCAATAACTATAAAAATATAAAATATAAATATAAAAGGATTGAGCACAGGGTATGTTTTCTAACTACAACATACATAAATTAGAAATCATTTTTTTAAAGTTTTACAGAACCACTGATATTTATCATTGTACTAGAAGTTCTACCTAGAGCAATTATGCAAGAAAATAAAAGCATTCAAACAGGAAAGGAAGAAGCAAAACTGTATCTGCAGATGAACATACATAGAGAAAATACCAAAGAATCTACAAGGAGGCTAGTAGAGCTAAAGATTTAAGCAAAGTGGCAAGGTAGAAGATCAACACACAAAATCCAGTTGTGTTCCTATACCCAAAAATGAATAATCTGAAACAGAAATTAAGGGAAAAAAATACCATTTACAACATCATCTTAAAGAATGAAATACCTAGGAATAAATTTAACCAGAGAAGTGAAAGACTTGTACATGAAAAACTGTAAAATATTGCTGAAGGAAATTAAAGAAGATCTGAATAAATGGAAAGACATTTCAAGTTCAAGAATTAGAAGACTTAATATTGTTAAGATGTCAATGCTACCCAAAGCGATGTACAGATTCAATCCAATCACTGTCAAATCCCAACAGTCTTTTTTGCAGAAATGAAAAAGTCATTTTCAAATGTATATGGAATTGCAAGGAGATTTGTAGCCAAAACAATCTTGAAAAGATGAACAAAACTTGGGGACTCACACTTCCCAGTTTTAAAGCATACTATAAAACCACAGTAATAAAAAGAGTATGGCACTGGTATAAGGATAAACATATAGACCAATGGAATAGAATTGAGAGTTCATAAACAAACCCATACACCTAAAGCCAAATGATTTTTGACAAGAATATCAAGTTCATTCAATGGGAAAAGAATAGTCTCTTCAATAAATGGTGCTGTAACAACTGGATCTCTACATGTCAAAGAATGAAGTTGGACCTCTGTCTCACACTTATATGAGAATTAACTCAAAATGGATCAATGACCTAAATATAAGAGCTAAAACCATAAAACTCTTAGAAGAAAACATAGGGGTAATGCTTCAGGACCTAGTTTTTAGCAATGGATTCTCAGATATGACACAAAAAACACAAGCAAAACAACCTGAAATAGATAAACTGGACTTCACCAAAATTAAAAGCTTTTGTTTATCTAAGGAGTTTATCAAGAAAGTGAAGAGACAACCTACAGAACGGAAGAAAATATTTGGGAAATATATATCTGATAAAGGTTTAATATCCTGAGTATATGAAGAACCCCTACAACCTAACAACAAAGAGACAAAGAACCCAATTTAAAAATGAGCAAAGAACTTGAACAGACATTTCTCAAAGAAAATATATAAATGGCCAAAAAAGTACATGAGAAGATGATTCATGTTCAGCATGATGGATCACTTCTGTGTAGCCTTTCTAGCCATGGTCTTGTAACTCCCACCCAAATAAATGGGTGGGACTGTGTATAGGGGAATCGTGAACCACCAAATGGATTGGTCAGTTTTGCCATTCTGCTGAGCTTGAAATGAGCCACCCCAGAGGCGAGAAAAGGCAGATCCCACCACCAACAGGGAAGAATAACCAGGAGCCAACATGTCCTTTAGACCCTGGATCCCTGCGCTGAGAAGTTCCTGGAACCAGGAGACTGAGAGAGAGAGAGCTGTAACACTGAAGGCAGTGAGAAGTGGCAGCAGAGACCCAGCTGCAGGAGCGGGTTCAGTGGGCTTCCCGCCAACGGAGAAAGCCAAGTGCCTTCGGGCAGAGGCTGAAGGCCAGGGAGAGGCGTGCCTATGAACAAGGCTAGGAAAAGCCTTGTCCTGCTGGAAGAATTGTATCCTGAGTATTTCTGAACCTGAATTGTAAACTGTTACTTTCCTAATAAACCCCATGATTGTGAGTATTGTCTGTGAATTCTGTGTGGCCATTGCAATGAATTATCAAATCCAGCAGAGAAGTAAAGAGTGCCATGGGAGGGATAGTTCGTGTCATAATTAGTAGAGATGAGGGAGAGAGGAGGCTTGTCTTACATCCATCTCATAGGAATCAGCCTTGGGCTGTTGATCTTGATTCTCCCTCCCTCTTTTGAAGAGAGAGGAGGTCAGACCCCTCCCTCACACTGTTTTTACACGTCATTAGTCATTCCATAAAAAAAAACAAATTCACTGTCATCGAGCCGGTGCCAACTCATAGTGACCCTATGGTAGCTAACCAAACGGTCAGCAGTTAGAATTCACTGGAGGCTCCTTGGAAATCCTATGGAGTAGTTCTACTCTGTCCCATAGGGTCACTATGAGTCATTAGTCATTATGGAAATGTAAATCAAAATCACAGTAAGATACTACTTCGAAGCCCCTCGGATGGCTATTACCAGAAAAACAGAAACTAACAAGCGTTGGTAAGGATGTGGGAAAATTGGAACCTTCATCCATTGCTGGATGGACTGTAACATGATGCAGTTACTGCATAAAACAATTCGAGTGATCCTCAAAAAGTTAAACATACAATTACCATATGAGTAAGGAATTTCACTCCTAGGTATATACCCAAGACCTCAAAAGCAGAGTCTCAGACAGATATGTGTACACCAATGTTCACTGCAGCATTATTCTCAATAGCTAAAATGTGGGAACAACCAAAATATTCATCAACAGATGAATGGATAAACAAAATGCTGTATACATATACAATGGAATTTTACTCAGCTGTAAGAGAAATGGAGTTCTGATACCTGCTACGACATGAATGAACCTTGAAAACATTATGCTGAGTGAAATAAGTCAGGCAAAAGGACAAATATTGTATAATCCCACTTATATGAAATATCTAGAATAGTGAAAGGCACAGAGACAAAATTTTATTAGCAGTTACCACACGTTGGGTGGAGGAGGTAATGGAGCTTATTGCTGAAGGTGTACTGAGTTTCTGTTTGGAGTGATGAAAACTTTTTGGAAATGGATATTGGTGATGGTAGCACAACATGGGGAATGTAATTGATGTCAGTAAATTGTACACTTAAAATGGTTAAAGTGGCAAATTTCTTACACATATTTTATCACAAAATTTTTAAAATAAGTTTTATGGAATATCACCAAATACTTAGAAAATTAACAACATTCTACTAAATAATCCATGGGTCAAAGAAGAAGCCACAAGGGATATTAGAAAATCTTTAAACATAATAATAATGGAAGAAAACATACAAAAATGTGGGATGTAAAAAACACTGCTTAAAAAGACATAGCTTTAAATGTTTCTATTTAAAAAGAATAAAGATCTAAAATCAATTATCTAAACTTCAGTCTTAAAAAGCCTTCAAAAGAAGATCAAATTAAGGACATAATAAAGCACAGAAATCAATAAAATAAAAAAGAGAAAATTAATGAAACCAAGGTGGTTCTTCAGATGAATCATTAAAATTGATGAATATCAGAAAATCAAGAAATAAGAAAGAATAAATGATTCAAAGTAATAAAAAAGGTGGGTTAACACTACAAATCCTACAAATATTAAAAAATGATAATAAGGAATATTTTGAACAACTTTATGCCCATTTAAATAAAATGAATAAATTCCATGAAAGACACAAATTACCAAAGCTGAAACAAGGTGATATAACCAAAAACCCAAACCCGTTGCCGTCCAGTCAATTCCGACTCATAGCACCCTATAGGACAGAGTAGAACTGCCCCCCTAGGGTTTCCAAGGAGCAGCTGGTGGATTCGAACTGCCAAAATTGAAACAAGGAGCTATAGAAAATATAAATAACCATGTATATGTTAAAAAGTTGAGATTGTTGAGTTGGTGTATGTTTAGCTGTGTATATTTTCAACTACAACAAAAATAAAATAAATTATTGAAGAAAAAAAGTTCAAGTTGTAATGAAAATATTTCCACAAGTAAACTCCAGGCCCAGATAGCTTAACTGGTCTAGTTGATCAAACATTTACAAAATAATAATAATAATACCAATCTTACGTAAACTATTTCAGGAAATAGGGAAGGATGGAACACTTCACAACTCATTTTATGAAGTCAGCATTACCCCAGTACCAAAACCAGACAAGAACATTACAAGAAATAAATCCTACAAAGAATTATCCTTCATGAACAGAGACACAAACATCCTTTAAAAAATTAGTAAATATAATGCTGCAATATAAAAAAGATACTATATCATGACCATGTGGCATTTTTTCCAGGAATTCAAGGATGCCTTAACAATTGAAAATCAATGCAATTCTCCATCTTAACAGAATAAAAGGAGAAAAATATGATCATCTCAATAGAGTGGATTAGATGGAGAAAACTCTAGAACAAGGGGGATCAACTATGAAGCTACTGCAATACTTTAGGCAAAGAAGGAGAGTCCTTTAACTAGCATTACTCCTTGAAAAATGTAAAGAAATCTTCCACCGAGTTGGTTGGGTACCAACTAAAAATTGACTTAGATTTTATCATTAGCTATAGGCAGGGATTGTACCTTGTTGTTATTGCTGTTACTAGCCATTCGGCAACCTCCACTGATAGCTGGGTAGTGGCTGCACATGAGGTACGTTGGTTGGGAACTGAACCTAGATCTCTTTCATGGAAGGCGAGAATTCTACCACTGAACGACCAATGACCTTGTTGCTTGTTGCCCTTGAGTGGATTCCAACTCATGGTGACCCTGTGTGACCAATGCCCTAGTGGCTGCTAAAGGCTCCATCTTGGTTCCATTCTCTAGAGCAATGCTCACAGGAATCTGAGAGAAAGACAAATGGAGAGAAGTGGGTATCTCTGGCAAGCTAAGAATTTACCATCTTTTCATTAGTATTTTTAAAATATTTGCATAACATTATTTACTGGTGGCAGTGAAAATCAAATTTTCTATTAATAAAAATTATATGCCTCTATTTAAGTTTGAAATAAGAGATTTATTCTACGTATTGAATGTAAAATAGGATTTTAAATACTTGAATTATTATTAAATTACAATTTTCCAAATCAGAGAACTTCTTAAGAGGCAGAATAAAGGTATTTAAATGAGTTAATAAAATAGATTACTCATTTCAAGTAAACACTACCATGCCATGCATTATTCAGTTTCAAATTTTCAGGTGACTTCAACTGTCAAGTGACTGGCCTCAGGGTTTGGAGAGCACATTGTAGTTGTACAGTACGACCTGTATCAAAAGCCACAAAAGTAATCCTGAAGCTAGACTACCATCAGTGAGTATGATTGCTCATTTGTTCATTCAAGGGTGGTAACTCTTTGTTGGGAGTGGACCAGTCACCTATGGAACCCCGAATTAACTACAGTATTTTCTAACCTAGTTCTCTGATGTTTTAGTGCATGTCATAAATTGGCAACCTGATCCTATCATATGCCCAAATGGCCCAGCTCTGAGGAAACCTTTGCCCATTGTGCTAGAAAAGAAAGTTTGTGGTGTGAAAAGAGGTTAAAAATGCTTCTGCCTATGAGATCTTATGTATCTATCTTCTTATTTTTTGGTTTGCTCTGGAGCTGCTTTCCTACCCTGGAAGGTCAGAGAGCTTAGATAGGGTCTACTGAGAAAGGAAGCATCATCTAAACTGCTTATACTAGATTCTAGATCTTGCAAAAGGAATCCTCCTGGCTCTCTTATGATCTAATGCAGTGCTTTTCAAACTTTAGAGCACATCAGAATCACCTGGGGCAGAGGGGAATTGTTAAAATACAAATTTCTGGGCCCACTCTCGAGTTTCTGACTCAGTAACTATAAAGTGGGGCTAGAAATTCTGCATTTTTAACAAGTTTCCAGGTAATACTGGTGTTGCTGCTCTGAGGACCACACTTGAGAACCACTGGTTAACCAACTTACTGGGGCCACAGGTTCCACAGAGAAATTTGGGGTCAAAATCCAAGATATTTGAAAGATCTGTATGCCTGGCCTTCTCCTCTGTAATTCTCCTTCTCTCGTAAACCTGCAGTGGTGGCAGAATGCTGACTGAGGAATCATATAAAAGTTTTCCATACCTCTCTATCTTTCAGCCTTGGAGACACAGCCAATGACACACAATGTGGGTTTTATGGCTCCTCCATCATAACAACAATGGTAATAATAACAATTATTATTCCATAGCTCCTAAGCAATGACATTTGATATTGGTTATTTTTATTGTGTTGTTTATTGTTTGTTTATCTGTGAGTGTCAGGAAGCTGATATCAGAAACCCCCTTAAGCTTTATGGAGGAAGATTTGTTTGAAGATGGACAAGTCTTAACACCCTGCCTTGTGCTGTAAGGAACAGTCATCAAAATGCATTCCAAACTACCTTGCATAAAATTTATACAGCAACAGCTGTCATCATCAGATATTATCTAAATGAAAAACAGAAGTTGAATGATATTAACATACAAAAAGTGGAGACAAAATGAGAAATGAGTCCAAAAAAAATAACTTCAGTACACAATTGTACACAATATGAACCCAGAAAAAAAAATAAAAGCCTATCTAGGAAAAGTATATACATTTGATTAATCAGATTCATAAGGCAAATGACAAGTAGGTAAAAATGGCAAACATTAAAAGGATTAAAAATGTAAAGATTAAAAAAAATATGTGGGGAAGTTAAGTAAAAGTCCTATACAGACAAGTTTACTAAAAACACAGAATACCTAACATATTTTAAATATGATATGGCTTTATAACTTATTGTTTTCAGATAAATAAAATGATTGGTTACATTTTATATTTTTCAAATGAATAAGAGAGCAAAAACAGTCAGGGTGGAGTGGGATAGAGAATTCAAAGAAGGAATCCGTACCTTAATCAGGATATCCAGTCTTGGATGATGGGAATCTAAATAGTATAAAATTTGACTAAGTGATACATTTTGTTTTATTCAGTTGAAACAAGAGAATAGTAACTTTTTTGAGGTTTGGGACTTAACTATATCGTAGAGTCAGTGCAGAATTTACCCACTAAGAATTGGTGGCTTGAATTATAAGCTTGAGGTACTGCAAGACCCTCACTTCTTAAAAAAAAAAAAAAGGATTAAATTACATTTATAATATTTTACTAAATTTAAATGAACATTGAACTTAGAAAATCTTCTAGAGAGATTTTTGTAATGGATTGAATTGTGTCCCCCCAAAATATGTGTATCTGTTTGGCTATGCCATGATTCCCAGTATTGTGTGATTGTCCACCATTTTGTCATCTGATATGATTTTCCTATGTGTTGTAAATCCTGCCTTTATGATGTGAATGAGGGGGGATAGCCAGTAGTTATGTTAATGAGGCAGGACTCAATCTACAAGATTGTATTGTATCTTGAGCCAATTTCTTCTGGGATATAAAAAAGAGAAGCTAGCAGAGAGACGGGGGGACCTCATACCACCAAGAAAGCAGTGCTGGGGGGAGAGGGCATCCTTTGGACCCGGGGTTCCTGCGCAGAGAAGCTCTTAGTCCAGGGAAAAATTGATGAGAAGGACCTTCCTCCAGAGCCAACAGAGAGACAAAGCCTTCCCCTGGAGAGACAAAGCCTTCCCCTGGAGCTGATGCCCTGAATTTGGACTTTTGGCCTACTTTACTGAGAGAAAATAAACCTCTCTTTGTTAAAGCCATCTACTTGTGGTATTTCTGTTATAGTGGCACTAGATAACTAGGAAAATTTTCAATAACAAAATTGAACAAAAAGGGTATTCTATTTAACGCATCATTAACCAAAAGGAGGGACATAGAAAGGGGTTCAGAGAGAAGTTACTGAGCTCAGCCTTCCTAAATGCTTATGCTTTATCTGCTTACTTGCAGTTTAAACCTAGTCTCAATTTCTGTATCTCTAAAATGGAGCTCCACTGTGCACCTGTCCGTTTGTCATACTGTAGTGGCTTGTGTGTTACTGTGATGCTGGAAGCTATGCCACTGGTATTTCAAATACCAGCAAGGTCACCCATGGTGGACAGGTTTCAGCAGAGCTTCCAGACTAAGACAGACTTAAAAGAAGGACCTGGTGGTCTACTTCTGAAAATATTGGCTAGTCAAAACCTTATGGATAGCAGCAGAACATTATCTGATACAGTGCTGGAAGATGAGACCATCAGGTTGGAAGGCACTCCAAATACGACTGGGGAAGAGCTGTGTCCTCAAAGTAGAGCCAATATGAATGGAGTCAAGCTTTCGGGACCTTCATTTGCTGAAGTGACATGAATCAAAATGAAAAGAAACAGCTGCAAACTTTCATTAATAATCAGAACATGGACTGTACGAAGTATGAATCTATGAATCTAGGAAAATTGGAAATCATCAAAAATGAAATGGAATGCTTAAAGATCCATATCCTAGGCATTAATGAGTTGAAATGGACTGACACTGGCCATTTTGAATCAGATAATTATATGGTCTTTGAATCATGATAATTATATGATAATTATATGCTGGAAATAACAAATTGAAAATGAATGGCATCATATTCATCATCAAAAAAGATTTCAAGAACTACCCTGAAGTACAATGCTGTCAGTGACAGGATAATATCCATATATCTACAAGGAAGACCAGTTAATACGGCTATTATTCAAATTTACGCACCAACCACTAAGGCCAAAGATGAAGAAATTGAAGATTTCTACCAACTTTTGCAGTCTAAAACTTATCAAATATGCAATCAAGATGCCTTAATAGTTACTGGTGATTGCAATGAGAAAGCTGGACACAAAAAGGATCGGTAGTTGGAAAATAAGGCCTTTGTGAGAGAAACAATGCCAGATATCCCATGATTGAATTTTGCAAGACCAATGACTTCTTCATGGCAAATACCTTTTTTCAACAACATAAACAGTGACTATACATGTGGACCTCACTGGATGGAAAACACAGGAATCAAATCAACTACATTTGTGGAAAAAGAAAATGGAAAATCTCTATGTCATTAGTCAGAACAAGGCCAGGAGTTCATTGAGGAACAGACCATCAATTGCTCATATGCAAGTTTAAGTTGAAGCTGAAGAAAAAAGAAGTCAATGAGAATCAAAATATGATCTTGAGTATATCCCGCCTGAATTTGGAGACCATTTCAAAATAGATTTAACACATTGAACACTAATGACTGAAGAGCAGAAGAGTTGTGGCATGACATCAAAGATATTATACATGAAGAAAGCAAAGGGTCATTAAAAAGACAGGAAAGAAAGAAAACACCAAAATGGCTGTCAGAAGAGATTCTGAAACTTGCTCTTGAATGTAGAGTAGCTGAAGCGAATGGAAGAAATGGTGAAAAGAGCTGAACAGAAGATTTCAAAGGGCCACTCAAGAAGATAAAGTATTATAATGAAATGTGCAAAAACCTGGAGTTAGAAAACCAAAATGAAAAAAAGCTTGGCATTTACGAAGCTGAAAGAACTGAAGAAAAAATTCAAGCCCTGAGTTGGAATATTAAAGGATTCTATGGGCAAAATACTGAGTGACACAGGAAGCAACAAAAGAAGATAGAAGGAATACACATGGTCACTGTACCAAAAAGAATTGGTTGACATTCAACCATTTCAGGACATAGTATATGATCAAGAACTGATGGTACTGAAGTAAGTCCAAACTGCACTGAAGGCATTGGCAAAAAACAAGGCTCCAGGAATTGACGGAATACCGATTGAGATGTTTCAGCAAATGGATTCAGTGCTGGAGGTGCTCACTCTTCTATGTCAAGAAATTTGGAAGACTGGAAGAGATCCTGGCCAACCTGGCCAATCAACTGGAAGAGATCCATATTTGTGTTCATTTCAAAGAAAGGTGATTCAACAAAATGAAGAAATCATCGGTCAATATAATTAATATCACTCCCAAGTAAAATTTTGCTGAAGATCACTCAAAAGCAATTGTAGCAGTATGACAGGGAACTGCCAGAAATTCAAGCCAGATTCAGAAGAGGATGAGAGATATCATTACTGATGTCAGATGGATCTTGCCTGAAAGCAGAGAATACCAGAAAGATGTTTACTTGTGTTTTAATGACTATGCAAAGGCATTCAACTGTGTGGATCATAACAAATTATGGATAACATTGTGAAGAATGGGAATTCCAGAACACTTACTTGTGCTCTTGAGGAACCTGTTCATAGACCAAGAAGCAGTCATTCAAACAGAACAAAGGGATAGTGCATGGTTTAAAATCAGGAAAGATGTGTGTCAGGGTTGTATCCTTTCACCATACTTATTCTGTCTCTATTCTGAGAAAATAATGCAAGAAGCTGGACTATATGAAGAAGAACAGGGCATCAGGATTGGTGGAAAACTCATTAACAATCTGCAATATGCAGATGACACAACCTTACCTGCTGAAAGTGAAGAGGGCTTGAAGAACTTAATGATGAAGATCAAAGATTACAGCCTTCAGTATGGATTACACCTCAGCATAAAGAAAACCAAAATCCTCATAAATGGACCAATAAGCAACATCATGATAAATGGAGAAAAGATTGAAGTTGTCAAGCATTCATTTTACTTGGATCTACAATCAACACCCATGAAAGCAGCAGTCAAGAAATCAAAAAAGTACTGCATTGGGAAAATCTGCTGCAAAACACCTCTTTAAAGCGTTAAAACGCAAACATGTTACTTTGAGGACTAAGGTGCCTCTGACTCAAGTCGTTATATTTTCAATCGCCTCATACGCATGCTAAAGCTGGATAATTGATATGGAAGACTGCAGAAGAATTGATGTCTGTGAATCATGGTGTTGGTGAAGAATATTGAATATACCATAGACTGCCAGAAAAACAAACAAGTCTATCTTGGAAGACAGACAGCCAGGTTGTTCCTTAGAAGAGAGGATGGTGACACTTCCTCTCATGTTCTTTGGACGTGTTATCAGGAGGGACCAATCCCTGGAGAAGGATATCATGCTGGTAACGTAGACAGTCAGGGAAAAGAGAAAGACCCTCAAGGAGATGGAATGACACAGTAGTTTCAACAATGGACTCAAACATAGTAATGATTATGAGGATGGCGCAGGACTGGGCAGTGTTTCGTTCTGTTGTACGTAGGGATTGCTATGAGTCAGAAATGACTGGGTGGCACCTAACAACAACAAAATGAAGCTGACAATAGTACCAATCACGTAAGTTTGCTGTGAGATTTAAATTAGAAAAACTTGGCAAAATTCTTATCTTGCTATTGGCACATGGTAAGAGTCAATGAATACCAGCTATTTTGTTGTTATTAGCATTAGTTATCATTGTCTTGGAGATGTGATTAAATAAGTGTATTATTTTTTATTTGTTTATTTGTTTTGGGGTTTATGGGATTTCTTTTTTGTTTGTTTGTTTTGTTTGTTTTTTGTTTCTCTAACAAATTACCACAAACTTTGTGGCTCAAAATAACACAAATTTATTATCCTACAGTTGTATCTTACCAAGAATAAAATTGGGATTAGGCGGAAGTCGGAAGTGTAACATTTGTCTCACCGGAATAAAAGATGTTGGCAGGCCTACATCCCTTTCTAGAACTCCAACAAATCTGTCTTGGAAGAAGTACAGCCAGAATGCTCCTTAGAAGCGAGGATGACGAGACTTCGTCTAACATACTTTGCTCAGTCCCTGGAGAAGGACATCATGCTTGGTAAAGCAGAGGGTCAGCAAAAAAGAGGAAGACCCTCAACAAGATGGACTGACACAGTGGCTGCAACAATGGGCTCAAGCATTAACAATGATTGTGAAGATGGCGCAGGACCTGGCAGTGTTTTGTTCTGTTGTATATAGGGTCACTATGAGTCGGAATTGACTCGACAGCATCTAACAACAACAGGGGTGATTTCATTTCCTTGCATTTTCTGGAATCTAGAAGCTGACTACATTCCTTGTCTCCTGGCCCCCTTCCTTCATCTTCCAAAGGGGAAATGTTGTTCCTCTCTGACCATTCTTCCGTAGTCACATCTCCCTTTGCCTCTCATCTTCTGCCTCCCTCTTCTACTTATAAAGACCCTTGTGATTATATTAGGCCCACCCCAATAATTTGAGATATTCTCCCCATCTCAAAGTCCTTAACTTAATCACACCCACAAAATCCCTTTTGTCTTGTAACATACTCACAGGTTCTGAGTGCTAGGTTGTGGACATCTTTGGGAGCCATTAATCTGCCTACCACAGTAAGTTAATAAGTACATCCCACTCACCTAGCAACCTAGGTGAGATTTTACTAAACATAAAGAGAAGCAATACAACTATATAGGACACTTACATTTCAAATACAGCTACAGTCAATCATTCTAGCACTCTTTTTTTTTTTTTAAATCTGTTTTTGGGCATTATTTAGTTTCTTTGAACATCTACCCAGTGCAAACTTAACTGGTCTCTCTACTTATTTTTTGTAATATGTAGATTTGTGTTATTTAAAAAGCAATGCATTCTGTTGAAAATGCAAACTAAAACATAAACACAAAGATAGATGTTGCAAGAAATTACTAAATATCTTTCCTTCGCTTACAAGCATCAAGATATTCAGATTTTAGAAATATTAGTTCATTAAACCCATTCACTCTGGACTTACTGAAAGAGAAAACTATCAATAGCATTTCAAAAGACTTGCCCTTGTGTCAGAGAATTTCTGCTCTAGTCCTTTTATGCCACATCAAGGAAGTTATGATGACAGTTTCATTTGGTAGCTAGAGGAAGAAATGGATACTTACCCTTCATGTTTTTCCTGCTTTACATTCTTTCTTTTAAACACAGAAATTTATCTTTGAGATATGGTTCAACCACCAAGTAGATAAACTTTTGTGAGTTCATCAAACATTATATAAAAACAAAAGAACAACCTTCAAAGATGGTCAGATATCAATACTTTACAAAGTACAGTTTATTCAATAACCTATTATATAAACGTATTTTTCTAATTAGAATAGACTGAAGAAATCCAAGCATTTAGTATGACTCAAACCTGCTGCCATCAAGTCGATTCCAACTCGCAGAAACTCTGCAAGACAAAGCAAAACTGCCCCATAGGGTTTCCAAGGCTGTAAATCTTTATGGAAGCAGATTGCCACATCTTTCTTCTGCAGAGTGGCTGGTGGGTTCAAATTGTCAATCTTTTGGTTAGCAGCCAAGCTCTTAACCACTGTGCCACCAGCTCCTTTAGTATGTGTGATGGTTAAGACTGTGTGTCAACTTGGCTGGGCCATGATTCTCGGTGTTTTGGCAGTCGTATAACGTTGTGATCACTTCCCTGTTGAGATTTGATAAATGATTACCCCCATGATGGGATCTGCTGTAAGTAGCCAAGCAGTTGAAGGAGAGTTTCCTTGGGCGTGTGGCCTGCATCATGTGTTGGAAGATGTTCAGGCACAGTTGGTGGCTTTTGCTCTGTCTGAATCCTACAGAAAGCTCCTGTTCATCTGACCTCTGGTTCTTGGGACTTGAGCTAGCAGCATAACTGTGGTCTTGCCTGCTGATCTTGGGATTCATCAATCTTCACAGCCTGTGAGCAAGAGCCCTGCTCTCAGGCCTGCTGATCTTGGGTTCACCAGCCCCTACAGCTACGTGAATCAGGAGAAGCCTCTTTCCTGACCCACAGATTTTGGACATTACAGCCTCTACAACCACGTAAGACATTTCCTTGATATAAATCTCTCTCTGTGTATATATATGTATATGATTTACTGCTGTTGCTTCTCTAGAGAACCCAGTCTAAGATAGTATGACTACTCAATAAAAAAGTGGTAATCAATTAATGCAAATCACAACAGCTTTTACAGTTTTCTGTACTATTGATTCTTCTTTATGTAAAAAATTGCTCATGAATAACTCATAAAGAGCAGAGCATTCATAAATATGATAGCAGAATATATACTGTAAAAAATATATAGCAATTTACTCAAAGGGAAGCTGTTTTATTACTATTTATTTTGTAATAGTGTTCTTAGTAGTGGACAAAAACAAAACAGAAAAACAGTACTCTTGCTCTTTACAAATGCTTATTTTTTATTTTTCAGATTCACCAAAAAAAGACAGATGACTATTTGAAATTATCCATGATTAAATGATAATCGATAATCACTCACCATTAGGTAAAACATATGTTAATTAGTCTAAACTAATTGCAGGCTGTCAAATACATATGTGAAATAAAAATATCTTATTTTCATAATAGTCTATAATTACATATTTCACAATAGACTAATGGATTTTCAGGGCCCATCACATTGTATGGTGTTCTCTCTTATTAAACAACACAATGAATAATTTAGAAAGAGCTGTTTTCTTCCTTTATGCTATCAAAAATGAATTAAAGCCAAATAAAATTCAGGTTCAGGAAACTATAATCAGCTTACATTAACAATCTAAAGAAAAAGGAATCAGGATGATTTTTTTGACAGTAAGATTTTTATGTTTTAGTAAGTGTACAGTGTTGTTTAACAGGACTGAATTTGGGACAAGGCACACCCATATTGGAACTCATTCAGTGAGGCTTGGTTGAAGTACCAAACATACTGACAAAATAATAATCATTTCCAAAGGACATGGCAAACTAATTCTTGGCTCCCTCTTTATATCATGTTTTGCCCCTGAATATAATTAATGCAATTGAGAAGGAGGAATAGTATAGTAGAACAAAAATAACTTCAGCAAACTTACATTGTAGGTCTCTTTGGCATGGGTGCCTTTAGCCTTATATCAGATTCCAAAAGACTTTATACCAATGGGCCATACCTATAAGAACTCAGCACAGCAGGTTATGGGCTGTAAAATCGATTGTGACAAGTCCAGTCCACTGAGTTCAGTATTTTCAATTGGCATGGATGTCATAGCTCTATTGATGATGCAGGTACCCATGTACTTTGTAAAAGTCAATAGACAGCAATGAAAAAAATCTGGGATTTTCAATATCCTTATCATTCTTCTCCTATACCATAAGAATAATCACAAAAGGAAAATAAGGCAGTACACACATCATAAACTTTTTAAGATCTTACCTTTAGAGAAAAGATCAAAGTTAGAGGTCATCATTCATATATTGACATTCATTTCACACCTATTAAATTCCAACCACCATTTATCTGTCAGTTTGTCTTATTGTGGTAGCTTGCATGTTGCTATGATGCTAGAAGCTATGCCACCAATATTTTAAATAACAGCAAGCTCACCCAGGGTGGACAGGTTTCAGCAGAGCTTCCAGACTAAACCAGACTAGGAAGAAAGCCTGGCAATCTACTTATAAAAACTAGCCAGTGAAAACCCTATGGATCACAACAGAATATTGCCCAATATAGTGCAGAAAGATAAACCCCTCAAATATACAGTGGCTGCAACAATGGACTTGAGTATCCCAAGCATCATGAAGATGGCTCAGCACCAGGCAATGTTTCATTCTGAAGTACATGTGGTTATCATGAGTCAGAGCTAACTCAACGGCAACTGACAACAACAACAAATTCCAGAACCTGAGGGAGCACTTTGAATTACTATCTAATCTTATCACCTACTAGTCCATTCAAGCCTTGTGGTGGAAAATCAAGGTTATTTTGCAAGTTAAACATACCAACATTTCTGTTTTACTGGAAAAAGTTCAATTTTGCAATTTTTTGATACTTTAATTATTCTAATAATTCCTTTCCATCCTTGCCCTTTATTCTGCATGTGTAGAAATGATTCACCTAAAATTCTCTTACAGGCAATCATAAAAAATGTATTAAAAAAAATCATTAAAAAAATTTATACTTTTTTTAGTTTTAATTGCTAATGAAATTATCTTTTTTTAAGAACAAAAATTAAGACCTACTTTAGTCCCTTTTGTCCTAACACATTGGTTCTGATTAGTTAGTCTGTGAAAATACAACAACACTTCTCTAATGTAATTCAAAGAGAAAAAAATTCTGTATTTTTTGACACAAGAAGGGAACAAGAGAGTTAAGAAAATAGAGAAAAGAGTGATGTTTGTTAGCAGCCAATCTCACAGTTAGCTGACATCCTAAAAAAGAAAGAAGGAACAGGTATAAGAAGGATATTTTGTAATACTTAGGCCACAAGAGAAAGATGTTTACCTGTGTTTTATTAACTACGCAAAGGCATTCAACTATGTGAATCATAACAAATTATGGATAACATTGCGAAGAATGAGAATTCCAGAACACTTAATTGTGCTCGTGAGGGACCTGTACATAGACCATGAAGCAGCTGTTTGAACAGAACAAGGGGACACTGCATGGTTTAAAGTCAGGAAAGGTGTGCGTCAGGGTTATATCCTTTACCATACCTATTCAGTCTGTATGCTGAAAAAATATTCCAAGAAGCTGCACCACATGAAGAAGAACGGGGCATCAGAATTGGAGGAAGACTCATTAACAACCTGCATTATACAGATAACACAACCTTGCCTGCTGAAAGTGAAGAGGACTTGAAGCACTTACTGATGAAGATCAAAGATCACAGCCTTCAGTATGGATTACATCTCAGCATAAAGAAAACAAAAATCTGAACTTCCTGGCAACATGGTTCTATAGTCAGAAGCACCACGCCATCCCTCCACAGCAAAAATCAGAAAAACTAGGTCAAACAGACTCACATCAATCCTGAAACCCTAAGTATCAAATGAAGAAATAAAGAACTCAGCCAAGCACCGAATGGAATAAGAAACTGACCGAGAACAAAGCGCGAGGAGAGATACATGCAGAGGTTCCCTATCAGCTACCACAGCACAGATCCACCATCTAGGACTCCTATCGGAGATCAGTGAACAGGGGGTATGAGAAAGCAGCTTCACAGAGGTTCCAGCAGGAGACAGAACCACCGCTAACCAGTGATAGAGGCTTTACCACCCCCCACCCTTCTTCACCCCCACTTAGCCTCCTCTGCTTCCTGCAGCCACAGTCTCTTGCCTGGGAAGCACCAGCTTCACCTCGGTGTCACTTGGATTCCACCTGCCCACACTGGCCGGCTCCCTGAGTGCCTTTTGTTGGCTGCTGGTATTGCTTTTTTCCGCTTCTTTAGATTTCATCCTTACCACTCACCACCTCCCCCTCCTTGCTCTTAAATACTTGACTCCATGCACCATCTTTGCTTCTTCCTGAGAGGCTGCGAAACACCTCTTGACTGTGAAACTGATTCCCAGCCTGTGCTGCCATGCTGGTGGGACCCCCAGGGCTTTTCTGTTTGTGTGTTTGTTAGCTCTAATTTGTTCTATTTTCATTTGTTTGTTTGTTTCTTTTTCTTTTCTTGGCTTGGGAGCCCCTTTTAGCCAGGCAGTACCACGTGGCTTGGAAGCTACTCCCTTGCTCCATGCAGACACACAGGGACATCCCTGGAGACATTTCTTTTTTCTTGTTTTTTTTTTTTTGTTTGTTTGTTTGTTTTTAAGGGTTTTGTTTGTTTGTTTGTTTGTTTGTTTTGTTTTCTTCTCTCTCCAATTCCCTTTTTGTATTTCTTCATTTCCAGTTTTTCAATTTATTCATTTTTTTCTTTTACACTTTTTCTTTTATTTTATTTGTTTTTCCCCATTTCTCAGTCTCTCATCTCTCCACTCCAATAGCAAGCTCCCTTAGTACTCTTTTTTGTTTGTGTGTACGTTTTTGGCTCCTGTTCATCTCGCCTCTCTCTCATCTTTCCCATACCCATCTTAGCTCCACACATCACAATCTACCCCCTTCTTCCTGCCTACCTGCACCGTGTGCTGAACATCACACTCCCAAGCAGCACAGGCATGGCCTACGGGAACCTGCCCTGCAGGGATTCCCAGTCTGCACTGTCAGCCCTGGTACATGCCACAAAAAAACCATCCCAGCAACCCCCCTTCAGCAGGACATGCCCTGCTGTACCATACCTGAGTGACTGATCCTGTCCATTGGAGAAGGATGTGAAAAGTATCATGCCCATAGACAAGCAAACAACAAAGAACACACAGCCCGCCTGCTAGACATAATCAACTAAAACAAAAAAGCAGGATGAAACAAACAAACCTACAATCAATAAATGAGGAAAATAACCACTGAATGCCCTGAAGGCAGCAGATAATATCAAAATATTTACAAAAACAGGACAGGATGGTTCCAGTAGGCGTCCAAAATAAAACACCAGATGAACTTCCAGTAGAAGAAAAAGCACTAGACCTAACTGATAGGGAATTCAAATCTCTAATATTCAGAATTATCCAAGAGTTGAAGCAAAAATCAGACAAAAGTGAGGAAAAAATAGACAAATTCATGGAAAAGCCAGACAAATTCATGGAAAATACAGACAAAAAAAAGGAAGAATTAAAGAAAATAATACAGGGAAAAAATGCTAAAATAAATTCACAACTAGAAATCATACAAAAACAACAATTAGAAATCCAAAAGATAAACAACAAGATTTCAGAAATGGACAG
>NW_004444032.1:5039125-5057580 GCF_000243295.1 Trichechus manatus latirostris | reverse complement strand
CTTGGTAAAGTAGAGGGTCAGCAAAAAAGAGGAAGACCCTCAACGAGATGGATTGACACAGTGGCTGCAACAATGGGCTCAAGCATGACAAGGATTGTGAGAATGGCCCAGAACCTGGCAGTGTTTTGTTCTGTAGTGCATAGGGTTGCTATGAGTCAGAACCAACTCAATGGCACTTAACAACAACAACAGCACAGTGCTTATTTTAACACTATCCCCCTGAGCTTTTTCTTAAATTTCTTCAGTATCTGTGGTAAAAAATGTCACTTTCCTCAGCTTCTAACTTATAAACTAGCTCTTTCTGCAAATTATCTGGGAGCATCTGGATTGTCCTTGGTGTTCCTACCTCCACAGAGCAGGGTCACTTCAAAACAGGCTGTGAGGTCCTCAACACACACATCTGAAAATAGCTCACAGTACTTACTGGACTGAGAAATCATGTTGTATCCTTGTTGACAGTCTGAGAATTACAGTCCGGTCATTAGCAAGGACTTCAAACTGCAGGGGAGGCTCAGCTGTTATCATGGCTCCCCCTGTAGGGCAAAGGCATTCATTAGAAGCCAGACTGAGTTTTCACTTGGCCTCGACAAGCTGTCCTCATATACCAGCCCAAGACTCCATCTCTTGTTCATCATTATCAGCAAAAGTATCTGATGGTTTTCTCTCCTTGAGCAGATGTGTAAACTGACAGGAGAGTATGGCCAGTCAAAATGACAATGTACATTGATTCCTCTTATCTTGATGTCTTTGGGAGGACAGCTTATCTTGAATTTACAAAGGAAGGAACTCAGTATGAGTGTTTCTTCATCAATAAATGACAATGGCAGGCCTGGTTTATAACTAATTGCCTGCTTCTAGAGCAAAATTGAAAATGTAATGCAAAGCGTCCACCCACTATAAACTGATGGGAGACTTCCTTTGCTTTTGAATAAATAAAGTCACATTATTTAAAAGAGATAAAAAACAAAAAAGGTCACCGCTACTACAAAAGTATAAAAATACACAAAATTTTAAATAATGATTATAAAAGTGACCATAAAACTGAGGACGAAAGTATAAGTTTCTAGAGTATACATTTACACAAGTAAATGCATAATGTGTGGACTACAAATAATATAAAGATGTATGTCACCCATAGGGGAAAAAATTTACGAAAATATACAATGGGCTTACCTTAGGATACATTTTGTATAAATCCATAACTTTTCACTACTGTTTCATCACTTTTTTCTCTTTATATTTATTGCTAACAGCATAAAAGTTAGAATGTATCATGTATTACATCAAATGTCAAAACTGCTTAACATTGTCTACATGGTGTTATTGTTAGGTGCCTTTGAGTCAGTTTTGACTCACAGCTACCGTATGTACAACAGAACAAAACACTGCCCGATCTTGCATCATTCTAACAGTCATTGCTATGTGTCAGCCCATTGTCGTAGCCATTGTGTCAACTCATTTATTTGAGGGCATTCCTCTTTTTCACTGATCATCTACTATAAAAAGCATAATATCCTTCTCCAAGGACTGGTCCCGCCTGATAACATATTCAAAGTACTTAAGACAAAGTCTTGCCATCCTCCCTTCTAAGGAGCATTCTGTCTGTACTTCTTTCAAGACTGCTGGTGGTCCATGGTATGTTCAATATTCTTCGCCAACATCATAATTCACACGCATCAATTCTTCCTCAGTCTTCCTTATTCATAGTGAAGCTTTTGCATGCATGTGACGTGAATAAAAATACCACAGGGTCAGGTGCACCTTAGTCCTCAAAGCGACATCTTTGCTTTTTAAAACTTTAGAGTTCTTTTGCAGCAGATTTGCCCAGTGCAATACATCATTTGATTTCTTGATTGCTGCTTCCATGGGCATTGATTGTGGATCCAAGTGAAATGACATCCTTGACAACTTCAGTCTTTTCTCCATTTAGCATGATGTTGCTAATTAGTCCAGTTGTGAGGATTTTTGTTTTCTTTATGTTGAGGTGTGATCCACACGGAAGGCTGTGGTCTTTGATCTTCATCGGTAAGTGCTTCAATTTCTCTTCACTTTCAGCAAGCAAGGTTGTATCATCTGCATATTGCAGGTTGTTAATGAGTCTTCCTCCAATCCTGACACCCCGTTCTTCTTCATATAGTCCAGTATATCAGATTATTTGCTCAGCATACAGACTGAATAAGCATGGTATAACGGGTGAAAGGATACTATCCTGAGGCACACCTTTCCTGATTTTAAACCACAACACAGTATCACCTTGTTCTGTTCAAATGATTGCCTCTTGTCTATGTACAGGTTCCTCATGAGCACAATTAAGTGTTCTGGAATTTCCATTGTTTGCAGTGCTATCCATAATTTGTTATGATCCACACAGTAGACTGCCTTTTCATAGTCAATAAAACATAGGTAACATCTTTCAGCTATTCTCTCTTTTCAGCCAAGATCCATCTGACATCAGCAATGATATCCTTCGTTCCATGCCCTCTTCTGAATCGGTACTGCTGCAATTGTTTTTGAATTATCTTCAGCAAAATTTCACTTGAGTGTGATATTAATGATATTGTTCCATAATTTCCACATTCTGTTGGATCACCTTTCTTTGGAATGGGCACTAATATGGATCTCTTCCAGCTGGTTGGCCAGGAAGCTGTCTTCGAAATTTTTTGACATAGATGACTGAACAACTCCAGCACTGCATCTGTTTGTTGTGAAACATCCCAGTTGGTTTTCTGTCAATTCCTAGAACTTTGTTTTTTTGCCAATGCTTTCAGTGCAGCTTGGACTTCTTCCTTCAGTACTATAGGTTCTTGATCATATAGTTCTTCCTGAAATGGTTGAATATCGACCAATTCTTTTTGGTACAGTGACTCTGTGTAGTCCTTCCATCTTCTTTTGATGCTTCCTGCATCGTTTATTATTTTCTCCATAGAATTCTTCAATATTGCAGCCCGAGGCTTGGATTTTTTCTTCAGTTCCTTCAGCTTGGGAAATGCTGAGCATGTTCTTCCTTTTTGGTTTTCTAACTCCAGGTCTTTACACATTTCATTAGAATATTTTATTTTGTCTTCTTCAGCAACCCTTTGAAATCTTCATCTCAGCCCTTTTACTCCATCCTTTCTCCCATTCACTTTAGCTACTCTATGTTCAGGAGCAAGTTTCAGAGTCTCTTCTGACATCCATTTTGGTCTTTTTTTCCTTTCCTTACTTTTTAATGACCTTTTACTTTCTTTATGTATGACGTCCTTGATGTCATCCCACAGATCATCTGGTCTTCAGTCGTTAGTGTTCAGTATGTCAAATCTGTTCTTAAGATGGCCTTTAAGTTCTGATGGGATATACTCAAGGTTGTACTTTGACTCTTGTGGACTTGCTTTAATTTTCTTCAGCTTCAACTTGAACTTGCATGTGAGCAATTGATGGTTTGTTCCACAGTCTGTCCTTGGTCTTATTCTGACTGATGATGTTGTGCTTTTCCATAGGCTCTTTCCACAGGCGTAGTCGATTTGATTCCTGTGTATTCTATCTGGTGAGGTCCCCATGTATAGTTGCCATTTATTTTGTTGAAAAAACCTATTTGCAATGCATAAGCCATTGGTCTTGCAAAATTCTATTGTGCAATCTCTTTTGTCATTTCTAACACCAATGCCATATTTTCTAACTACCGATCCTTTTCTTTGTTTCCAACATTTGTATTTTAATCACCAGTAATTATTAATGCATCTTGATTGCTTGTTCGATCAATTTCAGACTGTAGAAATTGGTAAAAATCTTCAATTTCTTCATCTTTGGCATTAGCGGTTGGTGCATAAATTTGAATAATAATCATATTAAGTGGTCCTTCTTGTTGGCACATGGATATTATCCATATGACAGCATTGCACTTCAGAATAGATCTTTAAATGTTCTTTTTTTAAAAAAATTGTGCTTTAGGTGAAAGTTTACAGCTCAAGTTAATTTCTCATACAAAAATTTAAACATATATTGTTTTGTGTCATTAGTTGCAATTCCCATGATGTGACAACACACTCCACCTTTCCACCCCAGGTTCCCTGTGTCCATTCAACCAGTTCCTGTCCCTTCCTGCCTTCTCATCCTGCTTTTGGACAGAAGCAGCCCATTTGGTCTCATATATCTATTGAACTAAGAAGCACATTCCTCACATGTTATTATTTTTTGTTTTATAGTCCTAGTTTATTAAGAAAATATTCTGCGTCCCACTTTGGTGAGTGGCATCTGGGGTCTTAAAAGCTTGTGAGTGGCCATCTAAGATACATCAATTGGTCCCATCCCACTCAGAGCAAAGAAGAATGAAGAAAACCAAAGACACAAGGAAACTATTATCCCAAAGGACTAAGGGTTCACATGAACCAGAGACTTCACCAGCCTGAGACCAGAAGAACTAGATGGTGCCCGGCTACCACCAATGACCAACATGATGGGAAACGCAACAAAGAGTGCTGGACAGAGCAACGTAAAAATGTAAAACAGAACTTAAATTCACGTAAAAAGACCACCTTTAATGGTCTGACAGAGTGGAGGAACCCCAGAATCTATGGCCCACAGACACGCTGTTAACCCAGGACTGAAACCATTCCCAAAGCCCACTCTTCAGACAAAGATTAGACAGGACTATAAATGTTCCTTTTGATAATGAATGCAATGCCGTTCTTCAGTTTGTCATTACCAGCATAGTAGACTATATGATTATCTGATTCAAAATGGCCAATACCAGTCCATTTCAGCTCACCAATCCCTAAGATATCTATCTTCAAGAATTCCATTTCATTTCTGACAACTTCAAAGATTCATGTTTCATACATTCCACATTCTGATTATTAATGGATGCTTGCAGTGTTTCTTCTCATTTTGAGTCATACCACATCAGCAAATGAAGGTCCTGAAAGCTTGACTCCATCCCTGTCATTAAGGTTGACTCTACTTTGAGGAGGCAGCTCTTCCCCAGTCGTATTTTGAATGCCTTTCAACTTGAGGGGCTCATGTTCCGGCACAATATCAGACTAAGTTCTGCTACTATTTGTAAGGTTTTCACTGTCTAATTTTTTTTTATAAAAATAGATTGCCAAGTCCTTCTTCCTAGTCTGTTTTAGTTTGGAAGCTCTGCTGAAGCATGTCTACCATAGGTGACTCTGCTGGTATTTGAAATACTGGTGGCATATCTTCTAGTATCACAGCAATGCAGAAGCACCACAGTTCGACAAACTGACAGACAAGTGGTGGTATCTACATATAAGTAGTTAGTAAGTGTGATTGACAGATAAATAGGAAAAGAAGCCAAATCTCATCAATTCAATCCCCATCAAAACCCTCCTTCATTCTAAGAAGTTGCTCAGAATGTAGTGGGGACTTGGGAAAAGGAGGTGATATGCCTAAAAGAAAAAAATATGAGTATTATTTAGACTATTTCTCAAAATGGATGACTAAGCAGAATGGCCCGAGTTCATTTTTTCACCCCTTCTGGATCTTTGAGTCCAGTCACTAAGCTTAGGACCTAGAAGCAAGTATTCAGCAAGGAATCATCAATAATTATCTAGCTACATCTAGGGTACCACATCCATTCTGATCTTGAACTTTGGGTATAGGTTGAAACTAAGCCAACCTGTCTGACTCACACTAGTTACTAATTATGTAGCCATCCACAAACTATTTAATTTGCTTGTACCTCCATTTTCTCATCTGTAAAGTGGGGATAATAATAATACCCATCAAGTGTTGCTTAGAGGGAAAAATAAGATTTCACATGCAGTGCTTAGAACAATGCCTATCATATGGTAAATTTTCAATAAATGATAGATATTATTACAGTAAACACCATTAAATTATAATGGTTAATAACTATGCCACCTATGGCTCAGGCAAGTTCTCCAAAATGAACACTACACATCAATTGAACCTAATTAGAATACTATTCTCTAAGATTCGAAAAAATATCCTACCTCCCTACAATTTTGCACAAGGGTCCAAAAACGATCACCTTGACTTCTCTGAAGTCACATAAACACTGTGAGATTTTGGCTGGATTTTACGCATACAAATCAACATCACTGTTTGGAGCCTCAGAAATAAAAATACTTAGAAGCTGGGCTTTGTAGTGATAATTTTCTTTTACAGAGGAAGGACTGAGGTAGAAGTGTAGAGCTTATTTTGATCAAGGGATGCATGATATGAATTTTGAGTGCTTTGTCTCTATTCTTATCAAGACTGTTGATCGGTGTTTCTAAATTTATTTGCTAGCTAGCCACGTAAATAGAAAATGGTATAATCCTGTTGGAACACTGCGTTTAGACGCTAGACTCAATGGCAACTAAACATATCATTTCCACTCTCTCCTCCCACCCTCTCTCAGGAGATGAGACCAAAGCTATTCCTTCAGTACCTGTCAACTTCAGGGTTAGGCAGAAGAGGAAGTGACAATGTGCCAATAAATAAATGGTTCATATTTCCAAACCTCAACTCTATATACCATCTAAGTAACATACAAGATCCAATTGGCAAATTAGGTTTATACAAAGCAGAAATCTTACCCAATATTAAGTTTTACTAAAAATTTCAGGGACACAGCAATCAAAAGACTCAGATAAAGAAGTAAGATGCCTAGGATGTGAAGGGCAGCTCCATAAGCTGTATCTTCCCGTTCCAGCCATGAACCTCTGGCCCAGAATAATAGATGATGTCTCTAAAAGTGAGGTTCACAGAATTACCTCATATCACAGGTTTGTTGCTGTTAGTTGCCATCGAGTCAATTCCATCTCAATGCAACCCCGTGTGTCAGAGTAGAACATTGCTCCACAGAGTTTTCAAGGTTGTGACCCTTTGGAAGCAGATCTATGGGCCCTATCTTCCAAAGTACCTATGAATGGGTTCAAATCACCAATATTTTGGCTAGGAGTAGTAAGCACTCAGCCACCTGTGCCACCAAGGGATTCCCATATCTTATCAAGGAGGAGTCTTTAATTGTAAAACATCTCCATTTCATACCCAGAGAGTTATAGAACTTACATGACATTCTCCAGGAAGCCATGCTTCATAGATTCTGAGTTTATTAAATAATCGTTTAGCCAGAGAACAGAACCATCCTCAGACCCCACCAAACAGGGCCCCTACCACAGGCCCAGCACCTCAAAGAACTCTGTGCTTTGGAGTTCCTTCACTGAAATTTTCTTAGTTCCACTTCCTCTGCAGTACCATCCAGGTAGGGTTCCCTGAACTCAGACCTACTCCTCCATGTGTCCTGGTCACCAGAAGAACCAACCTCAAAATTTTCTAAGTCCATCTCCAATGGCTGGGACTGATTGAGGCCACCAGTGCTGTTTTATCAATGTGCCCTTCACATGTAATAACTAAACTGTGGCACAAAACGGTTAATAACTGTCTGAGGTCACACAGTTAGTAAGTAGTGGGCTGGAATTCAAACAAACTGTTTTTTAAGGAATTCTTTGCAAAACTAAAAACAGTCAATAGGAAAAGAACAAAGATTATAAGTTAGCAGGAAATGAGATCACATTGAGCATAGCTGGTAGACCTGGAACTATTCAGTCTGAAGTAGAAAGATCTCAGGTTAGAACAGTTTTGACCTAGTAAAATATTAACTACTTGAAAATATTACCAGGTACCTTAGGTTAGAAAAGGAGGAGAGGTGAGAGTGAGTCCAAAGCAGTAGATCCTCTGAGAGGTAGAGTTTCAGTTCAATATCAGGAGGAAGTTTCTGGGAATTATAGCTGCCTAACAAATCAGTAAACTAGATAGCAAACAAGTGACTCCATCTCTTCCCACTCCTTTTATGGAAAATGTTCAAGCAAATGGCAAAGATGAGATTCCGGCATGGAATATGAATTTGGACTGCATGGCCACTACCAGTTGCTGTCAAGTCCATTCTGTTTCATGGTGACCCCATGTATGTCAGAGTAGAAATGTGCCCCATAGGGTTTTCAATGGCTGATCTTTCAAAAGTAGATCTCCAAGTCTTTCTTCTAAGGTTCCTCTGGGTAGACTTGAACCTCCAGCCTTTCAGTTAGCAGCTGAGCGTATTAACCATTTGTACTACCCAGGGACTCCTCGTGGCCTCTAGGATTTCCCAATTCTAAAATTCCTTGTTATAGATAGATATAGAAATATATTTTCAAACTAAAATGAATAAATATGTTTTAAAGCAACTGTTTGACATTAATACAACCCGATCTACCACCAAACTACAAATTGACTTGAATATTTGGAAATGTTTGGATATATTAATCTGGTTCAAAACTGTCCAATTTTTTTTTCTAAAATGAAAGACTGAGAAAACCTAATACAGACTAGAAACCCAAGAGAAAAATGTTTGCAAATCTGCTCCACCTATAAAGTCTCCAAAAACATCACATATTCAATAGCATCTAAAATTTTGACCTAGCTAATTTTCCAGAAAGTGCATAAATTGAATAAGAAATGTTTTAATCAGTCATTTATTCATTAATATGTCTCTAAGCCATGGCAATTGGAAAAGGTTTTCTTACAAAGATCAAAGGGTAATATCCCATGGTAGTAAGTCAAGCCATACGTAGGAGTTTCGTATTTCTCAAAGGATCCTTCAGAAGAATGCATTCAGTACCAAGTTATAACATAGGAATCATGCATAAAGTTGCTGAAAATGATTAATTATCCTCTCCAGCATTAGCCTTATAAAGTATACCATATTATAGATAGATAAGAACATTATATAGAGAAACCTGGGTACTTTATATAGTGAGAATCTATGCTGTTGATTTGCTATTGAATTTGTATGTTCTTTTGGTACTATCAGGACCAGGACATATGCAACTTTATGCAAATTTTCAAAAGGTCTCTGTTGGGCAGACCAATTGAAAAAGGCATCACTTCCTCTGGCTGTCTCCCCTCTTTCCGCTTCCCAGGGCCATGAATTGGCAAAGCGTGAGGTAAGTCCTTACGCCTCAGCCAGGCACCCTTATGTAGGGCACGCATGATCTGCACAAGTGTTGATGGTAGCCTAGGTAGATTTCTAACCGTGAAATGATTCTGACTGTAAAGAGTACGTCTGAAGTAGAATTTTGAAGAAAAACAGCCTACTCTAAGATATTAACTATTCTATATGCAATACCACCATCACTACTGGCAGCAGCAGCTAACAAATGGAAACATCACAGAAGCAGTGATTCTCCAACTATTATTTTTTACACTCCATCCTCAGATCTAGCACTTCTCACAATTGGCTAAAAAATTAAAATAAGCCAGTTACAAACCACTTTTGTGTATATTTGCCTTTTGATCCCAATTGCTGAGTTGCACTACTGGAGCCAAGGTTACCAAGCTTATCTCTGGCTTTACCACTGATTATTGTTATTCTTTCAAACCTTTTTTTTTTTTTTTCCTATCACTTCTTGATCTTGGATAGTAAAGACTCTCCAGATATTGTTTTGACCCCATCTTCCAGACCTTAAACTTCTGTCAGACTCTGATAATTAATCAACTATTCAATCACTCAATCACTATTCATTAAGCATTCACCATATGCTTGGCACTGGGTTAATTGTTGGAAATACAAAGATGTCTGGAATGCATAACCTACCCTCAAAGAGCTCATTGACAGTAAGGTAGTCCTACAAATAAATACATTAAAATATAACCTGCCAAGTACAAAAATAAAAGTAATCACTCAAGCTCAAAGAGAATTAAGTCACCTGCCCAAGTGACACAACCAAGGCCAGGAAGTAAGTCTCCTTACCCTAATTTAGTGCTTTAATTATTACATTGTGATAATATAATTGGTTTCATTTCATTGATTTATTGATTAAATTATTCATTTATTTATCCAGAAAGTATACTGATTATTAGAACTATAGGAATATAGTAGCAAGATAACTATGAAATAAAGTTATAGATTGTGAACCCATAGAACTTGCAAATTGAGTGAAGAAGCAAAAAGAAAACAAGAGAAGAAAAAAAGTAAGTAAATGAAAAATGCCTTGACTTTCATAATGTGAATCACTCAGGTTATATTCCATAAATTTCCTACACCTTTGCCTACATTTTCTGGCATCCATAGCATATTAATTGCAAGGGTTTTTAATTGACAGATATGAAAGGTCAAGTGGAGTAGGTAAACTTGCACCTGTATTTCTTATTTTGACATAGCTAAAGTATGTTCTTTTATGTACAAGGGAGATAGACTATGAGGAACATTTTGTTCATTTTTATAATTTTAAAAATAGTTCTGTTTCAAAGTAATAACATAGGTCAAGATATTTCTCCGTAGTTCAATTATTATAAAGAATACATTGATTTGAGCTCCTGTTTTCAGTAATGGCTCTTACCATGTATTTATCTAGTCAACCAAGCCAGAATCAGAAAGGCTATTCCGGATCCTCTCTCCCTATACATCTCTAGGCCTCATCAACCAATCACTAAGTTCTGTGCATCCTCCTTTTGAAATCACCACCACCTCTTCAACTACCACAAAATTTATGTAATTTTCACTTGAACTTACATAATTTTCAATTGCCTCCTAACATACTTTCTATCTCTGACCTTGAATTACTCCAGTTCCTCCATAATATTGCTATAGAAATGATTTTATACAACACAAATCTCCAGAGCTTAAATCCTTTCATACCTTTCTATTTCCTACCAAAAAAAAAAAATCTGTTAAATCTATTATATAAATTCTTCCTGACTTTACCTCCATCTGCTTTTACAAGTTAATCTCCCCCCACCATCTCTTTGAACTCTTGCTTTCTCCAGCCGTACAAAATTAGTTGAATTTCTTCCATATATGAACTCATGCCTTTCCACATTCTGTTCCCTTTCCTTAGAATGACCTTCTTCACTTTGCTCACCTGACAAACATCCGTATTTTTCCCCCATTCTATCTTGGATTATACCATTATTGTATCACCTTTAAAACATATGTCATCTAGTTTTTGCCATGCTTTTTTTCCGTGTTATCCTATGAGATTTTGAAGCAGGAAATGTGACTTGTTTCTTTGGATCCCCACGTTAAAGGATAATGCCTGATACAAAGCACTCAAAAAATGGTGGTGGAACACAATAATATCAGTGTTGCTTAGAAAGATTGGACTTTTTAAAATTTGGGAATTTAGAAAACCCTATCAGAAAAGAGTCCTGGTGGCACAGTGGGTAAGTGCTCAGCTGCTAACAGACAGTTCCTGGGTTGGAACTCATCAGCTGCTCTGCAGGAGAAAGATGTGGCAGTCTGTTTCTGGAAAGATTTACAGCTTGGTAACCCTATGGGTCAGTTCTACTCTGTCCTATAGGGTCAGTATGAGTCAGAATTGACTTGACAGCAAAGGGTTTGGTTTGGTTTTATCAGAGATAGAAACAAGGTTTTCTGGATTTTACCACTACTACTACTACCACTACTACTCCTATTTAAGTTTTAGAACTATGTTTCACAGAATCTCCTTTCCTGTATGTTTTCAGGTTGGAGTTTGCCAAAGAGAGCACCTCACAAAATATTTTATAGGCAGATGTGAAGCAGAAAGCATCATGGGAATCAGACACAATGACTTCATTAGTCTCCGACATGCCCGTGAGATCCCACTTCACAGTGTCCTGTGCATTACTCCAGGAACATCCCTGCAAGCTCTTTCTCTCATGCCTGTGCTTCAGAATGAACTAGTTAATGCGGGATTCTCTGATCCTCCAGCTGCAACCTTCCAGATCTTCACTCTGCCAGCTACTCCCAAATGTCTGTAAACATTAATTCCCACATTAAACCACTTATTCCTGTAATACTACAATAATGGCTCAATTTTCCTGTCCAAACCCACACTGATATAGCTTTTGCGACTAGAAGCAATTCCAGGAGACCAGAATCTTAAAAAGGTGAATCTGGAATTTGTTCTATGGAGTGATTAGATGTAAAGGCATTAATAATCCTTTGCCAGTGTCAAATAGGATACTGATGGACCATGAAATACAGTTACAAAATAGAATCTTAAGTTATCACCTGAAATTACTTGGAGTTAGGTGTCTATAACAGGTGAGGCTTTGGGTGAACAAGTACCTGCTGAAAGGTAAATTATAATGGAAATTCAGATGGAGGAGAGAAAAGTGATTGGCTATTTTTAACTGTACTAGAAACTTGGAAAAAGAAAATCATGAATTCAGAGTTTACATTTCCCAGCTCAAGGTCTGAGTAAGGAACAAAAACATCGATGATTGTCCTGAAAGAATATTGCTTTTAGTTGCAGGTTTGCAATTTCTGAAAACCAAACCCAAAGCCTGATCCTGTGAGTGGTGGAAGTAAAACACAAATCAAATTCATTTTCACAGAGTTTCTTACATTATATCTATGGATTCAACTTGGAAAAAGTGGTGCCCTGAAAATTGGAAAAAATAATTGGATAGATTCCAATGAAGCTGAGGACCTTGAATACCCAAATTCCACCAAGTGTCCACTACTGAGGAGACTGTGGAGACTGTCCTGTAAAAAGAGCTTCTCGTCTCCTTACTGAAAAACCTGTAGTGAACTTTCCTAAGATGTAGCCTTCTGAAAGGATGGTATTTCTCATCAGAATCCAACCCCAACATCTCTCATTTCTTCTAGACTTTTAACCAGACTCAAATTGTGAGAAAAAATACAAAGTCTGACCCTTAATAAGATACTATACACACCAGAGTATGAGTGGAGAGAAGCACACTTGTGGCTCTTGCAAGTTGATATGGACCACTCCATCACACTGATGAATATATCTTTATGATTCCTTCCTATTTAAAAAAAAAACAAAAACTTTGTCATTATTTTTTAAATTACTTTATAATATACGGTGTGAGACAGGAGTTCAACTTTATTTTCTTCTAAATAAATATCCAAATGTACCATCACAATGTACTAAATATTCTTTTCATGTTGAATTGAAAAAAAAGCAAAACTTTTATTATGCAAAAAAATTCATATTTACTGGGAACTATGTCTGGATGTTATTATGCTGTTGTATATTTTAATTTGCCTACTCCTCTTCCCATAACATATTGATTCGATTGCATTAGCTTTATAGTTATGCTCTTTGGAAAAGCAAGTCACATTATTACTCATGGTTTTAGTTATCTTCATTAACCTATTTTTATATGAATTTAAAAATCATATGATCCAATCACTAAAAAATGGAGTTCTACCTGCAGCATCATTAAATTTACATATTCATGTAGATAAGGATGATATTTACATGATATGGTATAAGTTTTTGTTGAAAAATATTTATTACACTTAAACTAGTTTCATTCACCACTCATCTGTCACTTTGTCATACTTTGGTGGCTTGTGTGCTGTGATGTTAAAAGCTATGCTACAGGTATTTCAAATACCAGCGGGGTCACCCATGGTGGACAGGTTTCAGCGGAGCTTCCAGACTAAGACAGAATGGGAAGTAGGACCTGATGATATTCTTCTGAAAAAATTGTCCTGTGAAAACCTTACAAATAGTAGTGGAATATTTTCTGGATAGTGCCAGAAGATGAGCCCCTTAGTTTGGGAGACATTCAAAATATGACAGGGGAAGAGCTGTTGCCTCCAAGTAGAGCTGACCTTAACCACGCGGATGGAGTCAAGCTTTTGTGACCTTCATTTGCTGGTGTAGCATGACTCAAAATGAGAAGAAACAGCTTCAAACATCCATTAATAATCAGAACATGGAATGTACCAACTATGAATCAAGGAAAATTGGAAGATGTCAAAAATGAAGTGGAATGCTTCAAGATTGACTTCCTAGGCATTAGTGAGCTGAACTGGACTGGTATTGGCCATTTCGAATTGGACAATCATATGGACTACTATGCTGGGAATGACAAATTATAGAGGAATGACATAACATTTATTGTCAGAAAGAACATTTCAAGATCTATTCAGAAATATAACACTGTCAGTGATAGGATAATATCCACACGCCTAAAAGGGGGGTCAGTTAATATGACTATCATTCAAATTTACACAATAAATACTAATGCCAAGATGAATAAATAGAAGATTTTTACCAACTTCTGCAGTCTAAAATTCATCAAACATGCAATCAAGATGCACTGATAATTACTGGTAATTGGAATGTGAAAGTTGGAAGCAAAGAAAGGTCAGCAGCTGGAAAATATGGGGTTGATGATAAAAACAATGCCGGAGATCACATGATAGAATTTTGCAAGACCAATGACTCATTCATCGAAAATACTTCTTTTCAACAAGATAAACGTGACTGTATGTATGGGGGCCCTGGTGGCGAAGTGGTTAAGAGCTCAGCTACTAATCAAAAGGCTGGCAGTTCAAATCCACCAGCCACTCCTTAGAAACCCTATGGGGCAGTTCTAATCTGTCCTATAGGGTTGCTATGAGTTGGAATCAACTTGATGGTAATGGGTATACACATGGACCTCACAGGATGGAATATACAGGAATAAAGTCACCTACATCTGTGGAAAGAGACAATAGAAAAGCTCCATATTGTCAGTCGAAACAAGGCCAGGGGTCATCTGCAGAACTGACCATCAGTTGCTCATATGTAACTTCAAGTTGAAGATGAAGAAAATTAGAACAAGTCCATGAGAGCCAAAATACGACCTTGAGTATATCCCACCTGAATTTAGAGACATCTCGAATAGACTTGATGCACTGAACACTAATGACTGAAGACTAGACCACTTGTGGGATGACATCAAGGATGTCATACATGAAGAAAGCAAGAGGTCATTAAGAAGACAGGAAAGAAAGTAAAGACCAAAATGGATGTCAGAAGAGACTCTGAAATTTGGTTTTGAACGTAGAGTAGCTAAAGTGAACAGAAGAAATGATGAAGTAAAAGACATGAACAGAAATTTCAAAAAGCAGCTCAAGAAGACAAAAAAAGTATTATAATGAAACATGCAAAGAACTGGAGCTCAAAAACCAAAAGAGAAGAACGTGCTTGGTATTTCTCAAGTGAAAGAGCTGAAAAAAAAAATCAAGACTCAGTTTCCATATTGGAGGATTTTATGCGTAAAAAATTGAAAGACACAAGAAACATTAAAAGAAGATGGAAGGAATACACAGAGTCACTATACCAAAAAGAATTGGTCAGTGTTCAACCACTTCAGGAAGTAACATATGATCAAGAAATATTTGTACTGAAGGAAGAAATCCAAGATGGACTGAAGGCACTGGCGAAAAACTAGTCTCCAGGAATTGACAGAATACCATCTGAGATGTTTCACAACAAATGAAAGCAGCACTGGAGGTGCTCACTCGTTTATGCAAAAAAATTTGGAAGACAGCTACCTGACCAACCAACTGGAAGAGATTTATATTAGTGCCCAATCCAAAGAAAGATGCTTCAAAATAATGCAGAAATTATCAAACAATATCATTAATATTACGTACAAGTAAAATTTTGCTGAAGAGAATTCAAAAACAGTTGCAGCAGTACATCAACTGGGAATTGCCAGAAATTCAAGCTGGATTCAGAAGAGAAAATGGAATGGGAGGTATCATTCCTGATGTCAGATAGATCTTAGCTGAAAGTAGAGAATACCTGAAAGATGTTTACCTGTGTTTTATTGACTATGCAAAGGCATTCGACTATGTGGTTCATGACAAATTATGGATAACATTGTGAAGAATGGGAATTCTAGAACACTTATTGTGCTCATAAGGAACCTGTGCATAGACCAAGAGGCAGTCCTTTGAACAGAACAAGGGCATATTGCATAGTTTAAAATCAGGAAAGATGTGCATAAGGGTTGTATCCTTTCATCATACCTATTCAATCTGTATGCTGACCAAATAATCCAAGAAGCTGGACTTTATGAAGAAGAATGTGGCATCAGGATTGGAGGAAGGCCCATTACAATCTGTGATATGCAGAAGACACAGTCTTGCTTGCTGAAAGTGAAGGGGACTTAAAACACTTACTGATAAAGATTAAAGACTACAGCCTTCTGTATGGATTACACCTTTACATAAAGAAAACAAAAATCCTCACAACTGGACCAATAAGCAACATCATGATAAACTAAGAAAATACTGAAGTTGTCAAGGATTTGAATTTACTTGGATTCATGGAAGCAGCAGTCAAGAAATCAAATGACAAAGTACCTTGGGCAATCTGCTGCAAAAGACTTCTTTAACGTGTTATAAAGCCAAGATGTCATTTTGAGGACTAAAGTGCCTCTGACCCAAGCCATGGTATTTTCAGTCACCTCACATGCATGTGAATACTGGACCATGATAAGGAAGACTGAAGAAGAATTGATGCATTTAAGTTATGGTGTTGGCAAAGAGTATTGAATATACCATGGACTGCCACAAGAACAAACAAATCTGTCTTGGAAGAAGTACAGTCAAAATGCTCCTTAAAAGGACAGATGGCGAGACTTTGTCTTATATGCTTTGGACATCTTATCAGGAGGGACCAGTCCCTGGAGAAGGATATCATGCTTGGTAGAGTAGGTCAGCGAAAAAGAGGAAGACTCTCAATGAGATGGATTAACACAGTGGCTACAGCATGGGCTCAAGCATAACAACGATCATGAGGATGGCGCAGGATTGAGCAATGTTTTATTCTGTTGTACATATGGTTGCTATGAGTCAGAACTGCCTTCGTGACACCTAACAATAACAACACAGTTTCATTCTATTACTATCTTAGAGTTCTTATTAGAAAACACTGTTGACTTTTATCAAAGGTTTTTCAAAACCTATTGGTATGATCTTATTATTTTTCTCCAACAATGTGGGGGTATTTTGAGTTATGTCAACATATTTCCTGTTATTGAACCACCCATGCATTATTGGATTTTGTTTAATAATAGATTTTGCAATTATATTCATCAGAGAGTTTTGTCAACGGTTTCCTATGAGGTATTACATATATTATTTTTTATATTAAATATATCCACGTCTCATACGGAAACCCTGGTGGAGTAGTGGTTAAGAGCTAGAGCTGCTAACCAAAATAACCAAAAGGCCTGCAGTTCGAATCCACCATGTCCTCCTTGGAAACCCTATGAGGCAGTTCTACTGTGTCCTATAGAGTCACTATGAGTCGGAATCGACTCAACAGCAACTGTTTTTTTTTTTTTTTTTTTAAACCTCATAAAATAATTGGAACTTATTCATCATTTTCAGTGGTCTGATATAGTTTAAGTAACATGGAATTTAGCTTTAAATCCTCTTTTCCTAGTGTTTTATTTTAACTATACTCTAATCACTTTTGTAATCTCTTTTATTTTAATTGATGTCATCAAATTTTTTTCTTTGGGGGTTATGTTTGATAATTTTCTTTAATTTTTAAAACTTCTTTCCAGAGAATTTCTTAGAGTAGTCAATCACAATCTATTAATCTCTTCAGTATTTGTGTTTTGTCTAATTCCTTAATGTAAGATATATTTGCTTTCTTGCTTTTTTTGTTTTTTTCTCCCTTATCAGGATAATACGGTATTTATCACTTTGATTTTTGTTTCCAAAAAACTAATTTGGGAAGCATGGTCAATATGGCGGACTAGTTAGACACTTCCTATGTCCCTCTTACAACAAAGACCTGGAAAAACAAGTGATTTGATTCTATGTGAACATCTGGCAGCCCTGAACAAGGCAAGGTTAAGAAATCCATCTGAGTCTTACCAGAGAGGAAGACCATTTGGAAGAGGTAAGGAGCGCTAGAGCCGCGGCAGCGACACAGCAGAGACACAGCCACGCTGGGCCACAGTGAAGCAGGCAGACAGCTGTGCTGTGCACACTCTCGAGAAGCAGTTCCCACATCGAGAGAGACCCGGCAACAGAGATTCTGCTTGGACACTCCGAACCAGTGAAGAGCGGCTCCCAAGAGGCTAGGATAAGTACAAGCGTGCACCCTTTCGCGGAGAGTTAAAAAAAAAAAAAAGCCCATTTGGAAAAAACCTCTCTCCCTTTTACCTCCTACCTCTGAGCTCTGCACTGGATTTGGGAAAAACATCTCCCTTTTACCTCCTACCTCCGCACTCTCCACTGGATTTGGGAAAAACCTCTCTTCCTTTTACTGCCTCCCTCGCTGCTCTGCACTGGGAGTCCACTGGGCCAGAAATAGATCCCAAAGGCACCCTGACCCATTCTCCTGGCCTGGGAGAGGGAACAAATAAGCTGCTGGCTCCCCTAGGCCAGGAACACAGGGTCAGCACAACTCCTTTGCTGGCCATAGAAATCAGGGGTCCAGAGACTCTGAGTGCCATACACTCCTGTATAGACTTGTGGGGACCAATCCCAACAGCGTTAGCCCTCACTACCACAGTACAACAGGGCAAACATCTGAAGTTTAACTTCAACTGCTTCAGCTGTGAACGGGCAGATTTGTGATCCTCGAAACAGCCCTGTCCCTCAAGTAGGCACTTTTATCGATCTGCAGCAGGGTCTTGAGGACTGCTGATAGCTCCTAAAGTGCCTAGTCACCTGCTACAGGAGTTCAGGAAGGAGTGGTGCCCTCCAGTCTTTG
>NW_004444032.1:4999968-5032889 GCF_000243295.1 Trichechus manatus latirostris | reverse complement strand
GCAGAACTCAAATTCTAGTAAGAAGACCAGACTTAATGGTCTGACTAAGACTGGAGGTGCCCCGGAAAGCATGGCCCCTGGTCTCTCCATCACCCCAAAACTAAAACAATTTCCGAGGCCAACTCTTCAGACAGGGATTGGACTGGACTGTGGGACATAAAGTGATACTCGTGAAGAAGGTGCCTCTTGGACAAGTAAATATAAGAGACCAAAAGGGTGGCTTCTGTCCAGAGATGAGAGGGGAAGGCAGAGAGAGTTAGGAGCTGGTTGAATGTTCATGGGGAATCAGGGGCAGAGGGGAGGAGTGAGCTGTCGCAAAATGGGGCGAGTGGTTGGGATCTCATGACAATGTAAGTTAAAAAAAAAAAAAAATTCTGTATGGGAGACTAACTTGAAATGTAAACTTCATTTAATTACATCAATAAAAAAGAAAAAACTAATTTGGGATTTAAAAAAACACATTGCCGTGGAGTCGATTCTGACTCATAGCAACCTTACAGGACAGAGTAGAACTGCTCCATAAGGTTTCCAAGCACTGGCTGGTGGATTCAAACTGCCGACTTTTTGGTTAGCAGCCTGAGCTCTTAACCACAGCACCACCACAGTTATTTTACAACCATTTTTTATTTGCTTCTATTTTCTGTTTCATTAATTTCAGCATCTGTATTTATTAGTTTCCCCTTCCTAGTTTCTTTATCTTATTATGCAATTTCCAATTTTTTGAGAGAAATAGTAATATTCTTTATTTTTAGTCTAATGAAGGCATTTAAGCTTATTAATTTTCTTTTGATTACAGGTTTTTCTTTGTGCCCTATAATTTGGAATGAAATGTTTTCCTTTTTATTGCTTTCTTGATAGTAATTTAGTCATTTTCATTTTTATTGTCTCTGATCCAAAAGTTATCTGGCAGAACGTTTCTTAATTTCCCAAGAAGCTAACATTTTTATCGTCATTTAATTTCATTAATTTTTTTTATTTTATTAAGTTATTAACATAAAATCTGGCATATAGTTTGTTTTACTCATTAGGTAAAGAACCTGCTTTTATATTTTTTTCATGGATATATAAAAATATATCTTAATAATGTTTACATATAATGTCATACATATATATATTATTTTATGCCTTTATTTTTGATTGTCCAATATTTCCAATTAAGAAAGGAAGATACTAAAATCTCTCATCATAATTTTATTTACAAGGCAGCCTTCCATTCAAATTAGTTGTAGTCTCTACATCCACTCTGATATTTATAAATATAGGACAGTTTGTTACAACCTCTTCATGATTCATAGTTTTTATTGTTACATCTTGTTGTTGTTAGGTGCCACTGAGTTGATTTTCAACACTCATAGTGATGCCATGTGACAGAGTAGAACTGGCTGTAATCAGTATGGAAGCAGATCACCAGGTCTTTCTCCCAAGGAACCGCTGGATGTGTTTGAACTGCCAACCTTTAGGTTAGCAGCTGAGCATTTAATCGTTGTGCTACCAGCGCAACTGTATTGTTACCTAATTTCCTCTTTATTCTGTTTGTGTTGTTGTTAGCTGTTGTCGAGTTGACTCCCACTCATGGTGACCCTGTGTACAACAGAACACAATGTTGCCCAGTCTTTCATCATCTTCACAGTCTTCGGAATGCACTAGTCCAAGCAGCAGCCACTATGTATTTTGAGGGCCTTCAGACCTAGGGATTCATTGTCTAGCACTATATTGGACAATATTCTATTGTGATCCATAAGGTTTTCATTGGCTAATTTTCAGAAGTAGATTGCCAGGCCTTTCTTCTGCCTTAGTCTGGAAGGTCTACTGAAACCTTTTCACCATGGGTAACTCTGCTGGTATTTGAAATTCCAGTGGCATAGCTTCCAGCAGCATAGCAACACCCACACCTGAGCCACCACAGTAAGATAAACTGACTGATGGGTGATGGTTATCCTGTTTAGTGTTTTTAATTTAAATTCCACATTGTCCCAATATTGGCACTACTACTTGCTTTTTATTTGCAATTGCCTGGTACGTTTCTGTCCATTTTCTTTTTTTTTTTTTTTTAATCATTTTATTTTAAGTGCATTTCTTGTGAGGTGCATGTTGCTGAAGATTTTGTTCTAATCTAAACTGAGTCTCAGACTTTTAAAAGGGACTTAGAGCCTTCACATGTAGTGTAATATCCGATGTATTTTGTTTTATTCCTTCCATTTTAATTTATCTTGACTACCATTCTCTAGGGAGCTCTGGTGGTGCAACAGTTAAATGGCTCGGCTGCTAACTGAAAGGTTGGTGGTTCACACCCACCCAACAGCTCCATGGAAGAAAGACCTGGTGATCTGCTCCCATAAAGATTACAGGCTAGAAAAACCTAAAGGGCAGTTCCATGAGTCAAAATCAACTCGACAGCACCTACAACACCATTCTTTACGGTTTCCTGTTTTCACTATCTATGTTTTAGCTAGTATTAGTAACTATTCATTCCATTTACACCCCTGGTTAATTTGAAAGTTCTTCTCTACTATTCTCTTAACAGAAAAAACAGGATCCTAACGAAACATATAGTTGAACACTTACATCTCAACTATCATATGAAAATAAGACACCTCCAGTTTCTCCCCCAACAATGTTCCTTCCTCCATGCCCAGAAGGTAAAACTTCTGAAATTTCTTTCTTCTCCACCCTCTCGCCTACCTCAAATTATTAATTTTGCCAAATTCCTCTACTACTCTTTGTCCCAGACTGTTTGTTAGGTTTTCATCGGACGCATTGTTATTTAACAATATCCATCTATTTATCTATCTATGTACAAAGGGAGGGGAGGTTTGTTGCTCATTACTGTTTGCTCTTCTCTTTCTCTTCCTCTTCCATGAGGTCTCTATTGTGATTTATTTCTCTTTTCATTAGAATCCTTTCTTAATTATTTTCTTCATATTGAGTATGTGGTTGGTGTAATTTTTGAATATTGTTTTGTCCATAGATATTTTTGTTTTTTCATTCTATCACTGAAATGGTAAATGATATCAAGATAATTTCTCTTAACAGGTAAATGGTATCTTGGCTGAATAATAAATTCTCAGGTTTCAGTCTTTCTTGTGCAGATTCTGTAGTTCTTATTCCACTATCTTCTAACTTCTAATGTTACAAGTCTGATACCAGTGATTCTTTTGGTAAATAGCTTGTTGTTTATGTCTTGAGGATTTTTTATTTTATTTTTATTCTTGGAATTCTGGAATTTTAACTGAATGTGTCTGGTAAAATTCCTCAACAATCCTACATGCAAATAAAATTTGTGTAAAGGGTCCTTATCTAGCAGAGATTTTTTTTTCTTTGATTATTTGTTTAATTATTGCCTTTCCTCCACCTTTTTCTTCTTTTTGAAATGGGTATTGGTCACATGGACATGTCTTCCTTGTCCTTTAAAATTCCCCTCGCATTTCTTGGGCATGATCTGCTTGTAAGACATAAGCGCATCAAATCTTTGGGTCTCTTTCCCTTCTCACCACTCTCTCATCTCGCACACCTGGTGGTATACCTCACAGCTTTCTTAGGGGTTATCCTCACCAAGCCCAGCAGTCAATTCTTTTAGGTGACACACCTCCACGATGGCTCAAGCCAGCTATCATCTGCCATGTCTATTTGACCCGTAGAGAATTCCTATATTCTTATAACATCAAGCAGCAGGAAAGCAACCTGCTCCACACCTGACCCCAGTCTAGACCTGCTATCTCTCTCCAAATTTCTTCCTCACTCCCACACCCCTACTCCCAGTAATATATGCACAGAAAACAGAAAATCTTCTGTAGAAACAGACATCCAACCAGGAATCTGGGTACCAGTCTCCTCTTCTTATAGGCACCTCTAATCTCTGCAACTGTTTTCAGAGGCCCCATCACTTAGTTTGATGGAAATTGTGGAGGAGGGGTTACTGAGCAGACTACATCTATGAGGAGGGGCAGAAAAAGCCTCTTGGGCCAACTATTGATCATACAACTGATTCATACCCCCCAACTCTGTTTTCTGCTTTTAGAAGATAGGGGTAGAGGTGATGATTAGGATAAGACAATAATTCGGCTTCTTTTAAGCTTCAAAGGGGTATTTTCTTCCCCATTTTCTCAGCATTTTATGCCTCTTTGTCTTCATCTTTGGATAACAGGCTCCAGGAAAAGTATCATTCCCCATCTGATTCTACCGCTAAGCTTCTGTTAATTTAAGATTGAGGCTAGTATAAAAAGAAAAAAAAAATTGCCATCCTGTCGATTCCGACTCACAGCGACCCTATAGGACACAGTAGAACTGCTTTCCAAGGCTGTGACCTTTTCAGAAGCAGACTGCCACAGGCCAAAATGTCAGATTTTTATTGGAAATATCCTGAATTCTAAACACTGTCAACTAAATAAAAAAAATGTTTAACTACATTTTAGAGGAAATAGACTTTAAGGCAAGTAATGCAAAAAGCACTATTAATCATAAAGACAAATCATGTTTATTGATTTCAGTTTGCAAATATATGCCGTTCTATCTAAAACAAGGTATTTTAGAATTAGGAAATCCCAGTGGCCATGTGACTGAGAAGAAAGTCCTGGGGATCTACTTCCAAAAAATCAGCCACTGAAAACCCTGTAAGCACAGTTCTACTCTGACACATATGGGGTCGCCATGAGTCGGAGTCAGCTTGATGGCAACTGGTTAAAAGACTTACATGTGGAAATACACGTAAGATTTACACAGTGAAACATATCACCATTGGGAGGAAAAGAAAGCTGGAAGTATAATAACATCCTACCAGGAATGTGAAAATAAGAAAAGGCAGGAATACTTCTTTGTTTATAGAACCAATAAATAGGAGATTGTTTGTTTTTTCCATTTAACACACCAGAGAGGGGTAAGCTTATGAGAAATGCATAAAATGCTAGCAATTACTCGAAAGTCAGAAAGATATTCTTTGACATTTGAACCATCAGAGCTTTTCTAAGTTCTTCACTTCCCATTCCAATGACAAAAATATTTGATGTCATTACCTGCTTATTCTACCTGTCTGAGCTAACCCATTAGTATTCTGTTTTCCATCCCCTTGAAGTATTATGGGGAAATAGGTATAATAGCACTAAGATAATGAAGTTTATCCATAAACACTATGAGACAAGCATCCTAGAGTTACTGGCTAATAAAATAGTCAACATTCTAATACACCACCTAACAACTGTTTAAAAGTTCCGTAGCCCAGTCCCCTGCTCCCTCCACTCACTCAGTGGTTACGAGAATGATAATTACCATAATAAAAATAGATACTTTAGGACCCATCACCATTCCTTCTCCTGCATCTATAAAAGTAGATATGGCCAGATAGATTAATTCATCATGACATGTAAGGTTAAAAAAAAAAAAAAATGGAGAAGCATTGACAATGCTATATCCCCAACTCTTAGTTTATTATTAAAAGAGCTGCTGAGGGACATGCATCTATTTTTTACATTCATCTTCAGTTGATAGGCATTTTCAGTACCTATGTAAAGATTTAATTTCATGATAGTTGTAACATAGTGTGTAACAGTGGATTTTTAGTGGTGAGAGCAGAGCATGTGTGGACTCAAAGTTGATATAAAATTAGATACCTACATAGATCAGTTAGAACTGTTTTTCACTGACTCCAAGGGTGACCTACTGGTCACTACGGGATCCAATTAAGAAAATGCAAGCCATCTACATTACAACAAAAAAGCAGGCTCAATGTAATAACAAAACAACAACAATAAATGCTGCTCATATTGTTGAGCATTTACAGAGTACTGCTTGACTCAGGTAGCTTGCCAGCATTTGCTTACATCTTTGATGGTTGATCTGCAGCCCCCAGCAATATGTAGGAAGCATGGTACCATGTGTCCTCGGTACAGGAAGGAGCACTGCCCCGTTGTCCCCTTGCACTTTTCCTTCCCCAGGGTTTTTCTCCTCTTCATTTAGTATTCACCTCCAAATCCCCAGAATCTGCTTTCCTTGATTGATTCACCCTGCAGACATCCAGCGTCAGTTAAAATTCTTCGTGGGCAGTAGGAAGTGGCCCCAATCTTGTTTATCCTTGGAACAAGAGCACTTGAGGCTCTTGCTTCAACTCCCTGGGAGTCTCAGCCCACCACCACACTCTCCTCATCTTTGGAGAGTGTTCCCTACGTGGAAATAAAAATAGAACTGGAGAAAGGAGACCCTGGAGACTTGTTGGCAGGCAGCATAAAAGTCAAACCTACAGTGTGATTGATTGCAAAGGTTATACCCTATCCATGGAGAATGAATAAGAGCCAGATCATCGGATTTCCAAAGTCTCTTGTGGATGAGAATCGTAGTCAACAGTATCACTCACTTCTGGGAATTAGAAAACTCTTTTCTATCATTAAGACCAAGATGAGCTCTGACTAGAAAGACTTCCTGATTCAGCCACTAGGGACATAGGGAACTGGAAAGATAAAGCTGAGGTTTATGTCAAACATAGAGAAAAGAACTTTGGAAAAATTCATGCAAGCCTACAACATCCAAAGAATCTCAGAATGCCTAATTTATTTCTAATACTCAAGACTTTTATTTACCAGGGTCTTAGGCGATAAGCACAGGTACCTTAATTGTAGTACGCCACTCAACAACAATGACATAATTACCCAATTCAATATATCCTAATGAAAATACAAATGAGCTGGCTTATAGCGCACCGTGATTTTTACAGTCACCTCTACACTTGATGTATTTTGTGGCTAGCTAGCTATTCATCTTTCCTGGCTTCACAACCATATATACAAGGTGTAATATGCATATAAACGGTTACTTAAAGTACAAAATCTAAATGTTGCTGACACTTTTTCCAAATGTAAATTGCCTACTAAAAACTGCTGTTTAGAAAATAAATTTATTTTTATGAAAAAACCAACTATGAAATGATTACATGAAGAGAATTAGGGCTTAATTTAAGTAGGACTTAGATTTGTAGAATTAGTTTAAATATATTAACAATGGAATATGTAAAGAAAAAACATGTGAAAAGGTAAAAATGGCTACAACAAAATTCAACAGAAAATCAACCCCCGCAAGCCTAAACAGTTATCTAAAAACTAAGTTTAAAGGAAAAAAAAATATGTGATCAGTCTGGATATGCACATCCTACACATAAACTAAAAACAGCCTATAGAAACAAAAATGGATTGTATTGTTTTTTCTTCCAAATGAAATGTTATGCCTTTAGAATATATTAAAGAAATCAGCTTTTTCTTTATTATAAAATGGAAGACACACACAAATGCACACAGACATATAAATACACAAGGCTTATCCTTGACGCCTTCCGTTTCCTCACATCAAACATCCAGTCCCTCACTAAATTCTCAGTTCTGACTTCAGAATGCATCCCAAATCCAACCACTTCTCACCATTTTCACAGCTTTTACCCTTGCCCCATCCACAACCATGTCTCACCTGGTCCCCTGCCAGAGCCTCCTAGTTGGTCTTTTTGTTTCCATTCTGCAGCTCCCACCCCATACAGACAACAGAGTGATCGTTACAGAATACCCATCAGTTCATGGCACTCCTCTGTCCAGAACCCTCCGGTGGCATCCTACCACATTCATAATAAAACCTAAACTCCCTTTCATGGTTCTTTTTGAACATTCACTTGCTAATCTATAACCAATCACAAGTTTCTAAAGAATGAGTGTTCCTGTAAATGGTATCCTCTGAATCTGAAGAAAGCAACAGAAAAAAAACATTTTTTAAGGAAATATATGAACTTAAAATATCACAAATTAATGGGGAATGAGCAGACTGTGTTTAACTGTAGCAAATCATACCAGTTCATTTTTATATGAGTGCATCAGAATGCAAAGTATTAGTCTCATAAAATATTTTATTTCAATAATATACTCAAGCAATGCTCGCTATGAACACAGCTACACAGAATTTTAAATAATGTCTCAAAGACTAAAATTCAAAGACATTGATAAATGAGTACTCATCTTCTTTAAAGGAAGTGTTCTGTGTTCTAATGGGGTGTTGCCGGGGTGGATTGACTCCAGTAACATGAAACACTTATTGAGGAAATGGAAGTAGGGGCAAACAAAATGTTGTATTTGCTGTTAATACTAAAGTAGGAAGTGTTGAAACCATCAGCAGAGACAGGCTATCACAACTGGTTGAGAGGGAGTTAGGAACTTAGAGGGAAAATAACAAAGAAACTGTTATTCTGAGATTTGCTTGTTCTTTTTCAATGTAGAATCATACATACCGAAAAATTAAGAGCAACCGTAAATAATCGGTGGCAGGAACCTGAGAAGAATATTACTATAGATTTGTAAACACTGCTTCACCTTCTTCCAAGAGATTCCCCAGTCCAGTGTTCCCTGCATGCACAATGGAGAGAAGCTGAAATTGTTCCTGGATGGAAACTTGCCCTGCACTAGCTGCTAAGTATGTAGTCCTATCTCTTAGAGAAGAATAGGAATAAATAAGGGACACACAGAGACTAATACTACATTATGAAAGAAATTGGTGAGGATTTCCACAAATCATCCTGAGCTGCCCGACAAGATTCTGCCTAATACAAGAATTTTTTAAAACTATACTAAATTCATCCATGTCTAGGAGTGCTTGACAAGGTCTACATATACAGTATAAGTTTATGGTGCCCATGGGGATTTATTGATAATAAAGAGTTGCATGGATCCATAGAATCATAGATTCTCTTGATTTTCCAGTTAGAAAGGAACTATGAGCCCATCCAACCCTACTCTATGAGTTTTCTAAGGAAATTACACCCCTAAAAAGTAAAGGTACAGACCTAAAGGTAGAACCACAATTGGGATATATAGCACCTCCAGCCCGGTGCTCCTCCCAATACCCCTCACTGTCTTCCAGTCAAGACCACTAACTGGGATGGTAATTGAACAGCCATGTTGTCTCTGCTACACTATCCACTATCTCTGCATAATTCAAGCTGGTCTTGGTGTTCTGCTAGAAACATGACAAACGTGCTGATCTTTAAACGATTAGATGAAAATAAAACCAGTAATGCAAAAAGGAGATCCTTTTTATCTTAAAGAAAATAAGGGAAAGCTCATTTTAATGATTGGTTAAGTTTAAACAAAGGACTGAGCATATCATTGGGAAAAAGAAAACTCCAGAGGTGAGATAGTCAGGAATTAAAGTAAAAGAATAAAACAAGTTTGGAGATATGAATAGTGTGTTAATTGACTCTTAGATTGCGCAGTAAGGAAATGGTAGGACCATTCTCAGTTAACCTATTCAAAATAATTGAATAAACATGGTGATTAATATTTTGATTATACTTAAAAAATGCTTATATGCTTGGAATTAGATACACAATAAAAATTCATTGTTAAAATTCTATCAAGTTTTTCTAAAGTAAAAGCCAACAGTCCTCCCATTAACCAATGTTCAATATTCAAGTCCTGAATATGCCTATGAAAATGAATAATAGAGGCCACTGGTTAAATTGGAAGAATGTGTTTCTATAGAATATTCAGAAATATTTATATTAATAACTGTATAAGAAAAACTATACAATCTTTATCTTATTTCCATTATTCATCTGTCTTTGTGATAGATTACAATGTCTCAAGTTCAACTATCTCAGCCACGTCTTTCTAAAGCCAGCTGTTCAGGATTGGGGGTAGTTCATGTAATATAAGGGTGAGGGGAAGATAAATTTTCTCCAAGCTGTGTCTATCCACCTCGCCCTCATCACTCTTTTCTTTTAGTTTGAAGGAAAAGAAAGACAACATTTAGCATCTGCTATTGAAATAAGTTATTTTATACCCATTTTACAGATGAGAAAATGAAACCACAAAAGATAAAATACCTCTTCCAACATATTCAATGGTACACATTAGTACTTTTTTCTCTAAAAAAGAAGTCTCCACCTGTTACTTGAGTGCATTTTGGGGTCTGGCATGCCACAGTTGTATCGACCATGCAACAATCCACAAAGTGCAAATGACAGTAATTAGGCTTTCTGTAAAAAAAATCAGGTTTTTTGACCATACAGATAAAGGCTACATCTCAAAGATTCAGTGATTCAAAACGTCTGATCCAAGTGGAAAAGCTCCTGGTCCAGTCACTTCTGTTTTGCCTTTGCACTGAATAGTCTTCTTTCATATCACTTACCATAATATCATAAATATTTTGTGATTTTAGCATTAAAAACAAGCAATCAAAAAAAAAATTCTAGCCCTTTGATGTTATATTTAAAAGGACTGTAAGAAATCTCAGTAACCTGAAGGAAGCCATGAATCACTTCTCTCTACTGATTTATTACTACTCCTGGATTAGACAGAGGGTGTTTAGATGTCTTCACATGGAAAGTCAACGGCTGTATGCTAAGCAGATCAATTTAAAGCTGAAGTCAATTTAATGAGGAGACAGAATAGAAGCTTTTCCAAAGCATCAACAGAACACCTTCCTCTATGATTTCTAAAGAATGGATTATGCAGAGAGATTTGTGGAAAGATTGTCTCATGGTCTTAAAATTCTTTGATTGTTAAGTCTTTTTGTCATAGAATTAGATTGACTTTTTTTTTTTTTGACCTAAAGATATCACTGTTTATTTTTGATCTACTAAATTGATATAACAGATTTTCCTTAAGGATTTTAATATCAAACCTAGCAGAAAATTCATGAAGTTTTGTAATACCCTTTGATCAATGATTGTTTCCTGCTTTCTTCTACCACAGATAGCATCTACCTTGCACCTATGGCTATACGTCTTCTGGGGAGCTAAGTTCACATCTATACAATCAAGGGTAAATTGGATCAGACTGAACTTTCAAGTCATTTCAGCTTCATGCAATATATTTAAGTTGTATTTTGATGGAACCTGGACAGTGTCAATATGTTAGGTTCTAAAAAGAGACAGTACAGAATGGTATCTTGCTTCTCTGTTAAGTCATCCATGTGATGAAGACGGGTATTTCACAAAATGTGATCCATGGACCACCTACAGTCGAATCACCTGGAGAGTGGTTGTTAAAAATACTGATTCCTAGGTCCCACACCAGATATGAGTATGGGAAGACAAGGTCATCCTACAACCTGCATTTTAAACCAGCTTACCCTTTATAAGGAAACCCTGCTGGCATAGTGGTTTAGAGCTATTGCTGCTAACCAAAAGGTCAGCAGTTCGAATCCACCAGGCGCTACTTGGAACCCCTATGGGGCGGTTCTACTCTGTCCTGTAGGGTTGCTATGAGTCAGAATCAACTCCACGGCAGTGGGTTTGGTTTGGTTTACCCTTTATAAGGGTCGATTTCTCCACCAACTCTGCTTTATAATGACCTCTTAATGTTTTAAATGACCTGCAGCATCCTAGACACTTGGGTCACCAGCTAAACATTAATATTCTATATGTACATGAGATGTTGGAGGTATCTTCTCAAGGTCAATTGAAAGTCACAGCATAGGGCTCAATAGAGGCCTTTTCTGCTATATTCTCATCTTTATTATTAGTCGGATTTATTCTTCTGGGGATACAGCTTGATTGATTACCCTATAATAACAGCATAGAGTTGACCCATTGAATCAACCCTTCTTAGGAACCCTGAAAGAATCCTGGACATGAAGGTGCTCTTCATCAGTCAAATACTTGTACATCATTGGTTAAAAAATGCCAAAACTACGTCCATTGTTGAAGTCCTTGGCCATTCCATTGTTTAGAATTTTAATCACTCCATTGTATAAGCAACATGCTTATAATACCAATCCACAGGTCATTTAAATATATAAAAATAAATAATAAAACTCTTTGATCATATCTGAGTCAATCATGTGAACTATAGCCATCGAGTCTTAATTCACACTCAAGGAAATCTTGAAAATCTAGAACTTTATAAAAGCTATGTCTGCCTTTCCCTGGAGATATTACTCTGAGTTTTTGCGAAAGACTTTTAAGGGACTCATTTTTAGGATTTATTGGTTGTTGTTATGTTTGTTGTTTTATGGAGTCTTCGCTCTTGTGGTATAAAATGCCCTAGTTGCTTTTTGGTATCATATGAGGTTTGGATAATTATAAATCAGGAAAACTGAAAATAACCCCTTGGCTGGAGGGGAGGAACTACTTAATGCCAATATCATACATGGTAGAAATGGATCCAGTGAAAAATTACAATATAATAATTCTTTTTATCTCTAATAAGTTAGAAAATAGTAAAAGAAACTGGGATCTTGAAGGCTGTAGAGAGGTCACATCTTACAGGCAGAGAAACTTGATAGACAAGTATACATTTCAAAAATGGCATTTAAGAAAAGATTTAATTTCTGATCCAGTGCCTTATTGATTAAATACTGCATGTTCATTTTAAAATGTTAATTGAGTACACTCTTAATTCACACTCATTAAATGACAGACACCGAGAATAGAAAATGTTGGCTGATTTGTCAATATAGTATAATTGCATGATGATTTGTCAATATGCTATAATTGTATGACAGTCTAAAATGATGGAGAAATAGGAGGAAAGTCACTAATAGCTGGTATCATTCAATTATTTAAGAAATTTTTAAAATATTTTCTATGTTCCAGACAATGCTAGAAATGTAGTATAGGAGATGAATAGATATATGCACAGTCCTGCCTTCCAGTTGTTTTCAGAGCCATGGCAAAAACAGTTAAACAGACAGTTATAAGAACATGCGATAAGTGTTACCAAAGAATAAAGAACAAGAGGAAAGAGCACCTAACCTTAAGCAGGGTTCAAAGAAAGCTTCTGGGAGGTGATTGTGTGGGAGCTGAGTCTTAAAAGAGTACGAAGTTATCGAAACTAAGAAGATGGGGAATAGTATTCCAAACAGAGGGAACAGCATTTGCATGGGGATCTAGGAGAGTGAGTCTTTGGCATATGTGGGACCCAGTTAGTTCTGAGCTATATGATTAAGCAAAAAGAAAGGGAAGAAGAAGGGGCAAAAGTTGAAGCCAGAGAGAATGGCCTTTGCAAACCATACTAAGGAGTTGTGTTTTATCTTGAAGACAATGTGAATTCATTAATTCATTGATCATATTTGCATTTTTGAAAGATAAATTTTAAGGTAGTATAGAGAAATGATTGTAGAGAGTCAAAAGGGAAAAGCAGAGAAACTAGGTAGATAGGAGGTTGTTGGTAGTAATTAACAGGAGAGACAATGGCATTATGAACTAAGGGAGTAACAATGAGGAAGGAAGAGGAGGAGAACGAATTGAAATGTATTAAGGAAATTCATTAAACATGATTGATTTGACCATCAATGGAATAGGAAAAGTTTAAAAAAAGAAAGAAAGAATTAGGGTCAAAATGGCACCCAGGTTTCTGACTTCTTATCATCAGGATAGGGAACATGGGAGCAGGAACAGGTCTTGGGCTGAAGAACTTATTTTTTAACATATTGTGGGGCATCCAAGTGAAAATATCCAGCAGGCATTTGAATATAGGTCTGGATCATGGAGAGAATTATGGGCTGAAAATAATATGTATAGCTAACATTTATTAAGCGCTTAATATACACCAAAAACTATTTTAAGCATTTTATATTTATTTAAATCTTTACTACAATTGTATTATTTTCCCATCTAATAGATTACAATAAACTGAAGCAAAAATACTCTAAGTCCGGAATCTCTGCTGAAACCTGTTAAACATAAAGCAACACTGAAGCTTCCAATGACAGCTGGATGGTGGCTGTGTATGAGGTGTGAGAAAGACAGACATTTACTTCATTTAAATTTATTTTTATATCTACCTCTACATATAGAACACTGTGAATTCACACCAAATCTCCAAATCTAATCCAATAATACAAGGTCACGCTAATTTTCTCCTCTTCCATATTTGTAACTTCCTTCACCAACGGTGGAAACTGGCTTCCATTATTCTCTGTATATTTACTTATTTGATCAATTCCCTGTACGTAGCCAACCTCCCATAGCAGCAACCTCCAACCCCCATTCACATGGAAGCTCCTCCTCACCCTGTTGAGTATGATTCCCCTCACTGGGCCACCTCCACTGCAGTCCCTTGCAGAGATGCCCTCATTATCCTTCTAAGGCTCTGACACTGCGCTGTTCATCCTTCACCACACAGAAGTCCTTTCATACCTCTTGAGCCACAACACCCCATTTCCTAAATCCTCACTTCCTATGCCAGATTATAGTCAATTTCTTGGATAATTGATGGAGAGAATTTTTACCAGCTTCAGAGAATACACCATCCCCACTCACAGGAGTGTAGCATCTCCTAGTCCTAAGAAGTACAATTTATCCAACATCAGCATTCTCTGCACCATTCAGACTTATATAACATTGAGTATTGGACAATACCCACCCAGTCCAGAGTCTTCTTTCAATGCCAGGTGCAAATAATGCACCTGATAAGGATTCCACATCCTCCCTGCAGGCATCTGACAACCTTAATTACTTATATCCTGCCTACCCTCTTGAATAAGAATGCCCACAACTCGCCAAGAACCAGCAACATTTTGCAATACAGGGCATTCTAAATTTATACAGAGCCAAACAAATAGTTCTCATCTCCTCCTACCACAAAACAAACGCTAAGAATATATCAGAGATGTTAATCTTCTCCACCAACACAAAACAATTTATATTACCAACATAACATTTAATGTCTCAGTTTAAAAAAAAAAAAAAAAACCAGGTTTGGGTTAATAGTGTTTTGTTTACTACAGAACAATAGGTGAATACTTGCTTTTCATTTACATAATAAAGGGATCCTATCAAGTGGTTTTCTTTCCTCCAGAACAAAGGAACTTTTTATTCTGCTCTTAAGAGAAAACCGTGTGCAGTTTTGAAATAACAGGGTTTCTACTCTCTAGGTTTTTAAAACTATTAAGGTCAAGACTGTTTAGGGTACCCCACAGCACTTCTAAGAAATTTAGATAGTGAAGGAAAGGCCAAAGATTAGTCAGTCGGTAGAGTGGATTAAGAAAGGGTTGACTGTTTTTAACGTAGGAGAGAACTAAGCATATTTACAGACTGAGGAGGAAGAGCCCGCTACGTGGGAGAGGCTGGTGATACCAAGAAAGAGGGCACAGGCAGTGAAGCAGATTCCAGGTGGAGGGTTTGGTCTCAGCCAGTAGAGAAGAGTTCTCTTCTCCTCAAAGAGGGACGAAGGAGATGAGGAGACTGAGAGGAGATGCAGTAGGTCTGTGGGATGTCAAAAGAAAAGAAGTTAAAGTCTTTCTTCTTGACAGCCTCCATCCTCTCAATAGTTAGAGGCAAGACTGAAGTATTTTAGAAGAGTGGTGAAGGTTTTAAATTGTTACAGGAACAAAGAGATGTAAACTAGGTTATATTCAGGGCATACAAGGTGAAGCTGAGGCCCACCCAAGGTTAGAGGCAAATTTACAAGTGCCAATCAGCTTGGTTTGTAAGGTTCTTGGGCTGCTGCACAGGCATCAAGAATAGCAAATGCTCTGATTTGTTCCAGAGCCCAGGTGTTTCAGGGCAGGTACAGTCTTAGGTGACAGTGGCTGAAGGATTGAACTTGATTGAATGGAAAAGTAAGTGACTTCCTCAGTGGGTGATAGATTGGATGCAAATGTAATTATCTAGGACCTGCAAATACCAGAAGGAGCCCTGGTGGCACAGTGATTAAAGTGCTTGGCCGCTACCTAAAAGGTCTGCAGTTTGAACCCACCAGCCATTCTGTGGAAGAAAGATGTGGCAGTCTGCTTCCACAAAAATTACAGCCTTGGAAACCCCATAGGGAAGTTCTATTTGTCCTATATGGTCATTATGAGTAGGAATCAACTCAACGGCAACAGGTTTTGGAAATACCAGTAATGAGAATAATGAAGTGAAAAGGTAGGAAGAAATAGAACATTCGATTTTAAGATTCCAGAAATACAGCAAAAACAGATGGAGGATTAAAGATACTAGTGATGAGGAAGTCAAGAAACTCTGAGGCAAGGGGGTTGAGTGGACTATTAACGTGGATCCAGAGAGATTTGTAGTTAGAAATGAAACAGAAGGCTGTAAGCCAGGTATAAAATCTTTGACTCATTTGAGGAAGGGGTGACCAAGAGGCCAAATTATACAAGTGAGAAGGATAGGTAATATGTTATAACCAAGTGGCATCAACCTCAAAGAAGGTGTTTTTACAACAGTGTTAAAGAGAAATGACTTGCAAACAGCATTGCAGAGTTAGGAAAATAAGCAGCTTCCACTGTAGAGATCTCCAGGAGAAGCTGACACTTCGGGGAGAGCTGGGTTCAACATAAAGAAAGAGGTCAATTAAAGAGAGATTAGGGCTATATAGAAGAGTCTTCATTGATAACTGAGTTTTCTAGAGGGGGATGATATGAAAGATTGTGAGGGAAGAGGCCAGCGGAAATATAGTTCTACAGGGAAAGGAAATGAGATTCTGAGAAGAGGACAAATGAGCAAAGGCAGCTGCATTTCAAATAGTGGTCAGTGATGACAAATGGGAAGGATTTGAAACTGAGATTCTCTAGTCTCAAGTTTTAAATGTAATTGAGCATACATTTTACTGGTAGCAGTACAAGCTGATGCCCTAAGTGGTATCTGAGATTTCACCAAATGGGTAGATGCGAGTCTCTGTTCATATTGTCACTTATCCATAGGGTTTTCTGAAGTGGGAAAATCTCTGGATCCCTGAACTTTACAGCGCATGAGGATTTTGTGTGGTGCCGGTCACTGGAGAATCAACAACTATCCAGTGCCTCCCCCAACCCCAAACCAAAAACCAAACCTGTTGCTGTCAAGTTGATGCCGACTCTTAGCGATCCTATAGGACAGAGTAGAATTGTCCCATAGGGTTTCCAAGGAGTGGCTGGTGGATTCGAACTGCTGACCTTTTGGTTAGCAGCCAAGCTCTTAACCACTGCACCACTCAGGCCACTATAAACCTCTTTGGGCACTATATATTAGTAGAGGAAGATTGGGAGTCCCTTCCAATATGATTGGATGATTGGAGATAATACCCTGAAAGTAGAGCCATGGCTTTAGCAGTAAGGTGCTTTTTCAAGTAGTCATTCTCCTTGAAGCTTTTTTCTTCATTTTCAAGTTAACTTTTCTTGCTTACATAGTACCCTATCCAGAAACACAGTAATAATGTTTCTTTGAGGCTCAATGCTTGGCCTGGCTACAGAGCAACTTAGCAGACAGAGAGAATAACACTTCACCTCTACCTTGTAATCTATATCTGAAAAGGATTTATTACAGGATTTCAAATGATGTATGGAATCATTGAGAGGACTGAAGAAACAGATACTCATCTGAACATCCAAGCCACATTGCAGAACAAGACCACCAAGGGAGATGCTGTCCCTACTACAATTAGAAACCGTCTGTGGAATTAGGACGTTGCCATGACAGCCACTGACACCAGAACCACGCTTTCTCTGTTATGATTCACCCCAGCCTCTCCACAGCTTCAAATCCAAGTCTCATGAAAGTATACTTAATTGGGACACTCCAAGTCACATCCTGAGTCTTAGCATTGAGGAATTTTTTTACTGTCTAGCCTCAGTTGCTATGAGTCAGAAACAATTTGATGGCAACAGGTTTGGTTTTTCATGTTTTAGAGTGCAGGGGGCACCTAGAAACAAGTTGAGTTGGATATTGAATGGGCCCATCTATAATATCTACAACAATGTCCTACCTTTATTATGATAATAAGGTTGGAGATTCCTTCCACCAAGGGATATTGCTTCTTTGACCAGCAGGTAGCAAGCCACTCAGTTTTTTCTCCCCTCATTCTTATCAGACCATGGACAAGAATATTTAAAACATTAGCTATGCTCCCCATTCTTAATGGGGTTATGTCCTGAGCTCTAACATACCTTCTAAATCAGAATGGGAAAGAAGAAACTTGAAGTTCAATGTGTCTTACTCTAGCTCAGCTTGTTTCCTTTATGCAAGTAAGAGGAATGAGAAGGAAATTCATCATTTACCCATGACTCCAATCCCTAGGTAATAGTAAATGGGTTATGACAGTTTATTTATTTTTGTATGAAAGTTGATTTTGAGCATGAAGAACCAACTATAACATAACTAGAATCTGAAAACTGAATATCTTAAGTCTTAGTTTAAAGAGACAATGATGCTACATTTGTCTGAAACATGTAAGAAATAAAAATTAGGCCATAGGCTTAGAATTGTGAATGCATTCCAAAACTGTTTCTTTTTCATAAAATTCTGGGGGTGGAGGACCATACTTCAAAAACCCTGAAGTTCGTCGAAGACACAAGGAGGAACACTTCCTAAGATTAGATGCTATAGCCTACGATTTAGAACCATATGTTGGGAATAAGGGCATTATATACTATAAGAAAGCCAAAAGCCAAATAGGCTAACTTTTCTAAAGCCTAAAATTAGACTTCCTTAAGATCAAGTGGATCTGCCAATATTCTATCCACCTGTCAGAAGAAAAATTAACCTTTTACGGACAAAGATAACATCTAGAGCATCTTCAATTTTTCCATATAAAATGTTCAGCACTCAACCAAAAATAACAATGATATGATTTTTAAAATTGACCATATAAACAAGAAAGAGAAAAAAATAAACAATAGAAATTGATCCACAGTTGATTCAGATATTTGTTATAAGATGGAGACTTTAAATTATTTCCAATTAATATATTCAGTAACATAGACAAAAATATTTACAAGAGTTCATAAGATGAAAAATTTCAACAGAAAACTGAAATCTATGAAAAAACAATCAAATACATATTTTAGAACAGAAAAATACAGTAATGAAATGAAGAATTCACAATAGGTTTAATCACAGACTATTCACTGCATAACACATGACTTAGTGAACTGGAAGAAGGCTAATAGAAAACACTCAAACTGAAGCACAGAGAGAAAAATGGGGAGGGGATGCACAGGAGAAAGGGAGACTGTATAAGAGAAATGTTGGACATAATCAAAAGATCTAATGTATGTACAAATGGAGCCACGAAAGGAGAGTAGGCGAGAGAATGAAGCAGATGCAATGTTGAAGAGATAATGGCCACAATTTTTCCAAAATTGATAAAAGATATCATCATATTAAAAAAAATAATAAAACTACATATTCAAGAAACACAGCAAACACCAAGCATACTAAACAGAAAGAAAACCATACTTTGATGCTAAAAACTGAAGATGAAGAGAAAAAGCTGGGGGGGTTGTTGTTGTTAGGTGCCGTCCAGCTGGTTCTTACTCATAGCAGCTCTGTGTACAAGAGAACAAAACACTGCCCTGTCCTGCTCCATCCTCACTATCATTGTTATGCTTGAGCCCATTGTTGCAGCCATCGTGTCAATCTCTCTCATTGAGGGTCTTCCTCTTTTTCGCTCACCCTCTACTTTACCAGGCTTGATGTCCTTCTCCAGGGACTGATCCCTCCTGATAACATGTCCAAAGTATGTGAGACATAGTCTCGCCATCATTGTTTCTGTGAGGCATTCTGGCTGTACTGCTTCCAAGACAGGTTTGTTTGTTCTTTTGGTAGTCCACGGTATATTCAGTATTCTTTACCAACTGCGTAACTCAAAGGTGTCAATTCTTCTTCAGTCTTCCTTATTCATTGTCCAACTTTTGCATGCATATTAAGTGATTGAAAACACCATGGCTTGAGTATCTGAGGGGGACAGGGGAGAAATATTACATTTTCTTTCTCTTTTCTTTTTTGAGCAACATCTTTAGCTCAAAGAAGCCACTGAGACTGACAACTTACTTTTCAACTGAAATTATGGAAGCAAGAAGGCAATGAAATCACATATTTAAAGAGATGAAAGGAAGAAAGAAAAAATAATAAGCTGCCAGCATGGAGTCATATCGAGAATATAAAAATAACTCTTGCAATTCAATAAGAAAAAGGCAAATAACCTATTTTTTAAATGGGCAAAATATGTGAATAGACATTTCACAAAATATTATATCCAAATCGACAATAATCATAGGAAAGAGTGCTCAGTATCATTAGTATTGAAGAAATGCAAATTAAAACTATAATTAGATACCACTATATCCCCATCAGAATGGCTAATATACAAAGACCTAGTTTGAGTCAAGATGCGGAGGTCAGAGTAGTGGTTAGTTTTGAGGAGGATATTGATTGGGAGGGCAAATGGAGAACCTTATAGGATGTTGGAAATAGTCAATGTCTTGAATGTGGTGATGGTCAAAAGGAATATACTTATATAAAAATCCCTTGAGCTGTACACTAAAGATTTTTGCATTTTACTGTTTATGAGTTATATCTCAATATAAAGCTTAAAGTGTAAGTGGTAAAAGTATGATGCAGAGAGACCTATCAGAATGTTACTACAATAATCCAGGGAATAGATGGTGGCATTGATCAGGGTGATTTCAACTTATTTGACCTGAGCAAGTGAAGGATGGAGTTGCCACCAACTGAGATGAGCAAGTCTTTAGGTGTAACAAGTATAGGGAAGAAGTCAGAGATTACGAGTTCTATTAGACATCCAAGTATACATACGAAGTGAGCAGTAGGATATTAAATTAGATACTGCCATGGATTGAACTGTGTTCCCCAAAAATGTGTGTCAACTTGGCTAGTCCATGATTCCAAGTATTGTGTGATTATCCACCATTTTGTCATCTGATGTGATTTTCCTATGTGTTATAAATCCTACCTCTGTAGCAGCAGTTATATTAATGAGGTAGGACTCAATCTACAAGATTAGGTTGTGCCTTAAGCCAATCTCTTTTGAGATATAAAAAAGAAGAGTGAGCAGAGAGACAGAGGAACCTCATAACACCAAGAAATAAGAGCCAGGAGAATTTCGCATCCTTTGGACCCAGGGTTCCTGCGCTGAGAAGCTCCTTGACCAGGGAAGACTGATGACAAGGACCTTCCGCCAGAGCCAACAGAGAGAGAAAGCCTTCTCCTGGAGCTAACACTTTGAATTTGGACTTCTAGCCTCCTAGACTGTCAGAGAATAAATTTCTCTTTGTTAAAGCCATGTGCTTGTGCTATTTCTGTTATAGCAACACTAGATAACTGGGACAGACACTTAATACAAAATCCAGATAATCTTTAAAAATGATTTGTAACAGCAATATTGATCTAAAAGATATTTGCTTTGTTTAGTTATATCTGAAAAACTGCTACCAGTTGTTTAGCTAGGCCTTTAAAATGCCCATTTGTCTGAAGCCACAGGTTCCTTGAAGAAGTCATTAACTGAAGTTCCTGAGCAACTCATAATGATTCTATCAGTGGCTATATCTGGGCTAATAATCATTTCTCTTCTTTCTTTCTTTTTTTGTTTTTTCTGTTGTTGAAGGGAAAGGATCTCCTTTCCTGAAGTTCCTTTTCTAGTATAAAAGCTTGATGATTCCATTTACAGTATTTGACTTAATTTAATGGTAACAACAAACAAATGCAATGCTGGAAGCACTAATATCTATGCCAAGAAATTTGGAAGACAGCTAGTTGGCCAACCAGCTGGAAGAGATCCATATATGTGCCCATTCCAAATAAAGGTGATCCAACAGAATTCAGAAATTATAGAACAATGTCATTAATATCACACCCAAGTAAAGTTTTGCTGAAGATAATTCAAAAATGGTTGCAGCAGTACATTGACAGAGAACTACCAGAAATTCAAGCCAGATTCATAAGAGGATATGGAATGAGGGACATCATTGTTAATGTCAGGTAATCTTACTGAAAGTAGAGAACACCAGAAAAATGTTTACCTGTGTTTTATTGACTATGCAAAGGCATTCGGCTATGTGGTTCATAACAATTATAGATAACATTGAGAAGAATGGGAATTCCAGAACACTTTATTGTGCTCATGCAGAACATGTACATAGACCAAGAGGCAGTACTTGGAACAGAACGAGGGGATGCTGCGTGGTTTAAAACTGGAAAAGGTGTGTGCCACGGTTGTATCTTTTCACCATACTTATTCAATCTGCATGCTGAGCAAATAATCCAAGAAGCTATAGTCCAGCTATATGAAGAAGAATGGGGCATCAGGATTGGAGGAAGTCTCATTAACAACCTGCGATATGCAGATGACACAACATTGCTTGCTGAAAGTGAAGAGGACTTGAAGCACTTACTGATGAAGATCAAGGACTACAGCCTTCAGTATGGATTACACCTCAACATAAAGAAAACAAAAATCCTCACAACTGGACCAGTAAGCAACTCAGGATAAATGAAGAAAATAGTGAAATTGTCCAAGATTTTATTTTACCTGGATCCACAATCAATGCCCATGGAAATAGCAGTCAAGAAATCAAAAGATGCATTGCACTGGGCAAATCTGCTGCAAAAGACCTCTTTAAAGTGTTAAAAAGCAAAGATGTCATTTTGAAGATTAAGGTGCACTTGATCCAAGCCGTGGTATTTTCAGTCACCTCATATGCATGTGAAAGCTGGACAATGAATAAGAAAGACTGAAGAAGAATAGATGCATTCAACCATGGTGTTGATGAATAATATTTAATATACCACGGACTGCCAGAAGAACAGAAATATCTGTCTCAGAAGAAGTGTAGTCAGAATGCTCCTTAGAAGCAAGAATAATAAGACTTTATCTCACTTTGGAAAGGTTATCAGGAGGGACCAATCCCTGGAGAAGGACATAGTCATGGATTGAACAGTGTCCTCCCAAAATGTGTGTCAACTTAGCTAGGCCACGATTCCCAGTATTGTATGATTGTCCACCATTTTGTCATCTGATGTGATTTTCCTATGTGTTGTAAATCCTACCTCTATGATGCTAATGTGGCAGGATTAGAGGCCGTTATGTTAATGAGGAAGGACTCAATCTACAAGATTAGGTTGTGTTTTAAATCAGTCTCTTTTGAGATATGAAAGAGAGAAGTGAACAGAGGGAAGGGGGATCTCATACCACCAAGAAACAAGAGCCAGGAGAATAGCGCTTCCTTTGGAGCGAGGGTCCTTGTGCTGAGAAGCTCCTCGACCAGGGAAGATTGATGACAGGGACCTTCCCCATAGCAGACAAAGAAAGAAAGCCTTCCCCTGGATCTGGCACTCTGAATTCGGACTTCTAGCCTCCTAGACTGTGAGAGAATAAATTTCTCTTTGTTAAAGCCATCCACTTGTGGTATTTCTGTTATAGCAGCACTAGATAAACAAGACAGACATCATGCTTGGTAAAGTAGAAGGTCAGAGAAAAAGAGGAAGTCCCTCAACAAGATAGACTGACACAATGGTTACAACAATGGACTCAAACACAGCAGCAATTGTGAGGATGTCTAAGGACTAGGCAATGTTTCCTTCTGTTATACAGAAGGTCACTATGAGTTGAAACCTACTCCATGACACCTAACAACAACAATGGTAACCTAAAACAAGTTAGGCTTTTATAGTACTACACTTGCTTAGATACTGATTGGTCTAGAATGATGGACTATGACCCATATCATACCAGAGTCCATGTGACATCTAGTCTCCAACTCCTCTTCATGTACATGCATGATGCTCCTCAGATCAAGAGATGGAGTTTATTTCCCCTCCCCTTAATGCAGATCTCCTTTTGACTGCCTTTGATCAATGAAATGCAGTGGAAGTGATGTTCCGGAATCTCTGAATCAAGGTTAGGAGAACCAGCATGCTGTGAGAAGCCCAAGCCACATGGAAATGTCATAAAGATCAGAACCACCAACCAATTGAGTTCAGGTAATCCAAAGAATCATGAGAGTTAATATAATGGTTGTTGTTTTAATCCACTAAATTCTGAAGTAGTGCATAACTAGAATTTTTCTAAGTGGAGATGAAAAATAGGAGTTCTCTATTAAATCTTGTCTTGAGTCTGAAAATACGAATCCTCATTCTTAAAGAAAGCAATCTGAGAAAAGAAAGCCAAGTTGCAGATTGAAGCAGGGATAAAAGGCAGAGGGAGCACCGATGTTCGTTACAGCACTTTTCACAAGAGCCAAAAAGTGGAAACACTAAAATGTCCATCAACAGACAAATAGATGAACAAAATGTGGTTTGTACACACAGTGGAATACCACCCAGCCGTAAAGAGGAATGAGGCCCTGATATATACCACAATATGGAGGAACCTTGACAACATGATGCTGAGTGGAATGGGTCAGTCGCAAAAGGGGAAATATTGTATGATCTCATTTACATGAAATAAGCGAATATCCAGACACCAAAGATTATTAGTGGTTTTCAGTGGTGAGAGGGAGGAGGGAAAGGGAAGTTTTCGCTTAGGGCACATTGAGTTTATTTTAATAGTAGTGGAATGATTTGGAAAAGGATAGTGGGCATAGTTGTACAACTTGAAGAATGTACTCAGTGTTATTGAATTGTACGTGTTGAAATTGTTGAGATCACATAAGTTTTGTTATGTATATTTTCACCACTATCTAAAAAAAAAAAAAAAGGCAGAGGGAGTCTGGAGGCTAACTGAGTCCTTGGTCCCAGTTGACCCCTGCCTTTCATAGGATTTGGTTAACTAAATAAATATATTTTTGCCTAAACCAGTTCCAGTTGAATTTCTGTCATTTTCAACCGAGATTGTAAAATAATTAATATTAAGTCCTCTGGGAGAGTACCCATTTCAAGGTTTTTCAGGTATATTGCTGCATAAAAATATACAAACTTAGAGGTATAAAAGAAAACCAGTAATTATTATTATCTCTCATTGATCTGCCGTCCTGGCTTCTTTATATTTCTTATAACTGTTGCTAGAAAATTAAACTATCCTCTTTGAACTTATCTAAAAGAAATTGGATGCCACTTCGAAAATTCCACCTGGAAATCTCCTTAGCCAAGGTCATCAGTTCATCAGGTATGTTTTATATTTTTCATGTAACTGCAAATGACAATGTTACTAAACTTTCTGCCACTCCATAACAAGGGTCTTTTCCTCTGGCTTTCAATAACATCTTACTCACCAATAACTTTCAAAAGGACTTCTGCGAAGTGTCATTTCCAGTCCCTTTCAATTTCCACCATGGTCCCAATGACACTGTCACATGTTTTGTTTTTATAACAACACCCCACTCCCAGGTTCCAAAGCCTTTTATCTCTTGTTGTGTAATAAACTACTCCAAATTTATTGGCATACAACGATAGCAATTATTTATCATTATTGTCTCATGGTTCTAGGCATTAACAGGACTTAACTAGATGATTCTTCCTCAGGGTCTCATGTAATTGCAGGAAGTCAGTTGCTGGGACTGGAGTCATCTGAAAGGCGTCCTCATTTTTATGGCCAACAATTGCAGCTGGTTGTCATCTGGGTCCTCAATGTGGTCATTAGCCAGAATATAGCCTCTACATGTGACCTAGCTTTCTCACATCATAGTGGCTGCATTCCAGTCAGATGGAAGCTGTATCACGTTTTTGGGACCTAGTCTCTGAAGTCACATAGCATCACTTCTATTATTAGTTGAGAAGATCACAAAGCCCCTCCCAGTTTCAGGGGGAGGAGACATAGATTCTACCTATTGATGGCAAAGTGGGAAGGTTCTGAAAGACATGTGGGACTGGATATATATTCCCATTTTTTAGAAAATACAATTCTTCCACAGGGAAAGAAGAAAGCAGGCATGACAAGTTGACCTAGTAAGAAAATTTAGTGCTTCAAAGGGAGAATTATTCTGAGAATAAATTTCCTGTCCCTCTCCTCTGCCCTGGCTCATGACTACAGCTGAAGGTCCTAAAGAAAACAAGAATTCTATAAAATGCCGAGATATCGCTAACAGTGCACACCATGATAAAGTGGTACAGACAATCCATTATTACAAACACTCACATAACTTTGGAATTGTTGGTACCGGGTAGCACAGCAGTACTGTCAATGAAAGGCAACTTACTTCTGAGAATATGTGAAATATGACATCCTGCGCGTCCCAGAAAACTGTGTGTGTGGTAGTGGAGTGAGGCCTTTTGCTAGGGGTGGAGATAGTAAACCATAGAACTTTAACTTATTACTATTAATGTGACTTTAGATATACTTACTGGGTGACAAGGAGTAGGATAATTATGTTTATATTTAATGAGCACAATAAGTATTGTTTGGTTTTCAAAGTCTGGTCTTTGTTCAGATAGGAAATTGTGTTTGTTCTAAGCCCACCATTCCCTCAAATATTCACAATTATTTTTAACAAAAGTGGATGAATCACATAATTGAGAAATGTTGAAAAGGAACTGGAGAGCAAAAGAAAGAAAGGGAGAAACACACGGACTAGCTAGGGTGGCACTCCTAAATGGTTTCGCTGAACAAAGGCAAATTCAAAGGAATGTCTTTATTCAACTATCTATTCATAACTGACTGAAAGCTGGATAAATAAAAGAAACCGAAGAAGTTTGAAGAAAGAAAAGGAAAGTAATAGAGAACAGATTTTAAAAATGAGCCTTAACAAGAAGACTGGAGGGCACAGGAAAGCTGGTAATGGGGAACCCAAGGTTGAGAAGGGGAGAGTGTTGACATGTTGTGGGGTTAGCAACCAATGTCACAAAACAATATGTGTATCAATTGTTTAACGAGAAACTAATTTGCTCTGTAAAGCTTTCATCTAAAGTACAATAAAAAAAAAGTTAAAAATGAGCCTTAGCTTATATATGCAAGAGGAAAAAATACGATCTAGAAGGGAACTCTGATTCAGATGAGGGAGGCCCAGTAACATAGGCGTTTATTATGACTATCAAGACATATGTATTATAAGTTATATGTGTACTGTTACCATTATATGCCTGGTAGCACAATCACTTTGTATACAAGAGACATGAGATACACAAGTTGCACACGGGAAGCTGTTGTGTTCACTATGTCTGGTTACGTCTGGTTACATCTCCGATCAGGATTTCTAAACTATTTTATAACCTTATGGGACCATGGAAGTACATGCAGTTGGATGTTGCCTGAACGTACGTTATGTGGTACATTACTGTGTATAGGAATGTGCAGTGTTAAGAAATCGCAGAGAAATGCTAACTGATTTGCCAGGAGGAGTTCTGCAAAAACATTTTGAGGAGACTGCATCTGAACTGAATCCTGACAAATGAGTTCAACATAAAAAGGAATGCGGTAGATCTATATATGTTGACCCGCAACATTTTCCAAGGCATATTAAAAGGCATGAAAAAGCAAATTATAGAACAAAATGTATATGATCTTATTCACATAAGGAAAAAAAATCATACTTTATTTGTCTGTACATTTATATATGTATATAAATATATAGAAAAGAGTCTGAAATAACATAGGCCAACTGATAACAGTCGTTACTCTGTAAAGGAGATGGGAGGGGAGGAGAGGGGCAATAAACAAAGACTCACTGTGCTCTCTATATTGGTATACAATTTGATTTTTTTTTTTTTTTTTTCAACAAAGGCCTTCACACATTATCTTCATGGCTACCAAGTTTCAGAACTCCAGGGATCTCATTCACATTGAAATCTAAGTGAATAGTTTGCCCCCAGGGGCTGAACAGTGTATCTTTCACATAGACTACCAAGTAAATGGTGCCCCTGGAGTTCTGCAACTTCACTGTGCCATAATTGTTGTTGCTGTTGCTGTTAGGCGCCATCGAGTCTATTCCAACTCATAGTGACCCCATGGAACTGAGTAGAACTTCCCTATAGGGTTTCCTAGGCTGTAATTTTTACAGAAGCAGATCGCCAGGTCTTTTCTCCTGTGGAGCCGCTGAGTGGGTTCTAACCATCAACCTTTTGGTTAGCAGTCAGTCTAGAGCTTAATCGTGTGCCACCAGGGCACCGCATCATTAGCAGTGTTATCCTCCCACCCCCTAGTGGCCTTGAAAACTCAGGCTATTAGGCAGTGGAGACGTAGAAGAGAATAGCAGTGGAAATACCAGGCCGTAAAACACAGAGGCATGAGAGAACTTGAAGTGTTTTAGAACATAAATATTGGGTACAAGCAGACAGTCACAGGAAGTGAATCTGGAAATACAGGTCTGGGTCAGATTATGAAGGAGTTTTAACTTTATTTAGTTTGAGATATGTAATCAGAAGAGTAACATGATCAGATTTGACTTTTAGGAAGACAATTGGCAGTAAAGTGAAGGATGAGTTGAGAGAAGGGGAGCAGCTGTGGCAGAAAGACTAGTTAGAAACTATTACAAGAGTTACAAGAAGATGAGGATAGACACTAAGACAAATGGCAGTGGGGACAATAAGGATAAGACAAATTTAATCAATATTTAATAGGTAAATGAATGCAAGAAATGGAAGGGATGTCAAGGATAACTACAAGATCCCAAATCAAGATTTCAGGCAACATGTCTGGGAGGATGGGAGATCATGCTGGCTTGAATGCTAAGCCACTGAGTTCCTGACCTAAATCCTGACCTGGGTCAGAAATGGTCTCTGAGCTTCATCTTGGTCTGAACCTGCCAGCGGGCACTTACTAATTGGTCCCCCATTAGATGTACTGAGTCAGATAGGTCATTGCATTGTTATGAGTCAGCTTACATTTCCCTATCTTATTCCTAAGTACTTCCTTGCTGAAGTACAGATACAATAAGTCTATAGCATCCCTTCAATCTGTCAGTCATATAACCCTTCCTTAAAGCAAACAGCACATTTCGTTTGGCTAGGCTTGTTCTCCATAAACTAATGCTGTCTCTTGCTAATACATTATTTCTTTCCAACTGCTCAAAACCCATTTAAAACATCTACATAGTTCTTCTGGATATTTACAGATTATCACTCAACAGTTTTCCAAATGTAACTCTTTTTTTTTTTTTTAATCAGAACATCATTTACCTATCTTCCATCTTCCAGAACATATCTCTTTATTATTTATCAAATACTAATAATCGTATCTCCAGGATTTCTAAGGATCATTGGAATATAAGTCAACTGCATCTTGGACTTACTTAAGATGCAGGTGTTAGATCACTAGGACTCTTAACCTTTGTATTCTCATTCATCTTCTGATGCAGGTACAAGTTTAGCATGTTTTAGACAGGGTGTTAGACGGCCAGTTTGTCTAGAATCCAGTGAGTAATCTGGAAAGCAATGGATGATGGAATTAAGGAGGTAGAGAATGGTCACATCATGTAATGCAAGTTAACATAGGCTGAAAAACCAGAGATATCTCGAGTCATCATATCATTACATGATTTCAGTTCCCCGAATAGATGAGCTGAAGCAAATCAGGTCAACTCTATGTTATACCCCCATGCATGCTAACTCACCATGTACATACCTAGTATCAGATAGCAATAATAACAACAATAAGTGTTTACTGAGTTCCTAACTAAGTACCAGGCACTGTTAAATTCTTCACATAAATAATCTCATTTATTTCTCAGAATATGCCTACAAGGCAGTATTTTAGTCAGCAGTCAGATGAAGAACAAACTCTATTCTATCTAGTTCAAACAAAGAGTTGTTTATTATAGAATACTGCATAGCTCACAGAATCATTTAAAGGGATGAAGCAACAGATTCCGGTTTGAGTTTTCAGGGAACAGCTCCAAAAGTGACACTGTAGAATAAGTGCCACCTCTTCTAAGATCAGAAATTCACCGGCCACAAAGCCAACAGTGGCTGGGAAGCCACAACAGCCAGGTGGCTACCACAATCAGAGAACTGCCATAAATCGGAAGCTGTCAGCTTAGCAATGGTTCCATGCCAGCTACAATCTGCACTGGGAGAGCTGATGCCCCATGCCTGCCTCTTGGCAACCACAAAGCAAATGACTGGACTCTGCTTAATGCTGCCACAGAACAAACTAGATACCTCCACTACCTCTTGGCCAACAGAAAAAGCAAAGGCTGCAGAAACACAGCATCTGCCTCACTTCAGCCTTTCAAATCTCAAGAAAGGACATTTGATTGGTTAACTGAAATCACGTCCAAGGCCACAGCCGCAAGTGAGACCAGGAGACGTAGTTTTCAATTGGCTTTATTGATGTCTAATTTACATCTAATAAAATTCACCCATTTTAAGTGTAGAGTTGGATATGTTTTGAGAAATTATGCCATCATGTAACATATACATACAAAATACAGAACATTGCCATCATCCCAAAATGTTCCCCTGTGTCCCCTCCCAATTGTTACCTACAACCACAGGTCCCAGGTAACCATCAATATACTTTTCATCACTACAGTTTTATCTTGTCTAGAATGCCATATAAATTGAATTATGTATTATAGTCTTTCCTATCTGGATTTTTCACTCAGCATACAGATTTTGAGTTTACATGTTATTACATGTATCGTGAGTAGTTTTTTTCTTTTTTATTGCTGAGTAATATTACACTGTATGGAAATACTACAATTATTTTTATCCATTCATATCTAAAGGGACATTTAGGTTGTTTCCAGTAGGGGGTTATGATGAATAAAGCACTGTGAATATTCACTTACAATTCTGTGTATGAACATATTTTCATTTCTTGTAAGTAAATTCCTAGGAATGGGATTGTTGGTTCATATGATATGTGCATATTTAGCTTTACAAGATATTGTCAAACCATTTTTCAATGTGGTCCCACCATTTTGCATTCTCACCAGTTATGTATGAGACTTACAGATGCGCTACATCCTCACCAACACGTGGTATTGTGATTCTTTTCCTATATGTTCTAGCTGGTGCATAGTGTTATCATGTTGTGGTTTAATTTGCATTTTCCTAATGACTAATGGTGATAAACATATTTCATGGCATTTTTCATGCACTTCACGTATCTTTTTGAAAAAATTGTTTGTTCAAATATATTATTCATTTCTTAAATCACATTTGTCTTATTATTGGTTTACAAAAGTTGGTTATACATTCTGGATAAAAGTCCTTTGTTATATAAATGATTTGACAAATATTTTCTTCCACTCTGTGACTTTTTTTTTAATAATTTATTTTTTTTATTGTACTTTAGATGAAGGTTTACAGAAAAAAGTTTCTCATTAAACAGTTAGTACACATACTGTTTTATGACAATGGTTAACAACCCCACAACATGTCAACGCTGTCCCTTCTCAACCTTCGGTTCCCTATTACCAGCTTTCCTGTCCTCTCCTGCCTTCTAGTCCTTGTCGCTGGACTGTTTTGCCCCATTAGTCTCGTTTTGTTTTAGGGAGCTGTCTAATCCTTGGCTGAACGGTGAACCTCGGGAGTGACTTCATTACTGAGCTAGAAGTGTGTCCGTGGGCCATACTCTCAAGGTTTCTCCAGTCTCTGTCAGGCCAGTAATTCTGGTCCTTTTTTGTGTGTTAGAATTTTGTTCTACATTTTTCTCCAGCTCTGTCCGGGACCCTCTGTTGTGATCCCAGTCAGAGCAGTCAGTGCTGGTAGCTGGGCGCCATCTAGTTGTACTGGACTCAGTCTGGTGAAGGCTGTGGTAGTTGTGCTCCATTAGTCCTTTGAACTAATCTTTCCCTTGTATCTTGTTTTCTTCATTCTCCCTTGCTGCCAAAGGAATGAGACCAGTGGAGTATCTTAGATGGCTGCTCACAGACTTTAAAGACCCAAGACACTACTCACCAAGGTAGAATGTAGAACATTTTCTTTATAAACTGTGTTATGCTAATTGAGCTAGTTGTTCCCCAAGACTATGGTCCCCACAGCCCTCCACCCAGCAATTCAGTCCCTCAGGGAGTTTGGATGTGTCTGTGGAGCTTCCATAACATTTCCTTGTACAAGTTGTGCTGGCTTCCCCAGTATTGTGTACTGTCTTACCCTTCACCAAAGTTACCGCTTATCTATTGTCTATTTAGTATTTCTCTCACCCCTCCCATCCCTCATAGCCAACAAAGATTGATTTCTTTGTGTGTAAACTTTTACACGAGTTTTTACAATAGAGGTCTCATACAATATTTGTCCTTTTGTGATTGACTTCTTTCACTCAACATAATGTCCTCCAGTTTCATCCATGTTATGAGATGCTTCACAGATTCATCATTGTTCTTTATCGTTGCATAGTACTCCATTGTGTGTATGTACCATAGTGTATTTATCCATTCATCTGTTGACGGACATCTAGGTTATTTCCATCTTTTTGCTATTGTGAACAAATGCTGCAATGAACATGGGTGTGCTATGTCTATTTGTGTGATAGCTCTTATTTCTCTGGGATATACTCCTAGGAGTGGAATTGCTGGATCATATGATATTTCTATTTATAGCTTTCTAAGGAAGTGCCATATAGATTTCCAAAATGGTTGTACCATTTTGTATTCCCACAGGCAGTGCAGAAGAGTTCCAATCTCCCCACAGCCTCTCCAATACTTGTTATTTCCAGTGTTTTTGATTCATGCCAGTAATGCCAGGATGAGATGGTATCTCGTTGTGGTTTTAATTTGCATTTCTCTAATGGCTAATGATCGCAAGCATTTCCTCGTGTGTCTGTTGGCCGCTTGAATGTCTTCTTTGATGAAGTGTCTGTTCATTTCCTTTGTTCATTTTCTAACTGGATTATTGTCTTTTTCTTGTAGAGGTGTTGGATTTTCTTGTAGATTATAGAGATTAGGCCTTTGTCTGACTTGTAATGTCCAAACATTTTTTCCTAGTCTGTAGGTTCTCTTTTTACTCTTTTGGTGAAGTCTTTTGATGAGCATAAGTGTTTAATTTTTAGAAGATCTCACTTATCTAGCTTATCTTCTGGAGTTTGTGTGTTGTTGGTTATGGTTTGTATCCTGTTAATGCCATGTATTAGGGCTTTTAGTGTTGATCCTATTTTTTATTCTACGAACTTTATACTTTTTGGCTTTATATTTAGGTCTTTGATCCATTTTGAATTAGTTTTTGTATATGGTGTGAAGTGTGGGTCCTGTTTCATTGTTTTGCAGATGGACATCCAGTTTTGTCAGCACCATTTGTTAAAAAGACTGTCTTTTCCCCATTTGATGGATTTGGGGCCCTTGTCGAAGATCAGGTGACTGTAGGTGGATGGATTTACATCTGCGTTCTCAATTCTGTTCCATTGGTCAATGTATCTGTCGTTGTACCA